>NC_090278.1:58689603-59289603 GCF_040414725.1 Anabrus simplex
TCATGGCCTGTACGGAGATGACTTTTCTTTGCTTTGTTATATTGGATTGCACACAACATTGCAATGTTGTTGACAGTAAGTCGCTGGCGTTTTGACCTGAGTAGATTCTGATCTCCACTCGACAACTACAGAAACCAATGAAGCATATCTTTCCAGCACTCGTAAAGGGAGTTCAGTCTTTCTCATCTGGATTATTCTTCAAACTTAATTTGAATTTGTCTTTAGCAAATCTATCAAGGTTCTCCCTAACACTCATCAACTTCTTCCAAACTCTGAATCATATCAAGAGAATGATTGTATACCTATGCACTGTAAAAAGTTCTCGTTGTTGAGTATTTTTGGGCCTGCTTGATGGCTTCTGCGTCCATTGAGTCTAGGACACACATGAAGTATTTAATTATATCAAAATTTTCTTTCTTTCTTTCTTTCTTTCTTTCTTTCTTTCTTTCTTTCTTTCTTTCTTTCTTAATCTGTTTACCCTTCAAGGTTGGTTTTTCCCTCGACTCAGCGAGGGATCCCGCCTCTACCACCTCAAGGGCAGTGTCCTGGAGCGTGAGACGGTCGGGGGATACAACTGGGGAGGAGGACCAGTGCCTCGCCCAGGTGGCTTCACCTGCTATGCTGAACAGGGGCTTGTGGGGGGTGATGGGAAGATTGGAAGGAATATACAAGAAAGAGAGAAGGAAGTGGCCGCTGCCTCAAGTTTGGTACCATTCTGGCATTTGCCTGGAGTAGTAGTGAGAAACGAAACCACTTCGAGGATGGCTGAGGTGGGAATCGAACCCTCCTCTACTCAGTTGACCTCCCGAGGCTGAGTGGACCCCGTTCCAGCTTTTCATACCACTTTTCAAATTTTGTGGCAGAGCCGGAAATCGAACCTATGACCTCCGGGAGTGGCAGCTAATCACGCTAACCACTACACCACGGAGGCGCACATCAAAATTTTCGCCCAAGAAAATCTGTTGAAGCAGAGAAGAAAGAGTCTGTCTAATCTTTAAAAAATGCAGATAAAAGTGTGTGGGGGGGGGGGGGCGGGGGGTCGCGGGGTGCTGAAGCGTGAAATAGAAGGGAAAAGGTGGCAACATGTAGCCTTCTCACAAAAAAAAGTGCAAAATTGCAACAAATTGTATTTATTTTTGCTTCATTTCATATCTCTAAATACGTATATTGATCTATCTGTATGAAAATAGCTATATTTTTCGAAAAGTGGTGCATCTTAAAACCCTTTCACTACCAAACGCTGATCAGACAGAGCTGCGTTGCGAGTTCTGTGGCCCTGATTCCGACTTTATCGACTTGTATGGAAAGCGGTGCGGGCGGGCCTTGTTATTACAACCGTGATGCGTTCGGCAGCATGCCGGAAGTAGCTTATGAAGGAAGGGGAGCCCCGGCCGACCCGAGCCTTCCAGATCGATAGCAAACCTCTTGCTCCTCTGGCCAACAGTCTCGGCTCTTGTGGAATGTACAGTTGGACCCACACCTGCCCACGCCTGAACTGCGATGTTTTCCACGTCTTCGCTAATACCGGTCAGGTCCAGCTCACCAAACCTGTCATCAGTCCTCAGGCTACCTAGTGAGTGGCTGCCCGATTTGTGTCACGTAGACGTAGCTATCAGCTTGCATTCGGGAGATAGTGGGTTCGAACACCACTGTCTGCAGCCCTGAAGATGGTTTTACGTGGATTCCCATTTTCGCAAGTTGCTTTACGTCGCACTGACACAGATAGGTCTTATGGCGACGATGGGACAGGAAGGGGCTAGGAGTGGGAAGGAAGCGGCCGTGGCCTTTATTAAGGTACAGCCCCAGCATTTGTCTGGTGTGAAAATGGGAAACCACGGAAAACCATCTTCAGGGCTGCCGACAGTGGGGTTCGAACCCACTATCTCCCGAATACTGGACACTGGTCGCACTTAAGCGACTGCAGCTATCGAGCTCGGTCCCATTTTCGCATCTGGCCGTTTCCTATCTGTACCGTTCCGATGTGAAGCAAATTGTATACATTTTTTTTAAAAAAATTGCAGGCTCCTTTGATGCAGGCCTTATCCATACCAGACTTTCCTTTCCCAACCTTTTCATTTCTACTTAACTACAGTATAAAACTAGATCCTGCATCTATGTTACTGCCTGGGTCATCAATCAATAGACTGGTTTGTTGCAGCTCTCCATGCTACCCTATGCTCTACTAACCTTTTCATTTCTACATAACTACTGAATCCTACATCTGCTCTAAACTACTTCTCATATTCATACCTTGGTCTACCCCTACCGTTCTTACTGCAAAGGCGGCCGGCTGTAGAGCTAATCACACTACCCCATCAAGTGCTGAGGTTAAGGATAGGCATTAATGACCTATGCGGAGATGACTTTCCCTTGCTTTGCTTTGTTATATTGGGTTGTACACAACATTGCAATGTTTTTGACAGTAAGTCGCTCGCGCTTTGAGCTGAGTAGATTCTTATGTAGTGAGAGAAACTCCACTCAACAACTACAGAAACCAATGAAGCACTCGTAAAGTTGCAAAGATTGTCACATCTGGATTGTTCTTCAAATTTAATTTGAATTTGTCTTTAGCAAATTTATCGCGGTTCTCCCTAGCACTCATCAACTTCTTCCAAACTCTTCCAACACTGAACAAGTCCTGGGTTTCTTAAGATGTGTCCTATCATTCTATCTCTTTTTCTCGTCAAATTCTCACCAGTTCGATTCAGTATCTCTTCATTCGTGATTCGCCCATCTCATCTTCAGCATTGTTCTGTAACACCACATTTCAAAAGCTTCAATTCTCTTTCTTTCTGAACTAGTTATCATCCATGTTTCACTTCCATATAATGCCGCGCTCCAGAGGAAAGACTTCAAAAATATCTTTCTAATTCCCATCTCACTTTTTGAAGTGAGCAAATTTCTTTTCTTAAGAAAGGCCGTTTTTGCTTGTGCTAGTCTGCATTTAATGTCCTCCTTACTTCTGCCATCGTTAGTTATTTTACTACTCAAGTAACAATATTCATCTAGTTCCTTTAAGACTTCATTTCCTAATCTAATATTTCCTGCATCACCAGACTTCGTTCGAATGCACCCCATCACTTTTGTTTTGGGCTTACTTATTTTCATCTTGTACTCCTCTTGTACTCTGTCCATACCATTCACCAATTTCTCCAGATATTTTGTATACTATAAAATAATATTCAATTTCAGGATTTTAATTTCCTCTCCTTGGGTTATAATTCCCTTTCTAAATTTCCTCTTTGATATCCTTTGCCGTCTGTTTTATTTCAATTTTTTAGTTTAATGTTTAATTCAATATTCTAATATTATAAAAATGTAGTTAGTGTGTTCAAAAACCTGTATTGTATATACGAAGACGCTACATAAAGGGGCTTTTCAATCCCAGTGGCATGTAAATCATCAATAAATTCAATTCAATTCAACGCCATGTACGTGGGCTTGTACTTTTTAATTCGATCCTCTAAGATCAGACGTAAACTCAAGATTGCTTCACGTGTTCCTACATTCATTTTTAAACCAAATTGATCTTCTCCTAACTCAGTTTCAACTTCTCTTTCTATTCTTCTGTAATAATACGACTTAAAATATTGCAGGCGTAAGATACTAAACTAATGGTGCGGTAATTTTCACATTTGACAACACCGATAACAACATTCTGCCGAGAATGGAGGGTACTTCTCCTGTATCATACACCATACACAATAAATGGAATAACCTCCTCGTGCTGGTTTCTCCTACGGCACTCAGTAATTCAGAGGGAATATCAGCAATTCCAGATGCCTTGTCCCTATTTAGCTCTTTCAAAACTCTGTCGAATTTTCACCTCAAAATTGAGTCTCTTATTTCATCAACTTCAACAGATTCTTCTTGTTCCAGAACCATATCATCTAAGCCTTTACCTTGATACAACTGTTGGATATGTTCCTGCCATCTTTCTGCCTTGTTATCTTTCCCTCGAAGTGGTTTTCTATCTGAGCTATTATATTATGAAAATAAAAATCCTTATGATATGACAGTTGTTATTACAATCTTTACACTTGTAAATAATTAGAGGTCCTATCTTCAAGAGTGTGTTCATAATATTTTTGTAAAAAGTTGACTATTGGAAGAATAAATACATTCAACATTGAATATAATGAAAACTGTTAAGACTCCCACACACAGATGGGAAATTCAGTTCGGGACGATTATCGTTGTATCGTTCCTGATATATGTAACAGAACTTAAGAGTATTCATTCCGAAGTATGTATAAAATCGCTTTTCATCCTTAGGAGTTGGCGAATTGGGGGATACCTATAAATATTTCCCAATTCCTCTCTACCTGTTTCTGCTCTGTATTCCCCGTCTGACATTCAGTTCTCTTAGGTGTTTTACCTGCTGACATCAATTTAATTTTGGAAAGACTAATTTTCATATTGTACTCATTGCCCCTTTAAGTTCCAAGATATTAGACTGCAGGCTTTCGGCACGATCTGCCATTAAGACCAAGTCCCCCCCTACAGTTTGCTTTACTTCGCACTGATAAGTCTTATGTCGACGATGGGACAGGAAAGGGCTAGGGGTGGGAAGGAAGCGACCGTGGCACTAATTACGGTACAGTCCCAGCATTTTCCTGGTGTGAAAATAGGGTACCACGGAAAAACCATCTTCAGGGCTGCCGACAGTGGGATTCGAACCCACTATCTCCCGAATACTGGCCACACTTAAGCGACTGCAGCTATCGAGCTCGGTAGGCCAAGTCGTGAGGATATTTTTCTTTTCATTTCATTTCATTCCAGTTTTATTTCTATTTTCCTGGGACTTGGCGAGGAATCCCACCTCTTCCGCCTCTAGGGCTGTGGCCTGGAACGTGAGATTTTGGGTCGGTGATACAACTGGGCGGCCTCACCTGCTGTGCTGAACAGGGGCCTTGTGGGGAGATGGGAAGATTGGAAGGGATAGATAAGGAAGAGCGAAGGAAGCGGTCGTGTCCTTAAGTTAGGTACCACCCCGGCATTTGCCTGGAGAAGAAGTGGGTAACCACGGAAAACCACTTCCAGGATGGTTGAGGAGGGAATCGAACACCCCTCTACTCCGGTGACCTCCCGAGACCGAGACTGAGTGGACCACGTTTCAAATTTCGTCCGGGAATCGAACCCGGGATGGCAGCTAATCACACTAACCACTACAACAAAGAGGCGGATGAGCATTTTTTTCGCAATTTCAAATTTTGGCAAAAATGTCCTCGTATTTTGTTTGTCTCGACTGGTTATCATGAAAACGTTTATGCCACATGTTCGAGGCTGATTTCCTCCGAGCATTCAAACTGTAGCTCGGTGCTGGGCGGAGAGTCAAACCCGGTTGCTATGGAGACCACAGTCCGTTACTCTAGTCTAACGTTGAAGGTCACAGCTTGGGATGACCTAGCCTATGAGAACGTTGTGGAGCATAATATAGATAAGTTGACCGCATCACTGGAAGTCGGCTCGCCAAGAAGCGGGAATGCTTCTCTCTTCTTAGTTGGGCACTCTGTGCTGCGCTGTATATAGATCTGTGGAGCGAGATACACTCCGCAAGCCATGCTTTTGTTCGCAGTGACCTTGACTCAATTCTCCGTGCTTGAAACCGCGGTTCCAGCAGCTGGAATAATTTTTTTATTAATTTTTACGAAAGGGTCTTATGGCGTCGTGGGGTGGGAAAGTGTTAGAGCTTGAAAGGTAGCGTCCGTGGTCTTAATTAAAGGTACATCCCCAGCATTTGTGAAAATTGGAAACCACGGAAAAACCATCCTCAGGACTACCGAAAGAGGGCTTCCAAACCACTATCTCCGGAATACAAGCTGCCAGCTACGTGGCCCAACCGCATAGCCACTTCATTAGGTATTATAATTATTATTATTATTATTATTATTATTATTATTATTATTATTATTATTATTATTATTATTATTATTAATTATTATTATTATTGCTTTGCTTTACGGGAGCGAAAGCTGGGTGGACTCAGGATATCTTATTCATAAGTTAGAAGTAACAGACATGAAAGTAGCAAGAATAATTGCTGGTACAAACAGGCGGGAACAATGGCAGAAGGAGATAGGAGATAAAGGCTAATTTAGGAATGAACTCGATGGGTGAAGCTGTACGCATAAACCGGCTTTTCTCCATCTAGTCACCTCCGTAGTATAAGCTTAGCCTCTGTAACGTAGGGCCATCAGCCCAAACAGGGTTTTAGGTAATTTTTAAGTGTATTTCAAAGGAGTGCAAATGTTCGCCTTCCACCATTTTGATTTCCGGCCAATAACTTTAACCTTTTCTTTTTACTAAGGCCAGGTGGAATGGGCACTTATTCCCGTATTAAAGTTAACTACTATTATTCTATTTTCTATGTAAATTCGACTGTTGAGCACATAAGACAGTGAAGCAAAGACGCTCTGTGTGAATGTAGTAAATTTTGGAAGCTCAGCCTCCTTGTGGATTTATTGAAGGGAGCAATGGTACTCTTGTAAAATTGTAACTTGGGAGCTTCAAGCTCATTCGCTAAATCATTGTTTGATTGTTTTTCTAAAATTGTTCTTAAGCCCATGAGCTAACCTGATCTAGTCCATTGTTATCTGTTTAAAACCTGAAAAGAAGAAATAAGAGAAGAAATAAAATTCCATATTTTAAAGTTTTAAATTAAAATTTGATCTCTCTATCCACCCATTCATGCCCGCACCTTCTTACACCTGTGTCCACCACAGCATCCCCGTAGTAGTAGTAGTAATAATAATAATAATAATAATAATAATAATAATAATAATAATAATAATAATAATAATAATAATAATCTATATATTGCCGGGCTGAGTGGCTCAGACGGTAAAGGCGCTGGCCTTCTAACCCCAACTTGGCAGGTTCGATCCTGGCTCAGTCCGGTGGTATTTGAAGGTGCTCAAATACGACAGCCCCGTGTCGGTAGATTTACTGGCACGTAAAAGAACTCCTGCGGGACTAAATTCCGGCACCTCGGCGTCTCCGAAGACTTTAAAAAGTAGTTAGTGGGACGTAAAACAAATAACATTATTAATCTATATATTAAAAATGTATGTAAACTAAAGCCAGTCAGTCCGGCCATTATATCCGGTCGATTTCCTTCATTTTTGTTTTAACTTAAAGGTATTCATGCACAAATTTGTCATCAGGTACTATAAATCACTTAACTTCCACCTTCCTCAAAGTATTTCATTTCTTCAATTTTTTGTATCTTTGAAGCAATCATATGTTTGGTTCTAATTCAGGTACGGTCCGGCTCGTTGGCTGAATGGTCAGCGTACTGGCCTTCGGTTCAGAGGGTCCCGGGTTCCATTCCCGGTCGGGTCGGGGATTTTAACCTTCATTGGTTAATTCCAATGGCCCGGGGACTGGGTGTTTGTGCTGTCCCCAACATCCCTGCAACTCACACGCCACACATAACACTATCCTCCACCACAATAACACGCAGTTACCTACACATGGCAGATGCCGCCCACCCTCATCGGAGGGTCTGCCTTACAAGGGCTGCACTCGGTTAGAAATAGCCACACGAAATAATTATTATTGAGGTACGGAGTTCGTTTTGGCCTAAGAACACTCAGTGAATCAGGTTCTTTCATTTCAGCTCTAAACTATTCAAATTGGTTCATTCTGAGCAAAGTTATGAGTGCACATTAAATCTGAGGTCTCATTTCTTCAATATTTTTTCTCATTGAACCAATCATATCTTTCGTTCTAATTGAGGTACGCAGTTCGGTTTGGTCTAAAAACGCTCAGTGGATCAAGCGCTTTCTTTTGAGGTAATAACTACTTATATTGGTAGATTATGAGAATAGTTATGAGTACATTTGTCTCCATGACGAAGATCTTTGAAGGACTTTTTAATAGTTCGGCGTGTAGTGTTGTTCCAAGGAACGTTTAATTCAATTTCTTTGCGTAATGTATTTTCAAGTGTTTTCTTTTTTTTTTTTTTTTTGCTAGGGGCTTTACGTCGCACCGACACAGATAGGTCTTATGGCGACGAAAGTGTTTTCTTGACACAATATTACATTCTATTACCGCAGCAGATCATGTGCTTTATTTCATTAAGTCGGAACTTTGCAAATACATCCGTGAGGATAGTAACGAACTACACCATACATTCTACATTGCGGGTGGAGCCAGCGGGAAACTGCTAATAATAATAATAATAATAATAATAATAATAATAATAATAATAATAATAATAATAATAATAATAATAATAATAATAATAATAATAATCGTAAAATAATAATAATTCGAGCTCGATACTTGCATTATTTACCCATGGGTGAGAGAATACTGTTTTCAAGTTATATCAGTTTATCACACTTGCGTCAAAGTTAATAAACAATGTTAATGAAAACATTTCCCAACATGTTAATACACTTTTGTTAACAAACTTCTTCAACATTGTGCCCACACCAAAATAGCGTAGCTGTTTGTCAGGTTACAATGGATAGGGTGAGGAAGAAGAAAATACTTCCTTCATTATTTTAGTAAGTACAATTAGAGAAAAGCGCAGACGCAATGTGCGACAAAGAAAAATATTGTAAAAGCTTTTAGAATTAAGTTTGGAGAGAACACTTACGTCAGAACTTGCCCCCCCCCCCCACCACCACCACCACCACCACCACCAAAAAGACAACGGAATCACTCTGGCACGATTCAATTAGCGCGCCGAGACCTTTTCACTCCATTTCAACATAATATATTCATGTGTTTTCATGTATTTCGTAATTCCGTGCAATATACGAGTCGCTTGGGATTCGATAGTCGATTTTGAGACATAAAAAAGCATCGTATTCCGCGCTACGAATTTGCGTGCTCTATTTGCGTACTTGCGCATGTGCGAACCTAAATGTTTCCGAAAATGCGAAAAGTTTCATTCAAAAAGTTAAAGATATTTTGTTTATCAACATACTCGAAAAGTTAACGAAACATCTTGGTGTGGACGCACCTTAACTTAGCGAACGCACATTTCTCTAGTGTCCAAAGACGCTATGTGCTTACGTCGCACCGACACAGATAGATCGTATGGCGGCGATGGGACAGGAAAGGGCTCGGAGTGGGAAGGAAGCGGTCGTGGCCTTAATTAAGGTACAGCCCCAGCATTTGCCTGCTGTGAAAATGGGAAACCACGGAAAACCATCTTCAGGGCTGCCGACAGTGGTCTTGGAACCCACTATCTCCCGGATGCAAGCTCACAACTGCGCGACCCTAACTGCACGGCCAACTTGCCCGGTGTCCGAAGGCGAGGCCCAACATATTGGTCCTTTTTTCGCAAGTTGGCCTTCTTTCGAATACATATTTACTGGCCATTTTCAATTCGAATCATTATTAGTGCGTCCGGCTCCATGGCTAAATGGTTAGCGTGTTGGCCGTTGGTCACAGGGGTCCCGCGTTCGATTCCCGTCAGGGTCGGCAATTTTAATCATCATTGGTTAATTTCGCTGGCACGGGGGCTGAGTGTATGTGTGGTCTTCATGATAATGGAAATTCTAGGCGGGCATTAATTCCATTGTGGAGTTTTATCTCCCGTATGCAGTTATCAGACTGTGCTTCATAAATAAGCTTCTGATATGTTCACCTGCATACACCCCAGCGTCAGTGGGTAGGGTCTGACACATCCCACTCTGAAGAGTCTAGTGTCAGACCTAAGACGAAACGCTGGTAATAGAGCAAACGCCGGAAAAGCCATCCATCTAACTTCATGATAATGCCATCCTCATTACGACGCGGAGGTCGACTACGGGCGTCAAATCAAAAGACCTGCACCCGGCGAGCAGGCCATGTCCTCGGACACTCCCGGCACTAAAAGCCATACGCCACTTCATTTTCATCATTAGTTCATGCATCTAGTAAAAATAGTCGAGCCATATCTGAAAAGAGAGACAATGACATAAAAATGAAATGAAATTAAACTAGTGCTTAAAAAAATAGAGGTATCAAATTATGTGCAAGATAAGTGAAATACTTAAAGGAGAAAATGTTGGCTACAGACAGGGACAGGCCGTTCCAAATCACGCGCCCTAGTGTAGCGTTTTTGATGTTTTTGAAGAGAAAGATCTTACTTGCTTCAAGTATGAACCCTTGACATCCGTTGATGTGGTGAAAAGTTCGTCGATGGATCCCAACGTGCTGTCTGAAAACTGACGATCCTTTACACCTAAGAACCCGGTGATGACTAACGTGATATACTGCAAGGCCAACTAAGACAGTTTCTGAATTCCAATTTCTGTAACCCTAGTGTGGTTAAGCCAAATATGATTCCAGTTATACTTATTTCAATTTCCTTCTGCAGGATGTCCATTGCGCGTTCGCCGAATTCATTCCAGGTAGAAAAAAAAAAGTATTTCACTCTAAATTCTGCAAGTACTTTTACAACAAACACGGAATTCCTTCTTTTTTAAATTACATTCATCTATAAACGTATCCGTTATGATGTTACAGACTTTCAAGGATGATGAAGGACGGCAAATGGATCGATTTGAGATCAGGAAACGTTAGAGTCAAAAGTTTAGCAAAATTCTACTCCTTTAAGTACATTTAGGCTACCTACACAAGTTTCAGAAGCTGCTCCATTAACAACAAATTCTCTAAATGTGGGGTTGCCATTAAGGTTCAGGACGAAATTCAGGACACCAACATGGACAAGTTCCTCGACTCCACGCGAACACTTGCCCCCTAACATATAGTGGTACGGGGAGGCAATCGTGCTTTTGCTCCCGTAGGAATATTTGATTTCATCATTTCCCCCGTGCTCAAGACCAAAAGTTGGCGCCTACAATTCCAACGAGTGTATTTGGGTAATTCCATGTGAATTGTCCCATCCATTACCAAAAGACACACTTGTTGTATGATGTTAATGTTAAAAATCAAATAAATCATACTTTAAGTAAAATGCCTACTTTACCGACCACTCCAAAATTATATAATATTCAATGTAATTTGCATAACTTTTTAAGTAACAGATGGGACATTCCCTTTCAAAAGCATTTGAGCAAAATTTTAAATAATTTTCTCTGATTTTTAAAATTCAGGACATTTAGAGATTTTTAAAAATTCAGTCAAGACGTCGGGACACATGCTCAAATTCAGGACAATCCCGCTTTTTCAGGACGTATGGCAACCCTATCTAAATGGCGTCCCCGTGCGTCAATGAAGACATGACATCGTCGCACAAAGTTCCGACATCCCGTACGATAAACAACTTGGATTAGTAATAACTTTGGAATCGAACGTTTCCGGACTACGGTTCCTGATCTCAAATCGATCCATTTGCCGTCCTCCCATCATTTCTGAAAGTTTGTAACATCCTCACGGATACATTTTGTACAGGCCTACCTAATGTCTCAAAGAAGAAGTATTTCCCTTATATGTTTTTGCATTGTGTGTTGCATACTACCAGAATTTTGCATTTTTGAACATAATATTCCTTCATTAAATCTACATATTTTAAAAAGTTATGAAAACTAAAGTCAGTCAATCCGGCCATTCTACCCGGTCTATTTCCTTAATTTTTTTAACTGAAAGGTATTCATGCACAGATTTGTCATCAGGTACTATAAATCACTTAAGGTATGTATTCACGTTTCGGACCAAAATCTGTACTATTTTAGCAATGTTTTTGAAATTTTTACAATGAAATACTTGCATTTACGGAAGATATTTACACTATAAAAATTTCTCACTTAAGGTACCGTTTCCTAAATAATTGACAAAAACCCCAAAATTTTGCATTAATTTCCAAAAATCATAGCTTCCTGGAAAATAGTTCAATTCCAATTATTTTTGCGCATAATTCATCCTAATAATGCATATAATGTGATGAACTAAACAGAATTTAAGAATTTATTGATATCATATTTTTTATAATATATTTTTCATGGCGGTCAAAATTTTAGAATATTTAGATTTGTTTTTTCATTTGGTAGCTTCTTATTATAGTCTTATTTATTATTATGTTTAGTTCAAAACATTCTACTTTTAATAAGCTTCAATTTGACATATCAATGTATTCTATAACTTAAAATTTGATGACGTTATGATTTTTTGAAATATGAAAACTCTGGAGAAATTCACTGTGTGGAAAATTGAACTTGAACTTGGAAGTTTATTTCGGGATTGAAGTTACTTACTTTGGCTAATTAAAACCCTCCTGACGCATAAGGGCCGGTCCAGTCGTGTGGGAGTAGTGTGCCTACCTCTTAGCCGGAGGCCTCGGGTTCGATTCCCGGCCAGATCAGGGAATTTTACCTGGACCTGAGGGCTGGTTAGAGATCCACTCAGCCTACGTGATTAGAATTGAGGAGCTACCTGACGGTGAGATAGCGGCCCTGGTCTAGAAAGCCAAGAATAACAACAGAGAGGATGCTTCATGCTAACCACACGACACCTCGAAATCCGCAGGCCTTCGGGCTGAGCAGCGGTCGCTTGGTAGGCCAACGCCCTTCAAAGGCTGTAGTGCCAGTGGGTTTGGTTTGGTTTGATGCATAAGTAGGTCCCTCTTATTGTAGTATTTTGTCCTCTTTGAATCGTTTTCTTCCTCAGATACTTTCAGTGGTAACTTCAGCCAGAATCTTGACATGTTCAGTATATACTGCAGGTGCGGGCGGTGAAGGTAAATTCAAAATATACGAAAATTTTCTTGCTTCACTTCGCCCACAACCATTTAAGCGCATCCCATACACAATTCTTCTATTAGTTTCAGGAATGTGACCAATTCTCCATGATGTACACTGAGGTTCAGATTGAAAATCACTACTACTACACACCAAACTAACAAGAAAAGCCCAATTTGTTTACAGAAGTTTTTCAGCGATATTGATCCACATTTCATACAGACAGGACATACCAGCAAATATAACATTTTTTCTACAAATTCCACACTAAATATAATGTTAAAACTACCTTGAGAATCACCACAATTACTGTCATAATGCGAAGTAGAAAGTTTTAGACTCAGAAGCACTACTGACATTGCGAAGTTTATTTTTATTGTTCTCATTTTGGACTACTGTCTCAGTAATATTTCGTTTATTCATTGTATATTTATTTCCATAGCAACGGCGCTTTCTTTTATAGCCACTATGTCTATTACTACCCATTATTCACTTAGCAGAAGTTAGTTACTCGATATAAACACAAATAACACAGCACATGGCATTCATAGTCGGATTGCACAGCATTTATGCAAGATTCAACATTCCTTCACCAGAGATATATCATATGACAACCAATGCTATCTTTTGGTTCACAAAGGTACTACGTGGGGAAACACCAGTGCAATGTATTGAAATGTAATTATGTAGAAAAATCTGCTTGAGTATGGAAAGCTAGTGAATGTTAGCACCTGACCACGCCCCCGGAGCAGAGAAATCATGAACGCAGTGGTCCATTTAAATACAATTTACGGCCTTTCTGTATGTCTCAGGTCAATGATACTTACATATTTGGAAACTAGAAATTCCAGGCTTTAATTTGACATCAAAAGCAAAATATTGATTATTTTGACCTAAATCGCAGTTTCAAACGTGAATACATACCTTAACTTCCGCCTTCCTCAAATTATTTGATTTTTTCAATTTTCTCTCTCTTTGAAGCAATCATATCTTTGGTTTTAACTGAGGTACGGAGTTCTTTTTTAGCCTAAGAACACTCGGTGGATCAAGCTCTTTCATTACAGCTCCTTACTATTCAAATTGGTTGATTTTGAGGAAAGTTATGAGTGCACATTCAATTTGACGTCTCATTTCTTCAACATTTTTTCTCATTGAAGCAATCATATCAGTCGTTCTAATTGAGGTACGAAGTTCGTTTTGGTCTAAAAACACTCAGTGGATCAAACGCTTTCTTTTGAGGTAATAACTACTTAAATTGGTAGATTATGAGAAAAGTTATGAGTACATTTGTCTCTATGACGAAGATCTTGTTGCAAGGAACGTTTAATTCAATTTCTTTGTGTGATGTATTTTCAAGTGTTTTGTTGACATAATATTACATTCTATTACCACAGCAGATCATGTGCTTTTTTTCATTAACTCGAAACTTTGCAAATACATCCGTGAGAATAGTAACGAACAACACCATACTTTGTACATTGCGGGCGGAGCCAGCGGGAACTGCTAATATGTAATTAAAACTAAAATTGTGAATGGATTTGGGTGGTATTTTACGTCTTTTTTGGACAATTTTAGGTCTTTATATATATATTTTTGTAAAAGAAATCTATGTCTTCAACTTCTGAGCCCCATAAATGATCAAATATCTACGCAAATCCCGTGTGGTAGTGATATAACGGACGGTGCAGAAATGTGCGAACAGCTCAGGATGGTCGACCTTGATCCGGGCGCCACGTGCAGTGAAGCAGGCGAATGAACGACGTGGCAGGCCGGCCGAGTACATGACCTGCACCTCTGTCTCCCAGCCAGAACACCATTCGTTCAATACCCTGCCAGGCTGGGCCGTACAGGGGCTCGTGGTTGCCGGGCAACAGGCTGGGACAGGCCACTCCAAATCACGCGCACTAGCGTCTTCATTGATACACCCGCTGTGCAACTATCTCGTGCCACAATGGAATCATTATTACTTAGCTTCAATGATGGCAGAAGTACAAAATAAACTGAGATTTTTTCGAATTTGTTTTACGTCGCACCGACACAGAGAGGTCTTACGGCGCCGATGGGATAGGAAAGGCTTATGAGTGGGAAGGAAGCGGCCATGGCCTTAATTAGGGTACAGCCCCAGCATTTGCGTGGTGTGAAAATGGGAAACCACGGAAAACCATATTCAGGGCTGCCGACAATGGGGTTCGAAGCCACTACCTCCTGAATACTATATACTGGTCGCATTTAAGCGATTGCAGCTACCGAGTTCGGTGAGGAATTACGGAGTGCTAGGGGCTTCTAATTTGCCTAGTTCTCGATGCGGTGTATCTCGATTATGAGAATGTAATGATTACAATGTATTTTCAGAAGCTCATTATGAGTAAAAATTACATTTTGTGAAAAGTAACTATTACGAGTAAAAATAACTAAAGAAGTAATCGTTACAAGTAATTCACTTTTACTCAGTTACTTTCCAACTCTGCTTAGCTTGCAGAAAGCTCACAGCTAGCTCACTCCAAAATAATTCAAGTGTGCCTACCCCTAACATGCCACTTCCATATGGGTATACAGTACATACAGTACATTTTCGTTCTTTTTTTCTCTCTCTCTCTTGAAGCTTAATTTTTGTATACTCCCATCAACCAACAAATTATTATTCTCCTTTCACTTTTTGTTAACATTTGCGTTCTTATTGCTATATTTTCACTTATTTTGCAATATAGACTACTGTTAGTGTACTCTTGCTGTTGCATTCTGTCATTATTTGTCTTTCCATGTTTTTCACTCTTTGGACTACTTACATAATCTCCTTGTCATCCCTTGATAAATTTATTTCCCAGTAGCATATCATTCCTAAGTCTTCTAGTAGCTTCTTCATCCCCATCTACCCAAGTACCCCTCATTTTGATGTTGCATTTGGTATTGATATGTTGTGCTTAGAATTTCACCTTCTCCTCCCGTTTTTAATCTCAACCAACAATTAACTATTCGTTTCACAATACCTGCCCTTCGCACATCATTCTCAATCCACTATTTGCAGTATACAGCTTGGCAATCTCATAATTATTTTAGAATATTTACTAACGACTGCATCTAAAGCTACAATTCCATGGTCTACTCCTCGAAGTTCAGCTCCATAAAGTCAATACCTCTGCTTCAACTACTGAATTAAATACTTTATATTCGATGTTAGGCATCTTTTTATCCAGTACTTTTATACTAGTCTACCTCTGTGATGTAGTGGTTAATGTGATTAGCTACCACCTGGTTCGATTACCGGCTCTGCCACGAAATTTCGGGGTCCACTCAGTCTCGGGAGTCAACTGGGTTCTGTGGTTTCCCACTTCTACAGGCAAATTTCGGGATGTTACATAACTTAGGGCCACGGCCGCTTCCTTCCCTCCTCCTTGTATATCCCTTCTAATCTTCCCTTCCCCCCAGAAGGCCACTGTTCAGCATAGCAGGTCAGGCCGCCTGGGCGAAGTCCTGGCCCTCCTGTCCAGTTGTATCCCTCGACCCGAAGTCTCACCCTCCAGGGCACTATCCTTGAGCGGTAGAGGTGGGATCCCTCGCTGAGTCGGAGGGAAAACCTACCCTGGAGGGTAAACAGGTTAAGAAAGAATTAATGAAAGAATAATAACAGTACTGTAGTTGACCGCGATGTGTTGCTTCAAATAGTAGCAAAAATGGGAGCCGACAAAAAACTGCTAGAGGTAATACTAACAACCCTCACTAATACCAATTCCAAAGTAAAACTCCAAGGATGCTGTATGTGGCCTTGCATTGTCGTGCAGAATAATGACTGGTTTGTGCATAAAGTGTCGTCGTTTTCTTCTCAGCGCTTCTCGCAGATTGCAGTACTCCGCATTAACGGTCTGCCTTGAGAAAACTGTATTTTAAAAAAAATACCATCTGGGAAAAGTGGTAGAAGAAGATTATTTATTTAAGAAAATTCCGAAAATTTCTCTTGGATATTTTGTTCACATCCTTTGGGGGGGGGGGGGAGGCAGCAATGTTACGCCATCGTCTGTTTTTACACGTTGCTTGCTTTACGTCGCACCGACATTGATAGGTCTTATGGCGACATTGGGAGAGGAAAGGGCTAAGAGAGGGAAGGAAGCGACCGTGGCCTTAATTAAGGTTCAGCCCCAGCATTTGCCTGGTACGAAAATGGGAAATCACGAAAAATTATATTCAGAACTGCCGACAGTGAGGTTCGAACCCAGCATCTCCCGAATGCAAGCTCACAGCTACGCCATCGTTTTTTTTAACCAGGTAACTTCTCGCTTTGTTCCACAGAACTTAATGCAGTCTGGAGCCAGTTTTAATGTAGGATCGAACTGAATGCGTTGCGAGGTGGGTCACTTTTCAATTAATGCGAAAACTCTTACCTCTAGAGCAGTGATGGCGAACCTATGACACGCGAACAAGATTTCTGTGGCACATCAGACAACATACCACATATTTGAATGTTTTCAACATATAATAAATAGGTTGAAAATCCAACATAGGATATTTTAACATTGCGCTTTAAGAAAGAAGTATGTCACAATTAACTCTACGTCCGTATTTTTTATAAACTTTATTAGTTTAAAGAAAAATGTACCTTATTGTTAAAATGTACCTGTTTCTTAAAACGTAATTTTCAGTGATGTTTGCAAAATAAAACCATGAAACATTCAGTCGAATGGATTTATATGTAATGCAATCTTCTTCTTCTTCTTCTTCTTCTTCTTCTTCTACCGCTTTTCCCACACTTGTGGTATCGCGAGTGCGAACTGTGTCGCACATGTGGATTTGGTCTTTATTATTTTTTAATTTTTGTTTTGTTTTTGCTTTACGTCGCACCGACACAGATAGGTCTTATGGCGACGATGCGACAGGGAAGGGCTAGAAGTGGGAAGGAAGCGGTCGTGGCCTTAATTAAGGTACAGCCCCAGCATTTGCCTAGTGTGAAAATAGGAAACCACGGAAAACCATCTTCAGGGCTGCCGACAGTGGGGTTCGAACCCACTATCTCCCGAATGTGAGCTCACAGCTGCTTGCCCCTAAACGCACGGCTAACTCGCCCGGTGGTCCTGTTTTACGACCGGATGCCTTTCCTGATGCCAACCTTACATGGAAGTATGAAATCATTATTGCTTGTTTCTGTGGTGGTTGGTAGTGTAGTGTCTTGTCTGAATATGAAGAGAAGAGTGTTGGAACAAACATAAACACCCAGTCCCCGAGTCAGAAGAATTAATCAAACACGATTAAAATCCCCAACCCGGCCTGGAATCGAACCCGGGACCCTCTCAACCGAAGGCCTCGACGTTGACCATTCAGCCAATGAGACGGACATATGTAATGCAATATAATATCTAAATAAAGTCAAACGAAGGATTTCTTGATGATTTTAAAGGAAAATAACTGGTGGTAGACTAGACAGTAAACAGTAATAAACAAGACCATGAGTGATCCGTCAGTAAGGTTTGCCGTCTCTGCTCTAAGGCGGTAAATATACTACTGTCCAAAAGTTAAGCATAAGTTACGAGTAAGCAGGGCAACAGGAAACACCGCAAATCGCACGACATATGCACCTACCAACCGTACGTGGTCGTTCTGTATAGGAAAGGAGTGTTCCCTGCTTTGACTAGCGGCGTAACCGCAAGGTAAACACAGCCAGTGCCTGCGCCCCATATTCTCTCAGTCGTGTTTGCCCTGTTATAGTGCGCGGTGTGTAGCCTCGTGGTGAATGTGACAATTAATGGCACAACGACGCCATTTGGACCCCGTTTCACAGGGTAGAATACTCGGCCGTCTGGAAGCAGGCCAGACACAGACCGAAGTCGCTGTATCATTGAATGTGCCACAAAGTGTCATTTCCAGGCTTTGGAGACGATTTCGAAACACAGGACATGTTAGTCGTAGGCCAGTACCAAGTCGACCAAGGGTAACCACCCCGCAGCAGGACCGATATCTGGCCTTAACCGCCCGACGAAATCGGAGTGCGCCTGCAAGACAATTGTCAGCGGAGCTTGCAGCCGTCCCACGGGTTGCTGTACCGGAGGCTCAGAACAGCAGGGTTGTTCGCCCGACGTCCGCTCAATCCAGCACAGAGACGGGCCCGTTTACTGCGGACTCGTCAACATCGAAACTGGACCATGAATGAATGGAGACATGTGTTCTTCACAGATGAATCCCGCTTCAGTTCGCAGAACGATTTCCGTCGCACATTAATCTGGAGAGAATCGGGTAGCCGATACAACCACAGGAACATCGTGGAACGGGACCAGTATGGTGGTGGTAGCGTCATGGTGTGGGAGCGGCATCATGTTGAATGGCCATACGGACCTGCACATCTTCATGGGTGGTCCGAGGTACACTGTTAACGCTCGGAGGTACACTCATGAGGCACTGAGACCACATGTTCGACTCTTCAGAGGTGCGCTTGGTCCAGACTTCCTCTATGGACGATAACGTCCGACCGCACCGCGCTGCTGTGGTGGATGAATTTCTGGCTGGGGAAGACATTAATCGCATGGATTGGCCAGCGAAGTCTGCGGATCTGAATCCTATAGAACATGCCTGGAATGCATTGGGGAGGCGAATTGCATCCCGTCAGTCTTCACCAGACCTTCGCATTGCCTTTTCGGAGGAATGGGATTGACTGCCATAAGAGCTCTTAGACCATCTGATAGAGAGCATACATGTCGCTGCGAAGCATGTGTGGCATCTGGAGCGTGGCATTGTATGGAAGTGAAACATGGACGATAACTAGCTCAGAAATGTGGGGTTATAGAAAAATTGTGAAGGTGAGAGCACGAAGGTCAACGAAAGGTCATGGATGCAGGAGACTATTGGGGTTGTGAACACCAAATTACTGCGAATTAAAAATCCCTGGGACCCTCGGCACCCCGGTGGTGTACGTTCCAGGGTTAAAGTTACAATATTATGTTTTGCCCAGTCACTGGCAGTGTTAGTAAGCTGCCAGTTTGATCTTATTCATTGACACCCACATAGCGATGTGCCTGTATTGATATTCTGGCAGCTTCATTCAGTAAGCTTCACGCAGAGTTCACCCTGCTGCTGTTAGCCCGGGCAATCAATACTCCTACTACTACCTGAGTCTGCCCCTAGCTTCACATTCACCAACTGGGAGCCTGGCTTCTTTCCCGAACGCCGCGATCTGTGCCGGATTAGAACAGCCTCCACGTAATCGAAATCTCGCACCCCTTACCTCCGATCCACCCGCCGCAAATTATCTGCTAGTAGGTTTTTAATTGTACCAATCAACAATTTTAATAACACTTTTTCTTACAAAAACAAACACTAGTAATTGTTAATGTTATTCAAATAATTAACAAAATGTATTGAATATTAGGGAAATATCGCTACATATGCAGGAAGAACTTTTCAAAGACACTGCTACATAGAGCAGAAAAGCAATTGGAGCCACAAATCAGTTATTATCATTATTATTGGCGTATGGCAACAAGTTAGATACCGTACATACAGTATATACAAGTACATCATCATCATCATCATCATCTGTTTACCCTCCAGGTTCGGCTTTTTCATCGGACTCAGCGAGGGATCCCACCTCTACCGCCTCAAGGGCAGTGTCCTGGAGCTTCAGACTCTTGGTCGGGGGATACAACTGGGAGAATGACCAGTACCTCGCCCAGGCGGCCTCACCTGCTATGCTGAACAGGGGCCTTGTGGAGGGATGGGAAGATTGGAAGGGATAGGCAAGGAAGAGGGAAGGAAGCGGCCGTGGCCTTAAGTTAGGTACCATCTGTTTACCCTCCAGGTTCGGCTTTTCCATCGGAGAAGTGGGAAACCACGGAAAACCACTTCCAGGATGGCTGAGGTGGGAATCGAACCCACCTCTACTCAGTTGACCTCCCGAGGCTGAGTGGACCCCGTTCCAGCCCTCATACCACTTTTCAAATTTCGTGGCAGAGCCGGGAATCGAACCCGGGCCTCCGAAGATGGCAGCTAATCACGCTAACCACTACACCACAGAGGCGGACTACAAGTACATAATATTTACAAATATACACAGACAAGAAACATGTTTCTTGGGAGCAAGATTTTGTTATAGCAAAATGTCCACTGTATGGCTTCTTCTGTTGGTTTCAAAAAGTCACTCGGGCTACCCGTGTAGGAACGTCGTATACATTCACTTATAATGTGAGGGATCGTCTGCCGCACTCTGGTGATGAAATATATTTCCACTTATAAAGGAGGATAGGTTACCTAGGAGAATAATGGACTCTGCTGTGGAGGGTAAAAGAAGTAGAGGTAGGCCAAGACGACGATGGTTAGACTCGGTTTCTAACGATTTAAAGATAAGAGGTATAGAACTAAATGAGGCCACATCACTAGTTGCAAATCGAGGATTGTGGCGACGTTTAGTAAATTCACAGAGGCTTGCAGACTGAACGCTGAAAGGCATACCAGTATATAATGATAATGTATGTATGTATGTATGTACCTCCCGATAGTATCACCACCTTGACGAAGGCAAAATACATTTTGCCGGGTGTTTTGGAGGCTTGCGTGTTCAAATGATCCTTAGAGCTATGCCGGCGGGAGCATATGCTCCTGGTAGGGCCACCCAAGCCGGACAGGTCTAAGGTGATGATCCAGACTAAGAGTGATACCCTGGTCCTCCAGGTTGGGGGTTGGTACGTGGTGCTAACAACTCCACTACCACAAAACTACATATTGTTCAGAAACCAAATCAAGAAAACCGGACGGTCCCAAACTTACGACGACTAAAGCGCGCTAAATGGCAACGATACGGATATATTGGAACATGGAATGTGAGAAGTATCTTTGGCTGGAGGATGTGGAGACTGATCTGAGGACCGTTGGAGTCAGGAGGTGGCGTAGGCGTGCTGAAGACCGGGATGACTGGAGAGCTGTGGTCAAGGAGGCCAAGGTCCTTAAAGGACCGTAGAGCCATGGAGTAAGTAAGTAAGTAAGTATGTATGTATGTATGTATGTATGTATGTTATAAAGGGCATCCCTGCATCGTCCATGATTTGTCCTCACCCGATTCAGTGTGGTCCAAAGTATACGCGCTAGATGATGTCCACCAGGAAGACGTTCACCAGAAAAGATGTTGTGTAAGGAACTGTCTGTGGCAACTTTCCAGCGACTTCTCCATTCTTCTAAAGGGTGAAAATTCCCATCAGCCAATGTGACAGCATCACGTGACTTGAGCCTCATTATATTGAGAGCGGGAATATCATCCAAAACAGGCAGTTGAGGGTTCATTTCTATCTTCTTGTACTCTCGAATGAGAGCATTTGATCTTCTTAAATCAGGTGGCATTATACCTGACAGAACTGGGAGCTGTGGACTGGATAGTACCAGATATTAACCACATGCTAGCATCCAGTTGGGGTTCCTTAGTAAAGACTTTAAGATCTTCTGCTTTGGGACGGGTTTTTTGCTGTGCTGAGTACTGTGCACCAGTTTGGCTGAGTAGCCCATATACAAGACACAAATCGGTGAGTATCAAGGACGTTTTAGAAAGGGCAGGTCATATGGGGAACAAATCCTGAACCTAAAATTGTTCATTGCATACCAGAAGCAGAGAATCAAGACATTCGTGCTCGCATTTGTAGACTTCAAAAAAGGCCTACCATTCGGTAGAAAGTAAGTACCTGGGTGTTAATATAAGGAAAGATCTTCATTGGGATAATCATGGGATTGTAAATAAAGGGTACAGATCTCTGCACATGGTTATGAGGATATTTAGGAGTTATAGTTATGATGTAAAGGAGAGGGCGTATAAGTCTCTGGTAAGACTCCAACTAGAGTATGGTTCCAGTATATGGAACCCTCACCAGGGTTACTTGATTCAAGAACTGGAAAAAATCCAAAGAAGAAACAGCTCGATTTGTTCTGGGTGATTTCTGATAAAAGAGTAGCGTTACAAAAATGTTGCAAGGTTTGGGCTGGGAAGACTTGGGAGACAGGAGATGAGCTGCTCGACTAAGTGGTATGTTCCAAACTGTCAGTGGAGAAATGTCAGCGAATGACATTAGTAGACGAATAAGTTCGAGTGGTGTCTTTAAAAGTATGAAAGATCACAATATGAAGATAAAGTACAGTAAATTTCAAATTCTTTTTTTGCAATCATTTAAGAAAAGGCTAGGAAAACAACAGATAGGGAATCTGCCACCTGGACGACTGCCCTAAATGCAGATCAGTATTGATTGATTGATTGATTGATTGATTGATTGATTGATTGATTGATTGATTGATTGATTGATTGATTGATACGATGATTCATAGCCTAGAAGAAATGGGTCTAGATAAGAAGACGAGAGAACTCATTAAACAGACAGTGACTGGCACAACATCCAAGGTCAAGTTCAGAGGGATCCTATCGGAATCTTTTGGGATTCAAACATGGGTCACACAGGGAGATGGACTATCTCCCCTTCTATTAAACTGTGTTCTTGACAAAGTGATTAGACAATGGCGCCGCAAAATGCAACGAATATGCAGTATACGAATGGGATGCAAGAACAAAGGAATTAGAGTTGACTGTTTAGCCTTTGCGGATGGCATTGTGGTTCCGTCAGAGTCAATAGAGGAGGCTCGGAAGCAACTCCGGGAAGAAACAAGTAAGGCAGGCTTACGGATCTCCTTCGAGAAGACACAATACATGACCAACATCAAAACAGCATCCAGATGGATGACAGTTCAGAGAGAAAGGAATCAGAAAATGGAGAAATTAAAATATCCTGGAGAGTGGATAGACAATAACCTGTCAGAAAGAGAGGCACTGTTATCGAGAAAGAGAAAATACACAGATGTTGACAAAAGAGTTGAACGGGTTGTAGCAAGATCCGAGGAATATAGAAAAAAGAACAAAATTTTTGACTATCTAAGAGCACTTTGCTACAACTGGAGTATTCTGAATTCTGTCTTAGCCCATAGTCGGGCAAAACGAAAGAAGAAGATTAGGCCTATTAAACAATATTACAGAATACACAGGCCAACAAAATACAACTTTTTAATTTGTTAATGTTAATATATGATTCTTATGGTTTTGTTGTTTCTGATTCCAGATCTGACCTCAATTTTGTTTTCTGTCACCCACGGTTTCGTCACAATGTGACTTCGTTACAAACCAGAGAATTAGCGGAACTGAACTATTTTTTTTAAAAAAATGCTATTTGTTCGGAGCGTCGACCTATAGAGATCTTTTTGCCCCTACTTGCCCATGTGATACGAACCTGCGTGTAATTGGAATTAAGGAAGTATAGAATGTTGAATGTGACTTGAATGTGAGGAAAGGAACGTTAAGGACGACACAAACACCCAGTCCCCAGGTCAGGGATATTAATAATTTACAATTTAAAACCCTGACCCAGCCGGGAATCGAACCCGGGGCCACCGGATAACAGGCGGATGTATTGCCCCCTACACCGCGGGGCCGAACGGAACTGGACTGAATTACAATGTTACAATATGTACAAAGCTTTTTATTTAAGTCTAAGCATCTCGATTACATAGGTTTATGTGTTAAATATCTTATACTTTCTTTCCCTCTTCTCCTTAAAGCTTCTGGTATAACCTTTTCTCCTGTGAAGCCCTTGCTGAACTTCTCGGTGAAATGACCAGCAGAAAATGACATCATAGCATTTAAAGACAACAGCTCTCTTCTTATTATATTTCTTCTTCTTCTTCTTCTTCATCTGGTTATCCTCTAAAGGGTCGGCTTTTCCCTCGGAATCGGCGAGCGATCCCACCTCTACCGCCTCAAGGGCAGTGTCTTGGAGCTTCAGACTCTGGGTCGGGGGATACAACTGGGGAGGATGACCAGTACAACAGCTCTCAAGGATTCATATTAGATCCGATTGTTAGGTTCGAGCATCGTAGCGGTCAGCCAGAGGAGGTTAATCTAGAAAAGATTAACAAATACAAACTCACTATCCCTTCCTACAAATCTAAATACCACCTTCAGGAAATCGAAATACTGTAATAAGGATAACGGTCGAAGCTCGCGGTACCATACTTCATCACTTCGTCACCACATGGAAGCGCTTCCAACTCCCAATGAAGCTCATCCCCGAAATTGCGACCCTCGTCCTCCGAGGCTCCATCAAGATCCTGAGACCACCTCTAAAGCTAATTTTGAATTTTCTTTAATTAATAGATATGTACAGAAAATATGATATGTTTTACCTTGTTCTTAGCGACAGCGTGTAAATACAGGAGGTCTTTCCAAAATAAATGGAAATTATATATACATCACTAGGGCCCGGATGTTCTTTCTTTATATTATTTCGATGGAAAATTCAAGTTACGCATCATTATATCTACGTTGACTAAAATTATGCAATTTTCAACAGCCATATAAAATCATATTTTGTTTTTTAACGTTTTTATCATTTCCGTTATTTGTTCATATTAGGTCTTAATTCCGTATTTCTGTCATTTCTTTATCTTTCTTATTCCATTTTCGGATACCTGCTTGCAGTCGTCTCAAAGACGGGTTTTTCAGATCACCTAATTTTTGTCTGCAATTTCTTACAACTATCTATCTTAGAAATATATATTTATGTGAATTAGGAGAGTGAGCTGTATAGAAAGAGACGGATGCGTATGAAGCGACAGAATAGTGAGCAGCAATTGAACTCTAATAATGATTTGACATATTTCAAATATGCCCCAATAACAGTATTATTCTGCGACGTTGAGCGGTCTTTTTCCCGCTACAAGTCAATGTGGCGTGAAAATAGAAGATCGTTCCTATTTGAAAAATTTAAAACGTATGTAATTTGCTACTGTAATTCTTTCTGATCACCCATCAGAATGTGACATTTATTTCATTCTGTGTAGAATCGAGAGTTACCTCTGGATTGAGTAATTAAATAAATTTATAATAATAATAAAAAAATAATAATAATAATAATAATAATAATAATAATAATAATAATAATAATAATAAATTAGGAGCCTCCGTGGCTCAGACGGCAGCGCGTCGGCCTCTCACCGCTGGATACCGTGGTTCAAATCCCGGTGACTCCATGTAAGATTTGTGCTGGACAAAGCGGAGGCAGGACAGGTTTTTCTCCGGGTACTCCGGTTTTTCCCTGTCATCTTTCATTCCAGCAACACTCTCCATTATCATTTCATAGCATTTATCACTCATTAATAAATCACCTTGGGAGTGGCGACCCCATTGTAAAAACAGCCTATATACGTTTCATTCATTCCATCCCTGACCCGGTCAATGACTGGAAAACAGGTTGTAGGTTTTCAATAATAAATGAATATTATTACTTATTTATTGTTATTGAATGTTCAACGTGGAACGATTGGGAAAGTCAATCGCTTCCGCTATCTTGGTGAATGGGTCCACCCCAATGGTAGAGACGGTACATCCATCCTAGAAAGGTGTAACAAACTCAATGCAGCGTACCAACTATCCCACAACCATTATAATAAGAGGTGCATTTCGAAAAATGCTAAGATCTGTCATTACAAAACTGTTGTCAGACCACAGTTTTTGTACGCCTCAGAGACCCTCCTGATGAACAAAAAAGGTACCATGGATGATCTAGAGAAAGCTGAAAGACGTATCCTCAGGAAAATTCATGGACCGAGATTGCTCCCATGGAACCTACAGACTTAAATCGAACTCTGAGCTGTATCGACAGTTAGAATCAGCCAATACCAGCAGGCGACGTAGGAGGCTTAAGTTCTACGGACACCTACAACGAACGGACAGCAACAGGCTTACCAAGAAGATCTTTTCTTTGGTTAAAAGCTACAAGACTGGAAGCTTGTGGCTTAATGAAGTACAGAAGGACTTGGATTCGGCTGGAATTTCAGACATTGATATAGAAGATCGTTCCAAATTTTGTGCTATGGTACAGTCTTGGACCCCACCACCTAGAGTTCCTAGAAATTGGAAGCCCCTTCCACAGGAGAGAAAGGAGAAAGGGCTCAAGAGATATTGGGAACGAAGAAGAGCATCGAGGAAGAACTAGTCATCAGCGCTCCTTAGTGGGCTTAAATCAATAATAATAATAATAATTGAATGTTCAAGAGTTTAAATGTATATTTTCAATATAATGTTAATTTAAAAAGAGGCAAGATTTTGAAGATTTCGAAAATGTGACCAAAAACTTTACTACTATTTACTATTTTGCTACATTTTTAGGTCATTAACATTCGAGCCCTACCCATCACACTGGCATTCCAGTGGCCCTGGTACGTTCTTTCCATCACTTTGAAAGCTCACCTTGCTCCTCACTCACATCCCCCAAATTGCCTGGGAAAAAATCAAGGTAGCTGTTCAAAAAGTGAATCTTCAGGCTCATCAAACACCCTAACCTTTTGAACTTAGCCAGCATGTTGGCTACAATAGAAATACAATGTAGGTCCTTTTTGTTTCCCTAGCTGCTTGAATGATACCCAAGCCTCATTGACTTTCATTTTTCATTCAAAGTTGGAATCGAACATCATTTATCGGATACCAGGTCCAACGAATACGCCTTCTTTCACTTTTGCTTCTGATAAATGATGAAACTTCTCACAGAGATACTGGAAACATTGCCCATCTTTGGTAAGACTTTCACGAACTGCTTCGTAAGGTCTAATTTGATGTGTAGAGGTGGCAACAGAATGTTTCTTGATCCACGAGGTTCTTGCGCAAAAAGAAGAAAAATAATCATCAAAATCTTTTCTTAAATGATTTGAAAGAAACTGAATATTCACCACTCATCTCCTTCAGTAAATTATCCCAATCCCTCCTTCTGGTTAGTGTAATTTGTACTTTTCTTAAAACAATTGTTTATCACCAGTACCCTCAAGACCAAGTTCCCTAAATGAAGCAATAACATGCTGCATGTTGGAGGTAGTAAAGAAATGTATGCAGGCTGTTATTGATCCGTAGCGCTCGTAAGATATAGCGCACTTGAGGTAGCAGTACGGCGCAGAGAACGGGAACAGGACAGCCATCAACAGTAAAGGCCACCATACACAGAAATCTAAGCTAAGCTACGCTATGCTACGCAATCCAACGAAAAATGCCGCTCCAGTGAAGTTACAATATATGGAATCGCGCACATAGACTGCTATGCTAAGCTACGCTAACCCTAACCTAGCTATTTTTACGGATCGGCAAGGAGGCGATTTTCATAGCTGTAGCTGGCTTCGCACATGCGCACAATCACTTTTTTTTTGCCCGCCATCTAGCAAACAGTCGTTTTATGCGTGTGGCTTTCGTGAATTACTTCAATACAGCAGCTGTTTGTTTGTCCAACCCTTGTCCCGTTTCTCTACGCGGTCGGGTATGAGGTTGATGCAAGTATAATGGACTAGTATAACTTGGAAACAATTCTCTAACCCATGGGTAAATAATGGAAATATCGAGCTCGATTATTATTATTATTATTATTATTATTATTATTATTATTATTATTATTATTATTATTATTATTATTATTATTATTATTATTATTATATGTGAGTTGTGGCTATGAAGTTGTTTACATCTATTAGTATTAGTGTTATTATTTACGTAGTTATGTATAGACTTTATTTGCTATCAATCGGAGTCTTATTATTTGTGTGTTGTATGTGAGGTTATGTCATGAAACATCTGCTGTATGCAGATCAATATGATGTTATATAATGCAAGAACACGTAATTAACAGTATATAATTTATTATTACCTGTGTATATGATTTATAAATACAATGCAGTGTTGTGCAACACACTGTAATAGTCCAGAACAACGCACTTTATCACTAGAGTTTAATCGAACATTCGATCCATTTGTATAGGCTATTAGAGACTCTCGAAATTACGAGAAAACATGTTATATCATATCCTTCTAGAAGCCTGGCCAGACAAGTGATATAAAGTGTTGTTAACGAGAGTTGCTAGTGAAAGTCGTGAACCCATGTTGTGATTCTGTTGACTTGCTAACGGAGAAGTCTTCGTAGTAGTAGTAGTAGTGGTGGTGGTGGTGGTGTTTTGTTCAAGATGGCAGTTTATTAGTGTGCGTGTGTGTAATATGTATATACAAGTTGTAAATAAAATAGTGTACACAGTTGTCAGCATTTCGTATGTGCGTCTTTGTGGTAACAACAAGGTGAGATGAAAACCTACTCCTGTCGAATAGCACCAAGGAGTCTTCTCAAGGCTTAACGTCTCCATCCGACGGACGGACGAAACACGATCAATAGTATCATATGCACTCACTACATATGAGCACTGCGGAGAGGTTTTAAAACGAACAAATCTCTTGAATCCGTTTTCTAAGAAGCCTCGAAAGTTGAATTTTAGAGTGTAATCAGGCCAGAGCAAAGTGTAGCTTCCACTGAAGTCCCAGTCTCATCCATGGCTGTGACAATATGTAAGCTGCTGGGGTATGGGTGGTGGTGATTAATGACATTCAGAGCACAACCAGTGTGTCTGAGTGTCATGAAAGGTGTTGCTCATAGGGTTAGCTGTGCTACAATAGCACTGTCTGGCCCAGTGAGGAAAGCAATGGCAAACTACCTCACTCCTCATCTTGCCTAGTACGCCTCATCTTGGTACTGCAATTGGTTTTTGTGGTTTCCCAATAACTGCATAGCCTTTGGTGGTGTTGTTTGAGGATCCAACCAGCCTCTGGGCTGATGACCTAACAGACGGACCATACCATTCGCTGTAAAACTGTTGACCTTCATCATGCTGTTCTTGTTCTGTATTTGTAGTGTACCGGAACTGCAATCTGAATATCAACATAACTTGCTTGTATCAGTGTCCTTATAATGACACTCATACGTGCGCACACAACACACGCATAAGCAACTTCATTGTGTTCTATAACCCCACGCTAACGGTTGATCTATGCTACCACTTTCCAGGTCTCACTTCCGTACAGTAACTCAGATTTAACATTTGAGTTGAATATCCTTAGCTTCGTTTTTATGCGATTGTGAAGGGATCTTCATATTGGTCCTGCGTAAGTTCCTTTGGGTTTTATATGACTTACCACATCTCTAAGAGCACCTCCAACCTGACTATGTTCCCTAAGTAACAAAATTCCTCTACCCTTTCTATATCCATTCCATCTAGAATTGTTATGATGGTTTATACGCATTTCCTTTACAGTAAGGCTCCTTTCACACAATCCACTTGCTTTCCACGCCACGCCACTCCACTCCACCAGAGGTGTAGAAAAAGGCCCGTAGCATTCACATGAGACACTTCGGCGCAAACTCCGTCCAATCTCGTCAACAGCAGGCTGCTGTCAACTGGCCTGAAGTGTCTTGGCGACCGGAAGCTCACTAAATCAGATTAGCTCGTTCAGACGGTCAACATAAAAGCCACAAGTTCGAAGATTTCGTTTCAAAATGTCGGTTCCATTCATAGATGCTGAAAAGTTAATAATAGAAATACAAAATCGTCCTTGTCTGTGGGATTAAATTTTTTTTTTTTTGCTAGGGGCTTTACGTCGCACCGACACAGATAGGTCTTATGGCGACGATGGGATAGGAAAGGCCTAGGAGTTGGAAGGAAGCGGCCGTGGCCTTAATCAATGTACAGCCCCAGCATTTGCCTGGTGTGAAAATGGGAAACCACGGAAAACCATCTTCAGGGCTGCCGATAGTGGGATTCGAACCTACTATCTCCCGGATGCAAGCTCACAGCCGCGCGCCTCTACGCGCACGGCCAACTCGCCCGGTGTGGGATTAAAGAACGACAGACTATTCAAATAAAATTGAAGGCTTCAAATGTGGAATGAAGCTTCCCATGAAGTGATTCCAAATTTTGCCGAACTGGACAACTCCAAAGAGAGAGAAGTTGATAACTACAGTAATAGGCTATGTGTATAGGCTATATGTGTTAACTATTTATTCAATATTACAATAACACAGGTCATTGAAAAATAATTAATGAAGGTTTTGTAGCAGTCTTTATTTCAAAGGAATTGCTTCCAATTAAATTAATAATAATATTTTCTTATTCGGACAGAGCACGATAGCTGCAGTCGCTTAAGTGCGCCCATTATTCAGTATTTGGGAGATAGTGGGTTCGAACCCCACTGTCGGTAGCCCTGAAGATGGTTTTCCGTGGTTTCCCATTTTCACACCGGGCAAATGCTGGGGCTGTACCTTAATTAAGGCCACGGCCGCTTCCTTCCCACTCCTAGCCCTTCCCTGTCCCATCGTCTCCGTAAAACCTATCTATGTCGGTGCGACGTACAGCAACTTGTAAAAAAAATCTTATTCGTGAGAACTACCAGTGCTTTATTTACAGAAGTTAGGTGTAGGTAGCAAGACCATACTGGTAGCTCACTAAATCAGTCGCTCAGACGGCCAATATTGTGTGCGTCACAAGTTCGAAGTTTTTGTCTCAAAATATCGGTGGAATACATTTTCTCATGTTGGTGTCCTGACGCTGTAAACTTGCTTCAATGACTGACAACAATTCATCAAACAAATTCCCACTCATACGAAAGTAATTAAAGGACAATTTTGTGTCACTGGTACGTTCATCTAGAAGAAAACGATGAGATCCTCGTTCTAGGTGATATGAATTCATTGGATAGACCCAATGAACCATAGTACTCTTCTTTCACCTCAATCTTCTTTTCGTAAGAATATAAATTCCAAGGATAACGTTCGCGTCCATGGTCCAGATTCAAACTGAGACGCAAAATATGTGGTGGGGACTAGAAGTTGCCGGCAAGTTGCCGGAAGTGGACAACAAGGATAAACAGAGTGTCTGAGAAGGCTCCTTTCACACGATCCACTTGCTTTCCACGCCACGCCACTCCAATCGGCTTCTCAGACACTCTGTTTTTCCTTGCTGTCTTCCGACAACTTCTAGTCCTCACCCCACCACATCTTTTGCGTCTCAGTTTGACTTTGGACCATGGACGCGAACGTTATCCTTGGGATTTATATTCTTACGAAAAGAAGCTTGAGGAGAAAGAATTGTACTAAGGTTCATTAGGTCCATCCGTTGAATTCATCGTTTACTTCTAGATGAACGTACCAGTGATCCAAAAATGTTATTTAATTACTTTCGTACGTGGTAATTCCTTTGGTGAATTGTTGTCAATCATTGAAGCAAGTTTACGGAGTCAAGACACCAACATGAGAAAATGTATTTCAGCGATATTTTGAGACAAAAAAATTCGAAATTGTGACGCACACAATGCTGACCGTCTGAACGAACTAATCTGATTTTGTAAGCTTCAGGTCGTCCGGAGGCCGGCTGACAGCAGCCTGCTGTTGAGTGGAGGGAGCTTGCGCCTCGTGTGAATGCTGCGGGCCCCTTTCTACACCTCTGGTGGAGTGGAGTGGCGTGGCATGGAAAGCAGTGGATCGTGTGAAAGGAACCTCACTCAGTGTCGGATTAAACTTTGTGGAAGCAATCGACATCTCGAGGTATAAAATGGAATAGAATACTCACATCCCCTCGGTCTGGAGCCCCTAAAACTCGGGAGAGAGAGCATTCATTTACTGTAATCCCATTTTTTTAAATACATTCATTTACTTTTTCTTATTGCATTTAGTTTGGCTATTACTTCTTCTTCTTTATCTGTTTACCCTCCAGGGTCGGTTTTTCCCTCGGACTCAGCGAAGGATCCCACCTCTACCGCCTCAAGGGCAGTGTCCTGAAGCTTCAGACTCTGGATCGGAGATACAACTGGGGAAGACGACCAGGACCTCGCCCAGGCGGCCGCACCTGCTATGCTGAACAGGAACCTTGCGCGGGGATGGGAAGATTGGAAGGGATTGACAAAAAAGAGGGAAGGAAGCGGCCGTGGCCTTAAGTTAGGTACCATTCCGGCATTTGCCTGTAGGAGAAGTGGGAAACCACGGAAAACCATTTCCAGGATGGCTGAGGTGGGAATCGAACCGACCTCTACTCAGTTGACCTCCCGTGTTAGTCATCAGTCCGCTGGCAAGTTGGATCCTCAAATAACGCCATTAAAGGTTAGGCGATTGCTCGTGCGGGACTTGATTTTATATATCTCCAGTCCTCCAGTCATCCAGTCCTCCATCCGTTTTAGGTCAGCTCAAGACCGTATCAGTGGTTTTTAGCTTCCCTGTCTGTTTGCCCGTCTGTCCCACCATCTCGGCGAAACGGCTGGATAGATCTTGACCAAACTTCATGTTTAGAGTATACTCACACAGGAGCAGGTTTATGTATCCATATGATTTAAAAATCACTGAATAGACTGGAAGTTTATAGGAAGACCAGAAAGGTTTTTTTCAATTTTCTTTTTTCTTTCTTTCGAGGTTCGTTTTTTCGTCGGATTTAGATTAGGGCGAAAACTGTTTGATGTTGTGATGCTGCCATACAGTATTGTATATGGATGGTGCTCACTACCTTACAAAAGTTTAAAACCCCTGCGTTCCATGATCCATGACGTTGGCTATGACGTGTGGTGTAACAGGAAGCCCCTGGCCTTGATCATGACTCATTCATGTCGTGGAGCAGGCGAGTAGACTTGTGCTGCAGAACTCAGTGACGTGAAGGCAGTCGCTACACTCTGCCCCACAAAGAACTCGCACATGAACTTCCGCACTCCTGTTTCACCATCCACAGCAAATATCGTTAGCTTCCTTTCGTTTTCCAGTTATTCAGAACAAGAGTCTGTGATTTATAACATACATACAGGTGATCAGAATCATATACCGAGAACGAAGAATTATCTACAATCTGTATAAAAAAATCAGTCCGCAGTGATAAGAAAAGAGGGCTTTTGAAAAAGACGCAGCAATCCAGAAAGGAGTGAGGCAAGGTTGCGGTTTTTCCCCCCTCCATTTCAACGTTTATATAGAACAGTCAGTAAAGGAAATCAAAGAGGAATTTGGGAAGGGAATCAATCAATCAGTCACTACTGATCTGCATTTAGGGCAGTCGCCCAGGTGTCAAATTCCCTATCTGTTGTTTTCCTAGCATTATCTTAAATGATTGCAAAGAAATTGGAAATGTATTGAACATCTCCCTTGGTAAGTTATTCCAATCCCTAACTCACCTTCCTATAAACGAATATTTTCCCAAATTTGTCCTATTGAATTCCAACTTCATATTGTGATCTTTCCTACTTTTAAAGACACCATCCAAACTTATTCGTCTATTGATGTCATTCCACGCCATTTCTCCGCTGACACCTCGGAACATACCACTTCGAGCAGCTCTTCTCCTTTCTCCCAAGTCTTCCCAGCACAAACTTTGCAACATTTTTGTAACGCTACTCTTTTGTCGGAAATCATCCACAACGAATTGAGCTGCCTTTTCTTTGATTTTTTTCCAGTTCTTGAATCAAGTAATCCTGGCGAGGGTCCCATACACTGGAACCATACTCTAGTTGGGGTCTTACCAGAGACTTTTAAGCCCTCTCGTTTACATCCTTACTACAATCCCTAAAGACCCTCATAACCATGGGCAGAGATCTGTACCCTTTATTTACAACCATATTTATGTGATAAACCCTATGAAGGTCTTATATATAAACACCTATATACTTACAATGATCCCCAAAAGGAACTTTCACCCCATCAATGCAGTAATTAAAACTGAGAGGACTTTTCCTATTTGTGAAATTCACAACCTGACTTTTAACCCCATTTATCATCACACCATTGCCCAGCGTCCATCTCACAACACTATCGAGGTCACCCTGCAACCGCTCACAATCTTGTAACTTATTTATTACTCTGTACAGAATAACATCATCTGCAAACAGCCTTATCTCTGATTCCACTTCTTTACTCATATCATTTATATATATAAGAATTTTTTTTTTTTTGCTACTTGTTTTACGTCGCACCGACACAGATAGGTCTTACGGCGACGATGGGACAGGAAAGGGCTAGGAGTGGGAAGGAAGCGGCCGTGGCCTTAATTAAAGTACAGCCCCAGCATTTGCCTGGTGTGAAAATGGGAAACCACGGAAAACCATTTTCAGGGCTGCCGACAGTGGGGTTCGAACCTACTAACTCCCGAATACTGGATACTGGCCGCACTTAAGCGATTGCAGCTATCAAGCTCGGTATATATATAAGAAGACATAAAGGTATTAAAATACTGCATTGAAGAATTCCCCTCTTAATTATTACAGGGTCAGATAAAGCTTCACCTACTCTAATTCTCTGAGTTCTATTTTATAGAAACTTAGCCACCCATTCAGTCACTTTTGTCTGGGTCTCCCATGATCTACCCTATCAAATGCCTTAGACAGGTCAATCGCAATACAATCCAATTGACCTCCTGAATCCAGGATATCTGCTATGTCTTGCTGGAATCCTACAAACACTCCATGCTAATCTTGCTACTCTATGAAACAATTTCATCCCTGCCTTCCCACTATACTTTACCATTTCAGGTCTAATTTCATCTATTCCTGCTGCTTTATGACAGTGGAATTTATTTAGCATTTTTTCCACTTCCTCAAACGTAATTTCACCAACATCATTTTCTCCTCCCCATGTGCTTGGCTGTTTGCAATACAACAGGGGAGATTTCCTTTTACGTTGAGAAGATGTTCAAAATATTCCCTCCACCTCTCCAGTGATTCCCTGGGATCTATTATGAGTTCACCTGAATTAACCAAAACACTGTTCATTTCCTTTTTCTCTCCCTTCCTAAGATTCTTTATTACTGTCCAGAAAGGTTTCCCTGCTGCTTGACCTAGCCCATTGCAGGTTATTACCAAATTCTTCCCATTGCTTCTTTTTGGATTCAACAACTATTTGTTTCGCTCTGTTTCTTTCATCTACGTACAATTCCCTGTCTGCATTGGCCCTTGTTTGGAGCCATTTCTGATAAGCCTTCTTTTTACGTTAACAATCTCCTCTCACTTCATCATTCCACCAAGAGGTTCGCTTTTTCCCATCTTTACACACGGTTGTTCCTAGGCATTCCATTGCTGTTTCTACTACAGTATCTCTGTATGCCACCCATTCTCTTTCTCCATCCTGAACCTGCTTACTGTCTACTGTTCGAAACTTCTCACTAATCATACCCATGTACTTCTGTCTAATTTCCTCGTCCTGGAGATTTTCTACCCTTATTCGTTTGCAGACAGATTTCACTTTCTCTATCCTGGGCCTAGAGATACTTAGTTCACTACAGATCAGATAGTGGTCTGCATCATCAAAAAATCCCCGGAAAACTCGTACATTCCTAACAAATTTCCTGAATTCGAAGTCGGTTAAGATATAGGCTATTGTGGACCTGGTACCCCTAGCCTCCCACGTGTAGCGGTGAATAGCCTTATACTTGAAGAATATATTCATAACTGCTAAACCCATACTAGTACAGAAGTCCAGCAAACGCGTACCATTCTCATTAGCTTATCCTTGCTATTGACCCTGACTACGATGTCACTCAATGCTTCATAAAACTTGTCAACTTCATCCTCATCTTCACCTTCACATGGTGAATACACTGAGACGATTCTCGTCCTAATTCCTCCAACTGCCAAATCTGCCCACAGCATTCGCTCATTTACGTGCCTAATAGAAACTGTGTTGCGTGCAATGGTATTCCTGACAAACAGCCTTACCCCAGACTCTGCCCTTCCCTTTCTAACACCTGTCAAGTACTCTTTATAATCTCCTCTCTCTTCCTCGTTATTTCCCCTTACCCGAATATCATTTACTCCTAGCAGATCCAGATGCATCTTCTTTGCCGACTCAGCCAGTTCTACTTTCTTTCTTCCATAAGCATTAACATTGATAGCTCCCCATCGAATTCCATTTCGTTCACCAAGTTGTTTCCAGGGAGTCCCTCGCCTGTCAAATGGGAGTGGGACTCCATTACTTCCATAGGTCTGAGGCTTGCTTAAAATGTTCTGAGCTCGGTAAATTCATGAAGCAGGATGCTGCCCTACTTACACATAGTCTAAGTGAGGATCTCTCCTCTAATGAGTTATGGACCACCGGTGAATTGTATAGTCCTAGCCGCCTGAGCACAAGGAGGACCACGACTCAGAATATGTCCGAGATGCCCACTCCCGTTCCATAGCAAGCGGTATCCCGACTCTCAGCACCACTTAACTCTGCCACTCAGTCGTTGCCCATGGTTCACGAACTAGGATGTGACTAACAGTAACCCACACCATGAACCATGAATATAAACTAGAATATATAATATATTTATTTATCATTTATAGGGTAAACCAATTACAGGTGATGTACCGGTAATAGAAATTTTAAGTAACTAACTGCAATGAGAATATTTTTATTTATGGCACACTTTTTCTAGATAGATTTGTGTATGGGCGAGAGGAGTAAGTAGGGAGCTCTCCCGGTTCCGGTAGTGCTGCCAACTGAATGGAAATGAAATATGATTTGAATCGATAATATGATCGATCGATATGAAATTTCTAAACCGTTATTATCTTCAGCTAACAACTGTGTCACACACACATTATATAACATTTCTCACTGTGAATCTTGTTCCTAGCATGAATTCTATAGTTTGCCTTTGCTGCGTAAACAACAACAGTACTAGTACGTGAAGTGTACGCCAGATGTCGCACAGCGATCCATAATCATAGGTTGTTTCAAAGGTTGCCAGTACGAATCTCGAAGATTGCCGAGGTCTACCGATTCAGCACTAGAGTGTAAATCTATCCAGAAAAAGTGTGCCGAAAATACACATACAAATATATATCTTCACAGATTTTCTACAAATATGATACATACTACAGACTATTCACATAACAATTCACACATAATTTACAAAATTACCACGTTTCACCCCTGAGAAGGGCTTTCTGTACTGCAATGGTAGGGTGATGAAATATGTCAAATGACACTTTCAACTGATTTATGGCCCTAAGGGCTTATATGAGCCAAGAATTTTGGCGTGTAGCCGTCCTATATCTGGGCAGGAGGAATGTAAATTTCTGCCTTGTTCGCTTGCTTGGAACATGAAGAGAAAGTAACCCCAGTATAACCGGACAGTCCATGGTGTAGGCGTAACGTAACTGCCTCTTACCCGGAGGCCCCGGGTTCGATTCCCGGCCATGTCAGGGATTTTTACCTGGATCAGAGGGCTAGAATTGAGGACCTATCTGACGATGAGATAGCGGCTCCAGTCTAGAAAGCCATGAATAACGACCGGGAGGATTCGTCGTGCTGACTACACGACACCTCGTAATCTGCAGGCCTTCGGACTGAGCAGCGGTCGCTTGGTAGGCCAAGGCCCTTGAAGGGCTGTAGTGCCATGGGGTTAGTTTAGTTGGTTATAGCCGGGCAGTCCAGTTCTCACACCATCACCCAATTAAATATAAATCAGTCTAAAATCAACAATTGCATGCAGGCAAAACTCAGTTTTAATTTTAACCTGATATTCCCATGAGCTTCGTAATAGGCTATTTTTTTTACGGCTATGATCACCCGGTTATGAGACAACGTTATTTCACAAAATTGACAAGAACCATTTTCACAAATATCAAATGAAATTGCAACTTGGTATACAGATCAACAATAAGTTCCTTTAATTCTTATTAAAGTTTGGTAACGATCAGATCAATACATTTTAAGTTACGGATTTTCTAATTGAGCCCTTCGTTGGAAATGGAAAATATACGGGCACTTTTCTCGTTCAACCTGCGTTAACATTTTAACTGGGACGATAAAAATCTCTACTCCACATAATTCAGCGTAGAATAAACTAAGCTAAAGTTTGCTGTAGGTCATTTCTATGTGGGACAAACTTTTTATTAACGTATAAATTCGGGTGTGTGTACTTTTTTTTTTTTTCACGATAGTAGTAACATTGCGTTCGCGCACATTTTCGGCGTGATGCCAGCGTATCCATTTCAATAATTTTTACAAATTTTTCATACCTGCTTGAAGAGAGTGGCATGCTCATGTATCCATAACTAATCCTCTTCATGAACTTTATCTGAACTCTCACGAGACGATATACATATGGCGTTTCTGAGACCGTAGCCACACCACACAACCATACTCAAGAGAGGGTCTCACCAGGAAACAAAGCAGTGTTTTCGCACATGCAATGTTGCTGAAATCTTTTCAATTTCTTCTGATAAACCCGAGTAGTCTGAAAGCTTTCTGAATGCGTTTCTCAAAGGATAAGTCATTCCTGTTACTCAGAGTTACACCTCGGTCATCAAACTCCATCACAAGATTTAAAGATTCTCTACTAATTTTATATCTGTAAAAGACAAGTGTTAATTTTGGAGCAAATGACATGACACCGCACTTAGCTTTATTTACTCTGAGGACCACTTTTCACACCAATCGCATATTTGCTTCAAATCGTCTTGTAGATATTCGCCATCACTGTAGTAAAATATTCTAAACTCGCTTTTAAAATCCAGAGCATTGTGCGGAGCAGAAATATGGTGCAATGAAGAAGGCAATAAGAAACTGGAAGTAGTAGATAATAACTTCTGCAAAATAATAATGGGGCTACCAGAATGTACAGCTATAGTGGAGTTAAAATTCGATGTGAAGATATAAGTATACAAACAGGTATAGCTAAGAAACAGCAACAAAGATTAAAGAGGGGTAGAGGCATGATTTTTTTCGCATTAACGATAAGCGCGACAAGAAATATTTTTAAGCGATTTGAAGATATCTTTACGAATCGTATGATTCTGGTTAAGAAATTAGTGATTTTGTTTTCGTGAATTAGAGCGAATTAAAGCGACAAGGGCAGTTTAAAGCAAAATTTACTTATTTTGCGGTAAAAGCGAAAATGCAACGAAATTCATGTAAAATAACGATCTTGAAATTGTATTTCAATATTGCGTATGTGAAGGGAAACAGAATGAGGATTTCTCATTTCGACAGAAGTATCTCTTGATGTTAATATTCTATAAAATCCATTAATAATATGTCCATATAGGGTGAAAGCTACGTCCATGTAGGTTATAATAATGGCTTTTGGCCTCAGGAGAGGCGTGGTGCAGGTCTTTTTCTCGTAGATGGCCTATTAGGCGACCTGCATGTCTGTGAAGATTACAGCCCCCGAGCCATTGGAATTAACCAATTAAGTTTAAAAACTCCGACCCTGCCAGGAATCGAACCGGGGACGCTCTGAACCGAAGGCCAGTACGCTGACCATTCAGCCAACGAGTCGGACTCCATGTAGGTTGAAAGGGTAATTTGTTATGTAATCTTGATTAGGGTTATAAGGAATAATGAATGGTTATAAATATTGTTTATCTTTATTTATATATCTTCCACATAAATAATTCACAAATCTCACAAATTACATGTTAATGAATAATTTTAGGAAATGATTAACGCGAAATTAAAGCGATAGGGTCAGTCGTATTTCGCGAAATAACGCGAAAATGTGTTTCCTTTTCGCGAAATCGAACATAAATTAATGCGAAAAAATCATGCCTCTAAAGAGGGGGAACGGCAGGGAAATTGTAAATTTAGCATACAAACATCAGTTGAAACATCTACACGATGATTTTTTTTTTTTTTTTTTACAATTGGCACCGCACGGGCACACACAAGTCTATGGCGACGATGGGACAGGAAAGGGCTAGGAGTGGGAAGGAAGCGGACGTGGCTTTAATTAAGTTATATTTGCCTGGTGTGAAAATGGGAAAGGATGGAAGACCATCTCCAGGGCTGTCGACACTGGAGTTCGAACCGCCTATCTCCCGAATACAAGCTCACAGCTCCGCGCCCCTAACCGTACGGCCAGCTAATTCGGTCTGCACGATGATTATTGGGTAACTAAGGTGAAAAGGATGCCAGATAGAATCGGAATGGGAGATTACTGGGATAAAGAGATTCAAAACTAAGAAAGAAAACTGATTAAGAAAGTAACTGTTAGAGTGAAAGATATTGAGAAACGGATTGTGATGTTAGAATGCAGGACCAAATGAAAATTACGGGAATTCTGTGAAGTGAGCAAAACGTTGTCAAAACGAATACGAAAGTAAGAGAAATTGTGCGATGGCTACAAAATGTGTATCTATAAGAATAGGGGTACTCTTCTACTGCTTTTCCTCACACCTGTAGAGTCGCGGGTGCGAAATGTGTAACACATGTGGATTTGTCCCTGCTTTACTGCCGGATGGCCTTCCTAACGCCAACCCTAAATGGAGGTGTAATCACTTTGCATGTTTCTGTGGTGGTGGTGGTGGTGGTGGTGGAGTCCCCAAGGGAGAAGTATTAATCAGAAGAGATTGACGTCCCCGACCCGGCCGAGAATCGAACTCGGGACCCACTGAAAAGAATGGCAGTACGCTGACCATTCAGTCAAAGAGGCGGACGAGAATAAACTTTAAAATACGGTATTGATGTTTATTGGGAGGGCAAGTGACCCTGTGACCTCATGTGCCGGCTGTCACTGCCTTGGAATGCACGTTAATGTGTCACACCGAGATAACGAAGGGGCTATCTTACTTTTAAGCAGCTGTCCGATAGCTCCTGCTTTAATCCTTCTGGTATGCACACTACGTAGATATTCCTGGAATTCCTCAGCTGCTCAGCAAACCCACCCCTCAGTTAACCAGTTGTAAACACTCTTTGCTTGCTATGCTTACACAATGGGAACGTTCAATCTTCGTACAGCAGTAAAGGTGCGTCCACACCAAGATGTTTTCGTTAACTTTGTTAATAAACACTGTTAATGAACAATGTTGAAAGCCTCCGTGGTTCAGGCATTCAGACAGCAGGGCGTCGGCCTCTCACTTCTGGATACCAAATCCCGGCCACTCCACGTGAGATTTGTGCTGGACAAAGCGGAGGCGGGACAGGTTTTTCTCCGGCTACTCCGGTTTTCCCTGTCATCTTTCATTCCAGCAACACTCTCCACTATCATTTCATAGCATCTATCAGTCATCAATAAATCACTTTGGGGAGTGGCGACTCCATTGTACTGATAGCCTATATATGGTTCATTCATTACATCCCTGACCCGGTCAAAGACTGGAAAACAGGTTGCAGGTTTTCATTCAATAAACAATGTTCATGAAATTTTTTGTATGTTAATAAAATAGCGTGTTCATTAACTTTTCGAGCAAGTTTTGTGAATGAAGCTTTTCGGTTCGCATATGAGCAATTAGAACACGCAGATTCGTAGCGCGGAATACGACGATTTCTTATCTATATATTAAAAAAAACCTATGAAAACTAAAGTCAGTCAGTCCGGCCATTTTATCCAGTCGATTCCCTTCGTTTTTTTTAACTGAAAGGTATTCATGCACAGATTTTTCATCAGGTACTATAATCACTTAATTTCCGCCTTCCTCAAATTATTTGATTTCTTCAACATTTTTTCTCATTGAAGCAATCATATCGTTCGTTCTAATTGAGGTACGCAGTTCGTTTGGGTCTAAAAACACTAACTGGATCAAGCGCTTTCTTTCGAGGTAATAACTACTTAAATTGGTAGATTTTGAGAAAAGTTATGAGTACATTTGTCTCCATGACGAAGATCTTTGAAGGGCTTTTTAACAGTTCGGCGCGTCGTGTTGTTCCAAGGAACGCTTAATTCAATTTCTTTGTGTGATGTATTTTCAAGTGTTTTGTTGACATAATATTACATTCTATTACCACAGCAGATCATGTGTTTTATTTCATTAACTCGAAAATTTGTAAATACATTCGTGAGGATAGTAACGAACAACACCATACTTTGTACATTGCGGGCGAAGCCAGCGGGAAACTGCTAGTTTCTTCTAAAAATTAACTATCAAAACACAAGCGAAAGTTCTAATATACAGTACATTTAATCATGTATGATATTCTTTTAGCTTTGTTGTAATGTAGCTTCATTTCCAGCTTCGCTCCTCGCTGAATAACGTAATCTCCCATAATCGCTTGTATATCATCAAAATAATACTATCCTAACTAGGTGAAATGAAAATTTTCTTTATTTCGTACCTTTACCAATTCCTTGATATTGTCGTATAAAGCTTCAAACGCCTGAGACGCAATAACTGAAATTGATTGCTTTGATACTCTAGACAAATCAAACAAAACCAAACCCCATGGCACTACAGCCCTTGAAGGGCCTTGGCCTACCGAGTGACCGCTTCTCAGCCCGAAGGCGTGCAGATTGTGAGGTGTCCTGTGGTCAGCACGACGAATCCTCTCGGCCGTTATTCTTGGTTTTCTAGACCGGGTCCGCTATCTCACCGTCAGATAACTCCTCAATTGTAATCACGTAGGCTGAGTGGACCTCGAACCAGCCCTCAGGTCCAGGTAAGAATCCCTGACGTGGCCGGGAATCGAACCCGGGGCCTCCGGATAAGAGGCAGGCACGCTACCCCTACACCTCGGGGCCGGCACTCTAGACAAATATATAAGTGAAATGTCAACAGTTGCTAGAATCGTTAAAGTTTATAGCCTATCTATAAAAAATAGCCCGTCATTAGTGGAGCCGGCTATCCGATAACCTGTATCATTACTTGCAATTTCAGACCCAATTACTGTCAACAAGAACTGAAAGTCACGTGGGGGCATTCTCAAGAAAATTTTGAAAGCCTGCTGTATCATGAATTAAAAGTTCTGATATAAGCGTTCTTTCCAAACTTAATTCTCATCACGACGCGCAGGTCACCTAGGGGAGTCAAATCGAAAGACCTGCACCTGGCGAGCCGAACATGTCCTCGGACACTCCCGGCAATAAAAGCCATTTCATTTTTACTTTCATTGACCTGTCTCAGTCTCATCGTTGGCTTTGACAATGTGAAAGTGACCGAGGTATGAGCGATTCTAGTAGTGCCATTCCTTATGCAGCCAGTCCCTGTTATGAATCGTGTGAAAATATCGCTCGTTGGGTCGGTTGGTGCATACATTTTAGTGAGCGTGGCAGACGGTTATGTAATAGCAATTTCTGGCTCAGTGAGGAAAGCAACGGGAAACTACCTCACTCCTCATTTCTCTAACACACCTCTTCAGTGATGCCTAGGCCATCTATGACAGCTGATGGCGGAGCTGTTGAGGATCCAACCAGCCTCCGGGATGAGGACTGAACATACATGCCTTTCAGCGTTCAATCTGCAAGCCTCTGTGAATTTACTAAACACCTCCACAATCCTCTACTTGTAACTAACTCTGCGGCATCGTTTGCTTCCGTACCACTTACATATCTTTACAATGTTGGCCGGCAGGGTTGCTCTTTGAAGGATGGTGGTATGAAACATATACCACCTTTTTAATTTCATTGCAGGGACTCTACATGATGGTAAATTTAATGTGGTGTTACAGAAGAATGCTTATAGTGACCTGGGTAGACCGAATCACGAATGAAGAGATGTTGAATCGAACTGATCACTGGCGTAGCCGGACATTGGGCGAAATGAGACCGTAATTAATAAAATACTGCATCAGTCATTTCACACCTACAGGGTCTTTCTTTATGCTTGGCAAGGACTTTCTCGCTCGGCCTTGGCCGCCAGTGGCGGTTCAGTTGCCGGCTACCGCGCGTGCGTATGCACGGCAGAATACGGTGCTCAAAAACGTTATCATGCATTTTACTCACCATGTTTACAGTTTATGCTCAAAATCATTATCATGCATTTTAATCACAATTTTTACAGTTTGTAACTTTTTGATGATAATAATGAATAAAATCATGAATAAAAATATATAAATAAAATTACTCAAAAACTTCATAGAATACTTTAAATGAATTACTTTAATAAAAATAGTTAACCGAACTGTCCGTAGTATGGGCGCCAGAGTTCACCAGAATGGATCCCTCGAATTTAGATAAGAGCATGATAAACTTTATATCCCAGGGCGTGTACATAATGCTGCGTACTGGTACATCTGCTGCAGGCCTTACCTAACCTCCTCAAAACGACTAAATAGGTAGGAACTGCACCTAGGTTCATCAATAACTCCACTGATTCTAAAATAGCCAACTATATTCTTAAAAAAATTCGTGCATGAGCACCTCATCAACATACAACATTATACATATAATACACACATAAAATATTGCTGGAAGACTCCATATTTACATCAACAACAATAATGAAAACCGTGGGAAAACGAAAGCAAGAACTAAGCTACCATTTGTAGATAGTCCGATGAACAATGTACATATATGTAGATAAATACCCTTCACTGTCTCTAAATCAATATTACTTGCCAATTCTCATAATCGACAGTTATCACATCACACAGATACTGTACCTTGTACTACTGTGTTCACATATTTTAACACTTGTTGTAAAGATATATATACACACGTCTGTCGATCCTCAACATAAATTATGGAAAGTCTGAGATAGCTTTCACCAACATATAATGCTAGGCCGCCACAAGTTCTACAATACTTCGTGCGCAAGCACTCTCCACAATCAGCCACTTTCCACGAACATAACAAGACTACGCTCCACGAACGTTTGAAGTCCAGTCCATTGCAGCCGTGTCACTCCAGTACCGTGTATCAACACTACTTCTTTCTCGTACAGTGTGTCAGTTGTAGTTCTAGTAGTAGTGGTTCTCTTATACCGTAGTGATTGGTTGTAGTTGTCTTCCTTCTCGTTCCTTTACAATGTCCCTTTTGCCGCCGTATGATCAACCTTTATAGACATCAGCATCCCCCTCCTCTCAGATGATACGTCTGGATTGGTGCTTGCCAGCCAATCATTAGTGAACCTCTTGTCAAGACATGCCCTGAACTTATCCTTCCTCCCAAGAGATAAACAAACTCTGGGGTTTATTTCATGAGTCAACGAACTTCCCTAATACAACAACAAGCTCATCTCATTAGGCTGGGATATTTACATGACTCATGGAATTTCTTTACACAAGTACATCACAACAAACACTGGGGTAGCCACATGACTCATCCAAATTACCAGAGTTATTAAAGCAATGTTTTCCCACTCGTGCAAAACAAATTACTCATACCTACATATGTGGATATCTTCCAGCTTACAAATATAAATGGCAAAATATACAAATGAAATACTGATAATAATAATAATAATAATAATAATAATAATAATAATAATAATAATAATAATAAATCGAATACTGACAATAACATCTCTAACTTGTACATATAATTCGGGCGGGGGGGTGATATATGTACTATCACAAGTTTATGCTGAAAATGTTCCCCATGCGCTGCCAAACATAATCGGCATCGCCTAATGAAGTTTTCGGTTACTCTACCAAGTTCTTCCGCACTGATGGATTCAATTGCAGCTCTTATATTGTCTTTAAGTTTAGTGTGTGAGGGTTGTTCCCATAAACTACATTTTTTAAAATTCCCCACAAATAAAAACCACATGCCCTTAAATCTGGGCTACGATTGGGGGCCACAGAATTTTACTTATGATCCTCGTACCAAACACGCTTCAGTAAGGAGATAATGACCTTTACGTCTACTTTTATTGTTTACTGAACCTGTACGTTTGAATCTCTTGGCCAGTTGTTTTATTGTCCGATTGATAGGAATGGGTCTCCCTGGAAATTTTGCTCGAAACTTTTGTGTTGTCCTAGCGCACGATTTTCTGCGCTTAATGTAAGTATTGTGCAGATATACACGTTCACGTAACGAATATTTCACGTACATTACAGCACTATACACAATCACAATAAAACACTATACAATACAACATACAGCACGCAGTAGCTTTATTGAACACCCTACTATCTCGGAGCTCAGCTCTCAGCAACTGCAGGAAGTGCCGGAAACCGCGCGCGCCAGCGGCCGATAGCGGCCAAGGTCGAGCGAGAAAGTCCTTGCCAAGCATAAATAAAGACCCTACTACGTCATTAAATGCCGCAATTCTACTTACCTGGTATTACCCAAACAGATTTACAGTCTTACAGAAAAATAAGATACGGTATGCTTTACTTATACCCGCAAATGTAACACTCGTGATTTTAACAATACTGCAGCGGCAATACGTAATTCTCGCAAGTCACGAGAAAAAAAAAAAAAAAAAAGACAAAAAAAAACCTCAACTATACAGTGCCAACGTGCAAGATGAACAGTAACTGTAAGACATCGTATCGGCAAGTATGATCCCTAAACTGTATGGTTGGCGACACTGAATCGAATCCAACAGTTAGGAAACAACTATAAATCAATACTCTTTTTTTTTGCTAGTGGCTTTACGCCGCACCGACATAGATAGGTTTTTTGGCGACGATGGGATAGGAAAGGCCTAGGAGATGGAAGGAAGCGGTCGTGGCCTTAATTAAGGTACAACCCCAGCATTTGCCTGGTGTGACAATGGGAAACCACGGGAAACCATCTTTAGGGCTGCCGACAGTGGGATTCGAACCCACCATCTCCCGGATGCGAGCTCACAGCCGCTCGCCGCCAAACGCACGGCCAACTCGCCCGAAAATCACTACCTTCTGCATTAACAGGGGAGAAAGTGTGAGGTTGTATTCTTAGTGTACAAGCTTACATGGCAGGGAGTATAAATGAGGTTATGTTGTAATACAACAGAAAATAATTGGTTACCTTATTTGAAGCTGCTAACAGTCCACTAGGTTACCAGAGTTTTAAAGATGGTCCTGGATTAATGAAGGTAATACGAACTTTATGATATACTGTAATATATGCGATATTTATCTGTAGGAAACGGATTAACCCATACCAAATACAGTAGAGACAATACGCGACACTTCCGGATTTAGCCTTGTTAAAGTGGGAGACAATTCGCAAGTGACGCTCCTTGTGGCGTGACCTGAAAATTCGCGCTAAATTCAAATTTCAGTGGAAATGGATAAATAAATAACGTCTAGAAAGGAAGTGTTACTAAAATATTAACTTCAAAGTTGCTAAAGCAATTCTGGATACATGAATGGAGAATTATTTAACAGGTTATTATTTAAAGACTGAAATTAGACATGTAATCAAGATGTGAAATGGACTGCTGTGAAAGGGCTTGATCTTTCATTTATGCATTACTTTTTTAGCCTTAGCAAACCTGCCTGAACTTCCACGGCTAGATTTGTCTTTTTATTTTCATTTAAAACATTGTATCATCACATCAGGACACTTGTCAATAAAAATATCGGCACATTCCTTACGCACATGATTCAATGAATTTACATTTAAGAGCTGGACAATTTTTCTTTTAACTTGAACCCTAGTAACAAAAAGAAAAATCTATAAATTTAGCCGCAAAAACATTCAAAATTTCCCTATGAGCAATACTTGCCATTACATTAGGGTAAAACAAATTTGCATCATCACATTGTTTCAACAAAATATGTACATTTCTTAAGTCGCCCATATTTTCTTCAGTGCTTGACAACGCATTACGGCATTCCAAATGGGGTAACTTGGCACACAACCAGCCACACACATATGCATTTTCCTGAATTAAATCAAAACCCACAGATCACACCTACAACAACACATCGGTATTAAAGGTTAACTGCTGCACTATACTATAAAATAAGCGTATTATATTTTAAGCCAGTTAAAATATGGGTCGCGTAGGTCAGAAGATTATGAAGTACTATAAAAACTCTTTGTCACTGGAAGAATATATATGTAAACGCAGTATTACTTACATTTTCTTGTCACGAGGGAAGCGGAAGAAAGACCGCGCAAATCCTCCTGCACTTCATAGTAATTGCAGCCAAACACAGCACATATCTTTCCACTCATACTGATAGGAGATATAAAGGAATGACACACGCTACTATTTACTTATGTCAACTTAATGCAAACGGATAAATAACGCCAAAAACTTCACACACAAATACACGTGCTCTTATGACAGAATCAGTAACTCTCAGGTCAATCCGCTAGATAGAGCTCTAATCGTTGTCCCTCGATATCTCGCAGAGTGTCGCGTATTGTCTCTACTGTATTTGGTCATACATTAGTCAGAGTTGTGATCGCGGCAGGATTACTTCAGCTGGGAGTGTAGAGACACCACAGTGCTGCAATGAGGGGGGGAAACAATTCAATAAGTTTGGTGTTCCTCTCTGACTATCCGTGTTTACGTTACCCTGAGACAGAGTTCAACCAATCAGAGACGATCTGTAATAAACAGTGTGGAAAGTGTCACTTTCCGTACTCTTTTGAGTTGGGTAAGAAGGCAATTACTTCATAGTGTGAAATATTTCCCCCCATTCTTTAGATGAAATGAAATGGCGTATGGCTTTTAGTGCCGGGAGTGTCCGAAGACAAGTTCAGCTCGCCAGGTGCAGGTCTTTCTATTCGACACCCGTAGGTGACCTGCGCGTCGTGATGAGGATGAAATGATTATGAAGACAGCACATACACCCAGCCCCCGTGCCATTGGAATTAACCAATTAAGGTTAAAATCCCCGACCCGGCCGGGAATCGAACCCGGGACCCTCTGAACGGAAGGCCAGTACGCTGACCGTTCAGCCAACGAGTCGGACATTCTTTAGATGCTTTACATGCACATTATAAGCTCATTCCACGTCAAGAAGACAGTATTGCTCTTATGGACCTACAAGGAGTGAACACACCCCCACTGAGACACCCATAATTCCTCGTGATTAAGGGTTATTATACTGCACTTTGTAACGTGTTATGAATGACAGATAAAAAGGATGAGGCATTTTTGCCCGTGAGTTATTAAAATAACTACATAACATTTTATTTTTCATAAATATGTTCGTAGGGAGGAAGCATAATTGCAGGAACAGCCATTGCTTCGTTGCCTTGCTTCACTTTCCTTCTTCTGTGTTGCTCTGGTACGAGCCTCGTGTAGTCCCTCACTCTGTGAACCGCGGGCAGCTCACTTCTATAGTGAAGGTGAGTGTTTTATTTGTGCTTGGTTTTGTTATATAGCTGTTCTTTCTTAAGCGCGTTTTAATTTTACCACCTTTTTACGACCGCATTTAATTTTTACTATTGTTTTTGTGAGCGATACGACAGCACAGTAGTACTCCGCGTTGCCTGGGGGAAATTTATTAAATGCAATTAAATGCATCCCTCACCCTTCGAGCCCATAAATATATTATTTTTCTATTTCCTCCCCCCAATTGCCTTACACTTCAATGCTGATGTTTTTTTATGTGCTGTAGTTTACTTCCGATTCTATACAAGCCAAAAATAGCCCCTGTAAACCCAACGTTCCCTTTACTTTATAAAATAATTTGCAGCTTAGTTTTTTTCGCTTTTTATCTTGAACTTAAATACTGAATTTCACAAATGTATGTGCCGCTGTTTTCCCGTAATGCTGTTGAGCAGAGCCGTTCGACTATGGCAACCCTGTTGTCATAAGAGCAATACTGTTTTCTTAACATGCACACTGCCAGAGGTGCTGTTCTCAACTGTGATGACCGGGGTTATGATTTTGATCACCTAAATACACTGACTGACAGAGCAAATGCAACACCAAGAAGGAGTGCTTCGAAAGGGATGAAAGTTGGGGAAAAAACAGGACGGCACGGACGAATAATTGATGTTTATTTCAAACCGATATCCAGGTTACACAATGCGCACGGAATCGACTCAGTAGGATGTAGGACCACCGCGAGCGGCGATGCACGCAGAAACACGTCGAGGTACAGAGTCAATAAGAGTGCGGATGGTGTCCTGAGGGATGGTTCTCCATTCTCTGTGAACCATTTGCCACAGTTGGTCGTCCGTACGAGGCTGGGGCAGAGTTTGCAAACGGCGTCCAATGAAATCCCACACGTGTTCGATTGGTGAGAGATCCGGAGAGTACGCTGGCCACGGAAGCATCTGTACACCTCGTAGAGCCTGTTGGGAGATGCGAGCAGTGTGTGGGCGGGCATTATCCTGCTGAAACAGAGCACTGGGCAGCCCCTGAAGGTACGGGAGTGCCACCGGCCGCAGCACATGCTGCACGTAGCGGTGGGCATTTAACGTGCCTTGAATACGCACTAGAGGTGACGTGAAATCATACGCAATAGCGCCCCAAACCATGATGCCGCGTTGTCTAGCGGTAGGGCGCTCCACAGTTACTGCCGGATTTGACCTTTCTCCACGCCGACGCCACACTCGTCTGCGGTGACTATCACTGACAGAACAGAAGCGTGACTCATCGGAGAACACGACGTTCCGCCATTCCCTCATCCAAGTCGCTCTAGCCCGGCACCATGCCAGGCGTGCACGTCTATGCTGTGGAGTCAATGGTAGTCTTCTGAGCGGACGCCGGGAGTGCAGGCCTCCTTCAACCAATCGACGGGAAATTGTTCTGGTCGATATTGGAACAGCCAGGGTGTCTTGCACATGCTGAAGAATGGCGGTTGACGTGGCGTGCGGGGCTGCCACCGCTTGGCGGCGGATGCGCCGATCCTCGCGTGCTGACGTCACTCGGGCTGCTCCTGGACCCCTCGCACGTGCCACATGTCCCTGCGCCAACCATCTTCGCCACAGACGCTGCACCGTGGACACATCCCTATGGGTATCGGCTGCGATTTGACGAAGCGACCAACCTGCCCTTCTCAGCCCGATCACCAAACCCCTCGTAAAGTCGTCTGTCTGCTGGAAATGCCTCCGTTGACGGCGGCCTGGCATTCTTAGCTATACACGTGTCCTGTGGCACACGACAACACGTTCTACAATGACTGTCGGCTGAGAAATCACGGTACGAAGTGGGCCATTCGCCAACGCCTTGTCCCATTTATCGTTCGCTACGTGCGCAGCACAGCGGCGCATTTCACATCATGAGCATACCTCAGTGACGTCAGTCTACCCTGCAATTGGCATAAAGTTCTGACCACTCCTTCTTGGTGTTGCATTTGCTCTGTCAGTCAGTGTATGTTTTTAAAAGTTATCTATAAAATGACAGCAAAAATCCAGTAAAATGATCCGAAAACTTTAAAAGATGACATCAGTTTTAAATGAAATTTCACAATCTATTTACTAATCGAGTTGGTATAGCCTATATTTATGTTATACACATTATACTAAGATTTGGGCTTCTGCCATATCAAGAAAATAAGGTGAAATTCTTTACGTTTCTCAGAGAACTTTGCTCCGGATCTTCAGAAGAAAATCTGGACTGTTCTCAAGGAAGACTTCTAGAATTGGAGGTGTCTCTTTTGGAAAGTGGACAGTTTCAAGAAATAAATGGCAAACAAAGTTTCTTTAGCCCCCAAATTGACAGAGAGTTGTGAAGATTCTTAAGTTTCAGTATTCATCCTCAGTTAAAGTTACGATGATACCCAATACCACACGCGTAAATGCTACAAAATCCTTAAATAAGTAAGGAAATGACTCAAAAAGTATAAAATAGTATAACAAATTCCATAAAATGACCAAATAATCACGTATAATTTTAGAAAATGACCTAGAATACAAAATGGTAGAAAATGATTTAATAAATTAGTATTTATACAATATGTGAACTACGATCATGATTTCTATACAAGTTAGCAATGTCTGTTGTGAACCAATTAAAAGATGACATGTCATCAAAGTCCTAGCCCTGGTGATGACTGATCTTCAATCAGAACACAGAATATGTTGTACTCGATCATAACCGCGTTCTTGCTCGATACTATACTATTGTCTAAACCGCGATATTTAAAAATATCCACAGGCAAGCAACTCTATGTAGAAAACATCCCAAGGATATGAGTTATGAATTTTACGTAAATAAAATATAATAAATTATAAGAATATATTTTTATTTATTCCTAAAAATTACAATTCGTTTCTTAACCATCGTTATCCGGTCGATTAGATTAGCAGTTTGGCTAATGTGAGTCAATGCAGAGTTTCACTTAAGCCCTTATAACTACATTCGGTGTGGACATTTTTCAAAGAAGTCAGAAAACTCTTGAAGGTATTGAACTAAGGAACACATTACATAAAGTATTATGAGTAGGATTTGAACCAGAAAGAAAATGAGTAAAGAAACAAGCGATTTTAGTCAGTTTTTCCGGAACTGCATTTAGGCCGGATATGATAAGTTTGGTAGAGAGATCCAAGACTCACAATTTCAAACATTTCCGTGCCCTTTAGCCCTTCAACTGTCGGCACAAATGAGGAAATTGCTTCATGTTACGTTTTTCGTAGTATGGATTCCCCCTACTTTGTCTGGTAAGGAATGTTTTCAATATTAAAAAAGGGACATACGGCGTACGGTTTAAAGGGTACACCGTACGGGGAACATGTGTTTGAGTCATCAGTCCATAGGCTGCTTTGATGCAGCCCTCCAAGCCACCCTATCCTGTGCTAACCTTTTCATTTCTACGTAACTATTGCACCCTACATCTGCTCTAATCTGCTTGTCATATTCATACCTTGGTCTACCCCTACCGTTCTTACCACCTACACTTCCTTCAAAAACAAACTGAACAACTCCTCGGTGTCTTAAGATGTGTCCTATCATTCTATATCTTCTTCTCGTCAAATTTAGCCAAATCGATCTCCTCTCACCAATTCGATTCAGTATCTCTTCATTCGTGATTCGATCTATCCATCTCACCTTCAGCATTCTTCTGTAACACCACATTTCAAAAGCTTCTATTCTCTTTCTTTCTGAGCTAGTTATCGTCCATGTTTCATTTCCATACAATGCCACGCTCCACACGAAAGTGAGAATAAAACCATAATGTTCCGGGCAAAACCGTACATCTGACAACCCTGGGTACAGCCCAAACAGTTTGGTTCTCCTGTCGGTAAGACTTTACATTTTTATTTACTTTGTTGTTGTTGAGAGCGAGTACATGAGAGTTCCAGGGCGAAAACTATGACCTCTGTTTCCGAGAATACCCCACGATTCGGAAAAGTCTCTATTGCACTTCACTAGCGGGGTGGTAAGGTAGGGTTAAGTTGACAAGGCCGTCGGTCGAAACACGGCCGACTTGATGTATCGCTCGCTCTACAGCAAGTAGCGCAGCGTTGATCCACTGCTGTTGGTCTTGGCGAAACATACAGCAGATTTCTCGTGTATCCCGCGACGCTGGTGAAAGGTGCTTAAAATGGGGAACTGGAACAGGATGGGATGTTCTCGTGTGTATGTGCAGTTAAAGTGTAATTAGCATCGCTGTAGAACGTACGGCCATTTAAAGAAATGAAGTTAGAAACAGTGTCAGTTTGCACCCTCCCCCCCCTCCCCCGCCAATTTCCTCCTAGATGTTAAGTCGCCTTAAAATGTGGAGTTAGGTAGTCTTCGGAGATTGCTAAGGCGTTAACTCTGGAGATGGTTTTATATCAAGAAATGGCATTAGAAAGCGGGCATTCCTTCAGAGAACTACGGAAACTATTCAGGCGATACATTTGGTGGTAGAGCTTTTCACATTTCGTATCATGAAATGCATAATATGCAGTACGATAATAGGATACGTTTTTTTTTTTCTACGGGCTTTACGTCGCACCGGCACAGATAGGTCTTATGGCGACGATGGGATAGGAAAGACCTAGGAACGAAGCGGCCGTGGCCTTAATTAAGGTACAGTCCCAGCATGTGGCTGGTGTGAAAATGGGAAACCACGGAAAACCATCTTCAGGGCTGTCGACAGTTGGATTCGAACCCACGATCTCCTGGATGCAAGCTCAAGGATATGTATTAAAAAAGTGTATTTATGAAGCGAATTCTAACTGTCTTTTCTTGAGATTATTTTTATAGCTTTGCACATAAAACATTCCTTCAAAACATTTATTGTTCTATTTTTCTGTTTACTTGTGAATATTATTAAAAGCTCCGTACATAAGACTCGTTCAAAAATGCACTTGAGAAATAAACTCTATTATTGTTCTGATTTCTTTGTCCGACTCGTTGACTGCATGGTCAGCGTACTGCTCTTCGGTTCAGAGGGTCCAGGGTTCGATTCCCGGCCGGGATTAATTCTTGTGGCTCGGGGACTGTATGTATATGTCCGTCCCAACATTCTCCCCATCATATTCAGACAACATACCACACTACCAACCACCACAGAAACACGCAATAGTGATTACATCCCTCCATATAAGGTTGGCGTCAGGAAGGGCATCTAGCCGTAGAACGTATCCAAATCCACACGTGCGACGCAATTCGCACCCACGACCCCACAGGTGTGGAAAAAGCCGTATGAAAAGAAGAATTGTTCTGTTTTTTCTGTTTGTGAATATTGTTATTATTAGGGCTCGGATGTTTAGGAAAAGCCATATTTTTTCTTTGTCTCTATTTTCTTGCCTGATTGGATTTTGTTGCAAATCAGGTGATTATCGTTAAAATTAAGTGGTTTTTATTTGTTATGTAAATGCATATTTTGGCTATTTTTTGTCGTAAGGTCATATTTTGAGCTAGAATCGTCATATTTCTGTCATATTTCGGCGGTCTGGCGACAGCTTTAGCTGTGCGATATCAGTTTGAACTTATCGAAGGCGAACTAGTGTTCACAAAGCGGCTTCTCGGTATCACATCTGCAGTTAATGCAAGTGTAATACCGTTTGTAGAGAATTAAGGTCATAGACTTCACTGCATCCTTTCCATGATTTAAATATGCACCAATAACCTTGTGACGTAGAAAGGACTTTATAGCTATATATTCACAAATGTTCGATAAGTGAATCAAGGATAATAGACTGTGAATAACTGATAAACATGTATATTCAGAAAATTAATATGAAAGTAAGAATAAAGAATTTAGTTAACAAATCTGTATCAAAGGAATTGCCCTTTCGATTTATAATATTAAAAAATGTCCATATTTAGATTAATTATTTTCGGGTCACATTTTGTAATTTTTACGTCATATTTCTCCACTTTTGGGGTCATATTTCGTCACCTTTGAGGTCATATTTGCTTGCTTATTTGAGCTATTTTTAGGTCTTAAACATCCGAGCCCTAGTTATTATAATATGTTTACATTAACAGTTGTTCCTCATTTCACATGACTTTGTTCATGTTAATCATGCCCCCTTCCCTTCCCCTCCAATAATTACCCGAAGTTCCCTGCCTATCACGTTAGGTGATATCAACTACAGCAGAACTTTGTGAACAGGCTGTGAGCAGTAACTTCAACATTGTGCGGCATGATGTTGCTCCTCAGCTGGGGACAGCAGCTGTGATGCTTTGGTATGTGCGTACGCAAGCTGAAATGGCATTATTGTTATTTTCTTCACCGTCTCCAGACAAGTACTCAGGAGTGATGTTATGTAAGTTTAGCCATCCCACGTGGGCTGATGCCAGCACACGGTTGGCTTCGTGTTACTATCTCCAAGATATCGGGTAGGCCTACCTTATAGCAGAGTAATTCGATGTCAGTATGCAAGACAAGTATTTTGTCCTTCATACCGTGATAGAGGAGTTCCTTTTTTTCTTTTTTCTCTCTTCGTAATCTGCTTCACTTTGGTCCGACAATGGGATAAGAGAAGGCTAGGAGTGGGTAGAAATCGAATATGGCCTTAATTAAGATACAGCCCCAGCATTTACCTGGTATGAAAATGGGAAACCACGGAACATCATCTTCAGGGCTGCCAACAGTGGGGTTTGAACGCACTATCACCCGAATTCAAGCTGACAGCTACCACTTGCTCGGTAGATGAGTTCCTGTGTGTTATGCCCATCCCGCGTCCAGGATAGCTGACGTAAAGATATCATGACTAGATCTCAGGGTTCATTATTTTTGTACTTGCATTACTACGCCTTTTTTATTTTTTTAAAATTTTTGTGTGTTCGTTGGATTCAAACAACGCTGATACGCTATGTAAATCTATCATCGGAATGGATGGACGTCTACATCTGACGTATCATGAAATTGAAAGAAAATGGGTAATTCTACAGCTTAAATCTATGTTGATCTTTGTTACTATGGAAAACCAATAACCTTAATTAATGTCATTTATTCAAGAAAGTAAGAATTAAGTGGATGAGAAAGGTAAAATTTGAGAATTAAGTTTAAAATTTGATTAATATTCATTCTTCTCATATGTAATAATCATCTGTGCTCATATAATCAGCATCAGTTATGCTATTTGGCTTCTTGTCCCTCCTATCTTTCACTATTTTTACAATATATCACATTATATCCAATAAAATATACATTAAAATACACAGACTGACAGAGCAAATGCAACACCAAGAAGGAGTGGTCAGAACTTTATGCCAATTGCAGGGTAGACTGACGTCACGGAGGCATTTCCAGCAGACAGACGACTTTACGAGGGGTATGGTGATCGGGCTGAGAAGGGCAGGTTGGTCGCTTCGTCAAATCGCAGCCGATACCCATAGGGATGTGTCCACGGTGCAGCGCCTGTGGCGAAGATGGTTGGCGCAGGGACATGTGGCACGTGCGAGGGGTCCAGGCGCAGCCCGAGTGACGTCAGCACGCGAGGATCGGCGCATCCGCCGCCAAGCGGTGGCAGCCCCGCACGCCACGTCAACCGCCATTCTTCAGCATGTGCAAGACACCCTGGCTGTTCCAATATCGACCAGAACAATTTCCCGTCGATTGGTTGAAGGAGGCCTGCACTCCCGGCGTCCGCTCAGAAGACTACCATTGACTCCACCACAGCATAGACGTGCACGCCTGGCATGGTGCCGGGCTAGAGCGACTTGGATGAGGGAATGGCGGAACGTCGTGTTCTCCGATGAGTCACGCTTCTGTTCTGTCAGTGATAGTCACCGCAGACGAGTGTGGCGTCGGCGTGGAGAAAGGTCAAATCCGGCAGTAACTGTGGAGCGCCCTACCGCTAGACAACGCGGCATCATGGTTTGGGGCGCTATTGCGTATGATTCCACGTCACCTCTAGTGCGTATTCAAGGCACGTTAAATGCCCACCGCTACGTGCAGCATGTGCTGCGGCCGGTGGCACTCCCGTACCTTCAGGGGCTGCCCAGTGCTCTGTTTCAGCAGGATAATGCCCGCCCACACACTGCTCGCATCTCCCAACAGGCTCTACGAGGTGTACAGATGCTTCCGTGGCCAGCGTACTCTCCGGATCTCTCACCAATCGAACACGTGTGGGATTTCATTGGACGCCGTTTGCAAACTCTGCCCCAGCCTCGTGCGGACGACCAACTGTGGCAAATGGTTGACAGAGAATGGAGAACCATCCCTCAGGACACCATCCGCACTCTTATTGACTCTGTACCTCGACGTGTTTCTGCGTGCATCGCCGCTCGCGGTGGTCCTACATCCTACTGAGTCGATGCCGTGCGCATTGTGTAACCTGCATATCGGTTTGAAATAAACATCAATTATTCGTCCGTGCCGTCTCTGTTTTTTTTTCGTTGGTTAAATCGTATAATATCTTCTTGTGCTGTAGGCTTATATATGTCCTATAAACAGCTTTTCTTTCTTATTACCTTCACTGTTTCTGAGAATTTGACGCGATTTTACTACTTCTTCTTCATAATATGCTTTTTGAACAGTGTCGTCCTTAATAATTCGAATATCTATTTTGTCTTGGACACTGCCACCGCGATTTTATTCATTCCGACTTTGCGTTACTCTCAGTTCCTTAATATCTTATGCAATTTATTCATTGTGTCTAACTTCAATACTAGTAATCGCGTCCGTCTTAATTCGATTGAGCTTAATTGCTGGCATAGTGGAATGGCACAGTGTGTGTGTCCAACCCTTGTCCCGTTTCTCTAGGGTAGAGGTCCGCAAACTTTTTCATCTAGTGCCCCCTTTCTGGAACATACAATTTCTTCACTCTACTCTTACTTTGTTAAAAAAAAAAAAAAAAAAAAACTCACAAGGTCTTCAGTTTGAGCTTTATCTGTCTATCTATCTGATTAATTAATTAATAATGTAATGGGAATCATGTTAGCGCAGTGTTTTTGTTGCTGACTTCCCAACTGAATGGCCGGGCTTCGAGTACCTGTGTCACAGGACTGGGATTTTTGCTAGAGATATCACGCAGCCTTAGGAACGGCACCCGGCCTCAGATTCGCTGCTAAACTCAAACTCCACAAGGCTGGATGCCCAGGCCTTAGAAATACCTGAGAACAACGGCAGAATATTTCTTTTTAATAATAATAATAATAATAATAATAATAATAATAATAATAATAATAATAATAATAATAATAATAATAATAATAATAATATACTTCTTGCATATCACCTCATATTACAGGAAAAGATAGATGGCAAGCAAGGAGGTGGTAGACCACCGATGTCTTGGGTACAAAACATAAAAGACTGGAATTACATCACCAACACCGAAGTCCGGCTCCATGGCTAACTGGTTAGCGTGCTGGCCTTTGGCCATATGGGTCCCGGGTTCGATTCCCGACAGGGTCGGGAATTTTAACCATCATTGGTTAATTTCCCTGGCACGGAGGCTGGGTGTATGTGTTGTCTTCATCATCATTTCATTCTCATCACGATGTGCAGGTCGCCTACGGGAGTCAAATCGAAAGACCTGCACCTGGCGAGCCGAACCCGTCCTGGGATCTCCCGACACTAAACGCCATACGCCATTTCATTTTTACCAACACCGAACAACATTTCATGTTACCTAATGAAAGGCTTTCTCCAGATTGATCGCCAACGTCTGGGGGACCCGATATAACACTTGAATAATAATAATAATAATAATAATAATAATAATAATAATAATAATAATAAGAAGAAGAAGAAGAAGAAGAAGAATAAGAATAAGAAGAAGAAATAATATCCCTAAAGCACTTTCGATCATAGCCGTGCTCGCTTGCATTATTCTCTGCGTCCCCCACTTTGAGGACGTCTACTCTCTAGGGATAGGGTATGAAGAGAGATGAGACTTTGTAGCGAGTTTTACGACCGGATGCCCTTCTTGCCGCCAGCCTCATCAGAGGAGTTGGTAAGATGAAATGAATAACGTGATAAGTGATAGTAGGAAGGGAGAGAGTGATGAAACCCGGTGTTACATAGCCTTCTCCTGCCGAATAGCACCAAGAGGTCTAATAATAATAATGTTATTGGCATTAAGTCCGTCCGAGTCATTGGCTGAATGGTTAGCATTGAGCCCTTCGTTTCAGAAGGTTCCGGGTTCGATTCCCGTCAGGGTCGGAGATTTTAATCGCGTGTGATTAATTCTCTGGCTCGGGGACTGGGTGTTTGTGTTTGTCCCAACTCTTTCATCTTCATATTCAGACAGCGCACTACACTACCAACCACCACAGAAACACGTAATAGTGATTACATCCCTCCATATAGGGTTGGCGTCAGGAAGGGCATCCGGCCGTAAAACAGGGCCAAATCCAGGTGCTACACCGTTCGCACCCGCGACCCCGCACATGTGAGAAAAGCGGTAGAAGAAGAAGTCCCACTAACTATTTTTACGGTTTTCGTGGACGCCGAGGTGCCAGAATTTAGTACCGCAGGAATTATTTTACGTGCCAGTAAATTTACCGGCACGAGGCTGACGTATTTGAACACCTTCAAATACCACTGAACTGAGCCACGATCGAACCTGCCAAGTTGGAATCAGAAGGCCAGCACCTCAACCGCCTGAGCCATTCAGCCCGGCACCAAGAGATCTGATCAAGTCTTAACGTCTTCATCCGACGGATGAATCACCATCAATAGCGCCATATGCCTTCACTCCATATGAACACTGCGGAAAGATTTGAAATTCAATCCAGACTTTTGGCACGCAGTCTAGTGATTAGAAATTGTATACCACCAACACTCCTACCCTGCCAGCCAACGATCTGATGGTAGAAGGGCTAAGACAGTCCCACAGCGGGCCAATCAGAGGACGCGGAGCGGGTCACGTGATGATGACGTCATAGCGCGGGAAATTTGAATGTTGGCGAAAAATTTGAACTTGTAAACAAAGCCATGTGCTTTTTGACAGCTGTCATCCGCCATCTTTATACAACAGCGCATCGCTAACCTCAGTGCTGCCATCTTGACGGCACTAAACCTCATCATTTGCCACGTGGTGTAATGATTATAAATTGTATACCACCAACACTCCTACCCTGCCAGCCAACGATCTGATGGATGGCGTCACTTTTTTTCGACCATGGAGACTTGCCCTTTCGTGCATCGCGCGACGCGTTTATTTGACTAGAGACAGGGGCACAGTCAACAGGGGGTTTCTGTGGATTAGAACCCCTCTCCCCCATATAATTTTTATAAACAGGAAACTGATAATAAACAATACATTAAGTTAACATTCACAGAGACATAATTGTAAAACCAACACATCTGTTGAATCTACTTTCTAAGAAGCCTCGAAAGTTGGATTTTAGATTGTAAACTGAACATGCCATTCGCTGTAAAACAGTTGACGTCGATCATATTGTTCTTGTACTGTATTTTAATATAAGACTAGCTGATGTACCCGTGCTTCGCTACGGAATTCTACATTGTATACAGAATTCTTGGCTAGATAGTGTACACGTTGTGAGCAAGATTGTATTAAATTTCATAGCTCTTAACGTTACCCTAGAAACACGACGGGGAAGTCACCAAACGTCCTTTCTCATATGAAGACCGTGTTAGGGAATTTTCATTGTAATGATATGCCCGCTTGCCTACCATCAGTCACCACCAAGTTGGGGAGTTTTCATTATAATGGCAGACACTCACTCCACCAGTCATTTTACATCCTCAGAAAGACTGTCTTAGTGGTTTTCCCAACTGAAATGAACATAGGTCATTGCAATGACGTCAGTAGGGATGGCGCGATTAAAAGCAATGCTTCTATATGAAATACTCCATCAAATGAAAGACCACACAATTTCTCACTTTTAACCAACAGTACTATGCTGGAATTCCAGAGCTGGAATGACCAAGCCGCAGACAGCTCTGATCCGTGAATACTCTTCGTCTTTTTGCGGCGGTGGGGAGTGGAAGGGGAGGCGAATAGTGGAGAGTCCCAGCGCAAAAACTATGCCCTTTTACTAATCTGTTTCCTAGGAGTACCCGATGACTCGTAAAATTCACTACACTGGCAACGGAAAAATCTATTTGACTTGGAGGCAATTTTTTCCTCCCTCTTCATGCTAATTTGGAATTAAATGAATGTAGATTTTCCAACTCCCCAGCTATTTCCCGCCAATGTTCTGTCTGACTGTTATACTCAGTACACAGTAGTAATCTCATCTATCGGAGTTGAGCGCCACCATAAGAAACGAAGGACATCACAACAAACAATGGTCAATGTAAAGTTATTGTTGATCAGTGTTATGCTCTTTCGATATTGTAGGCCTTCTGAAATACCACTCTTATCATAGTCGGTACAGTAAAACTGAATGAAACATAAATGATCAGAAATTATATTGTCTATAACTTTTGTTATGTAGTACTTTTCGATAGCACCAATAACATAGGTACCGGTATTTAAAAAGTAAATTTTAGGCGCCTTCCCCTAAACTACCATTTCATCTCGGGCGAATAAAATTATTTATAGCCTAGACTGTAGTTTCTTATTCCCCGACTCTATATAGCGGTTTTCATTCAATTCTGTTAACCCATTTTCTCGTGGCTCGGCGTTGATATGGACTTAGCAACAAAAATACAAATTCATTAATATCTGTGTTATCAGAGCCGGTACGGTAAAAATGTATAAGACATAATTGATTGGAAATTTAATTCTATATAACTTTAGTTATATAGTATTTATCGACACAACCACTAATAATATAAATATTCGATAATTAAATTTAAGGCCTTCCCCTAAACTACCAATGCACTCAGCGTGAATAAAATAATTTATAGCCTAGATTGTAGCGGCTCATCCCCCGACTATACATACCGATTTTCATTAAATTATCTTCAGCCGTTTTCTCGTGATGCATGTACAGTACATACATACATTCAGACAGACAGCCAGACAGACGGACGGACAGACAGACAGACAGACAGACAGACAGACAGACAGACAGACAGACAGACAGACAGACAGACAGACAGGCAGACAGAAATTACGGAAAAGTAAAAAGTACATTTTCTTGTTACTATGGACATGACCGATACAGAAATACCATTCTTTTCAAATTCTGAGCAATGTACAGACAAAACTCTTATTTTATATATATAGATTTTGTAGTGTACGGTACTGAATCTGAATATCAACATAATTCACTTGTATCAATGTCCTTATAACAACAAGTCTTGCATGCACGCACCACACACCTTCATTGTGTTTTGTTATCATTTTGTAACTATACCCCCCGTCCATCACCACCACCATCAGCCAACCATGGTTACGCTAGTGAAAAGACATCTGTAAAATGAGTTTTACCACAGATTCCAATAGGTTGCACTTCTTTCTGGTTTTATTCATTGTACCGTATATATTGTGTGCTTATCTTTACATATGCAATCCCTATTTGGAGAGTAACTAATGGATTTTTAATGAGACTAATCACCTGCATATTAGAGTTTCCAGAAATAGTTTTATAAACAAACGTGATTTTCTTCACTGGCAGGTCATAAGGATGCCCAGAGGGAAGTTCAGGCTAACTCTGTAACTTTTTGACAAGCCACACCGATTTTAGTTTCATTCAAACAGTTGAAGGAAATAATTCACCCAGCATCAGTTTTCTCTAGTGCGATTGTGATTGTCTGAAAGAAAGTTATCTATGTTCTGGAAATCTTAGCCTATTTTATTGTAGACTCAGAAAGTAAGATGATATGGAGTCGAAATAAATGTGTAATAATAATAATAATAATCATCATCATCATCTGTTTACCCTCCAGGGTCGGCTTTTCCCTCGGACACAGCGAGGTATCCCACCTCTACCGTCTCAAGGGCAGTGTCCTGGAGCTTCAGACTCTTGGTCGGGGATACAACTGGGGAGAATGACCAGTACCTCGCCCAGGCGGCCTCACCTGCTATGCTGAACAGGGGCCTTGTGGAGGGATGGGAAGATTGGAAGGGATATACAAGGAAGAGGGAAGGAAGCGGCCGTGGCCTTATGTTAGGTACCATCCCGGCATTCGCCTGGAGGAGAAGTGGGAAACCACGGAAAACCACTTCCAGGATGGCTGAGGTGGGAATCGAACCCACCTCTACTCAGTTGACCTCCCGAGGCTAAGTGGACCCCGTTCCAGCCCTCATGCCACTTTTCAAATTTCGTGGCAGAGCCGGGAATCGAACCCGGGCCTCCGGGGGTGGCAGCTAATCACACTAACCACTACACCACAGAGACGGACTTGTAATAATAATAATAATAATAATAATAATAATTTCGTGTGGCTATTACTAGCCGATTGCAGCCCTTGTAAGGCAGACTCTCCGATGAGGGTGGGCGGCATCTGCCATGTGTAGGTAACTGCGTGTTATTGTGGTGGAGGATAGTGTTATGTGTGGTGTGTGAGTTGCAGGGATGTTGGGGACAGCACAAACACCCAGTCCCCGGGCCATTGGAATTAACCAATTAAGGTTAAAATCGCCGACCCGGCCGGGAATCGAACCCGGGACCCTCTGAACCGAAGGCCAGGACGCTGACCATTCAGCCAACGAGTCGGACATGTGTAATAATGAAATATAATTAATTGTTGTTTGGATCATCAGTCCATAGACTGGGTTGATACTTGTGGAAGCCTAGGGAGTCTTTCATTTTCACGCCCGTCAAGCCCTTGTCTTTCTTTGGCTGATATCTTCATTTTTCGAAGTGTCGACCCGTTCCATGTTTTCCTTCCGATTAGTGTTAACAGAGGATGGTTGCCCAGTTGTACTTCCTCTTTGAAACAATAATCACCACCACCACCCTTGGTTCGATTCCTGGCCAGGTAAAAGATTTTTACCTGAATCTGAGGGCTGGTTCAAGGTCCACTCAACTTACGTGACCGGGCGAGTTGGCCGTGCGGTTAGGAGCGCGTAGTTGTGAGCTTGCATCCGGGAGATAGTGGATTCCAACCCCACTGTCGGCGGTCCTGAATATGGTTTTCCGTGGTTTCCCATTTTCACACCAGGCAAATACTGGGGCTGTACTTTAATTAAGACCACGGCCGCTTCTTTCCCTCTTCCTTGTCTATCAGTTCCAATCTTTCCACCCCCCCCCCCCCCACAAGGCTCCTGTTCAACATAGCAGATGATGCACCTTGGGCGAGGTATTGGTCATTCTCCGTAGTTGTATCCCGCGACCCAACGTCTCACGCTCCTGGACACTGCCCTGGAGGCGGTAGAGGTGGGATCTCTAGCTGAGTCCGAAAGAAAAACCAACCCTGGAGGGTAAACAGATTAAGAAGAAGTGAGAGGGGCTTTAATATAGTCGTTTTTGAGGGAATTAAATATTCAAAATTGGACAAGACACGGCGATACTAACCAAAAGGCCACAACATATTTACTATAATGGCCAACTAATCGGTTGATCTCGAAATTCCTATAACCATCGGACCAATTAGACAACACCCGCTTAGGCATACACTGAGGAATGAAATGGAAGGGCGTATGGCTTTTAGTGCCGGGAGATCCCAGGACGGGTTCGGCTCGCCAGGTGTAGGTTTTTTGATTGGACGGCCGTAGGAGACCTGCGCGTCGTGATAAGGATGAAATGATGATGAAGACAACACATACACCCAGCCCCCGTGCCAGGGAAATTAACCAATAATGGATAAAATTTCTGACCCTGCTGGGAATCAAACCCGGGACCCCTGTGACCAAAGGCCAGCACGCTAACAATTTAGCCATGGAACCGGACCACTGAGGAATGACCTTCGTTATCTCCTATAGTCTTATCTTCCTCAGGCCTGCAGTTCAGCTAGACACCTGCTGTCAGACTCATCCACCCACTCATATCTGCACTGCATTACGTTAATGAAGATTACGGTATGACTAGTGTTGGTCTAGATCAGTGATGTCTCGGCTCTATGCTAGGTACCCCAAGAGGATTTGCCTGCTTACATGTAAAGGAGGGAAAGTGGAACGTTTGTTATGTGTGACAGTTGCTTGATAAGCACATTCACTCATGCAACCAAGCGGAAGTAAATTGGTCAAATATCGAAAAGCACATCGGGGCAGTTTAATATAGAATCTTGTTGGGATCATCAGTACACAGACTGGTTTGATGCAGCTAGCCATGCCATCCTATCCTGTGCTAACATCCTACGCCTACTTTGTCATATTCATTCCTTGGTCTACCATCTTAAAATTAATTTAATTAAGAAGGGAATTCCTCAAGGCAGTAAAGAAGTGGAATCAGAGGTAAGGCTTTTTGCAGATGATGTTATTCTGTACAGAGTAATAAATAAGTTACAAGATTGTGAGCAACTGCAAAATGACCTCGATGATGTGAGGACAGTAGGCAATGGTATGATGATAAATGGGGTTAAAATTCAGGTTGTGAGATTCACAAATAGGAAAAGTCCTCTCAGTTTTAATTACTGCTTTGATGGGGTGGAAGTTTTTTTTGGGGGTCATTGTAGGCCTAAGTACCTAGGTGTTCAAATAAGGAAAGATCTTCATTGGGGTAATCACATAAATATGGTTGTAAATGAAGGGTACAGATCTCTGCACATGGTTATGAAGGGTATTTAGGGGTTGTAGTGAAGATGTAAAGGAGAGGGCATATAAGTCTCTGGTAAGACCCCCAACTAGCGTATGGGACCCTCACCAGGATTACTTGATTCAAGAACTGGAAAAAATCCAAAGAAAAGCAACTTGATTTGTTCTGGGTAATTTCCGACAAAAGAGTAGCGCTACAAAAATGATGCCAAGTTTGGGCTGGGAAGAATTGGGAGAAATGAGACGAGCTGCTCGACTAAGTGGTATGTTCCGAGCTGTCATTGGAGAGATGGTATGGAATGACATCGGTAGACGAATATGTTTGGTTGATGTCTTTAAAAGTAGGAAAGATCACAATATGAAGATAAAGCTAGAATTCAAGAGGACAAATTGGCGCAAATATTCGTTCATAGGTAGGGGAGTTAGGGATTGGAATAATTTACCAAGGGAGATGTTCAATACCTACATTTTCAATTTCTTTGCGATCATTTAAGAAAAGGCTAGGAAAACAACAGATAGGGAGTCTGCCACCTGGGCGACTGCCCCAAATGCAGATCTGTAGTGACTGATAGTGATTGATCGATTGATTGATCTTCAGGATTGCCGAAAGTGGTGTGTCTGCAATAGGCCAACAGCACCTGCACAACACAGTTTTTTTAAAAATGTTTCCGTAGGTATCTGTGTTACTATATTAATTTTATTTGTTTCATTTTCAGGGCACCAGGACGACAGGAAATCAGCTACAACAATACATTGTGCAATATCCTCCGCGATTGACAGTGCATAACAGTATTTTTGAAAATATGAAGTAGCCTATTTTGATTATGCCGTTAATTTTATTATTTAATACTGAGAAAAGTACAAAGCAGTAGACTAGTACATAAAGCCGGCCCCGTGGTGTAGAGGTAGCGTGCCTGCCTCTTACCCGGAAGCCCCGAGTTCGATTCCCAGCCAGGTCAGGGATTTTTACTTTGATCTGAGGGCTGGTTCGAGGTCCACTCAGCCTACGTGATTAGAATTGAGGAGCTATATGACGGCGAGATAGCGGGCCCGGTCTAGAAAGCCAAGAATAACGGCCGAGAGGATTCGTCGGGCTGACCACACGACACCTCGTAATCTGCAGGCCTTCGGGCTGAGCAGCGGTCGCTTGGTAGGCCAAGGTCTTTCAAGGGCTGTAGCGCCATGGGGTTTGGGGGGTTAGACTAGTATATAAATTATCTTAAGCAACAACGATGACTTTGTCCTGAAATATGTTATTTTCTCATATTATAATCGTAACTCACAATAAAAGGAATATACGAACGGTGTTTGTAAATCTTAGTGCATTAATAGTACTACATATTTTATGAATATTACATATTTAATTACTAGAGCCCGGATATCCTTGCAAATGCATGTTCCTAAATAAGCTGGTTCCACTTCTGAAGCATTTCAAATATTCGTTTTATGGCTAATCAGTTCCAAACAACCGTACTTTTTCCGTGCATGTTTGCAAGTTTCGGCTTTTTTGGGAGAAAATTAATGCATAATGCATATTTTGAAAATTTTGGATTTAATAGTGAATAATTGGATATTTATATTGGATTATATGACTTTTCTTCTGACTTTGACGCATATATTATGTTAACTTGCATGATAGTGCCGTTTTTGAACATGGGTTTACAGAATTTGGGACCGTACGTCCACGTTATTTGTCTATTATTGAGAGAGAAAGAGAATGTGTCTGGTATACCACTTGAAAATCAAAGTTAGATGCACAGAAGTCCTGTAATCCAGTTAACCAAGCGCTTTCTTATCTGTTGCTTGAGTAAACATTGACATAAGCGGGAAGACCCCGCGTCGACCGCTCTTATCCTTAGAAGTAAGGTGTCCCAGTAAAAACTGAACCATAAATTTTGCATTACTAACTTTTTTTTTTATTTTATCGTCTGTGTTAGACGAATAAATCAAAACTTGAATCACACTACTGTGACGCCGCGTTACTGAGATTTAAGAAAAGGCTAGGAAAACAACACATAGGGAATCTGCCACCTGGGTGACTGCCCTAAATGCGGATCAGTATTGATTGATTGATTGATAGCAGCTTACAAACTTTATTTATCGTCTGCTATTGGAGGTGCGAAAGACGATAAATAAAGTGACCATATGTGTGTTACTATATTAACTTTATTTACTAACATTTATTTGTTTCATTTTCAGGGCACCAGGGCAAAAGGAAATTGGCTCCAACAATACTATGTGTAATATACTCCGCGATTTGCAGATCATAATATTATATTTAAATATTTCAAGTATTTTGGTTATGCCTTTAATTTTGTTAAATACTGTCAGAATTAGAAAGCAGTAGACTACATTATCTAAAGCAACAACGATTACTTATTCATAAAAATGGTGGTATTTAACCCTTTACTGCATAGTGTTACCATGGGGCACCATGGCACTTTTCACCTATGTAAGTAAACACAAATTGTAGACAGAGGTAGCTTTATGGCATACCTTCAACTGTACAGTCAATCAGACACGTAGGCCAGTGATGCCTTGCTTCTTCTTTTACGTAACAGGCGACAGAACAGCTTTACAATCAAAGATACTCTTTTCCCCGTTTCAACATCCACACATACCAACCACAGTTTATTTTCAGTTTCGCACCGACACAGGTAGGTCTTAAGGTGATTGGTGACGATGGGATAGGAAAGGGCTAGGATTGGAGAGGAAGCGACCGTAGCCTTAATTAAGGTACCGGTTCGGCCCCAGCATTTACCTGGTGTGAAAGTAGGAAATCACAGAAAACCATCTTCAGGGTTGCCGACAGTGGTGTGTCTGCATTAGGTCAACGGCAGTTGCGAAACATGTAAAAAAAGTTCCCGTATTTATTTGTTTCATTTTCACGGCACGAGGGCAACCGGAAATTAATTACAACAATTACGTAATTACTCCACGATTTAGAGTGCATAACGTTATTTTTTAAATATTTGAAATATTTTGATTCCTCTTCTTTTTCTACCACTTTTCTCACACCTGTGGGGTCGCGGGTGCGAACTGTGTCGCACATGTGGATTTGGCCCTGTTTTACGGCCGGATGCGCTTCCTGACGCCAACCCTGTTTGGAGGGATGTAATCACTATTCCATGTTTCTGTGGTGGTTGGTAGTGTAGTGTTTTTTTCTTTTTTTTACAAGTTGCTTTACGTCGCACTGACACAGATAGGTCTTATGGCGACGATGGGATAGGAAATGGCTAGAAGTGGGAAGGAAGCGGCCGTGGCCTTAATTAAGGTACAGCCCTAGCATTTGCCTGGTGTGAAAATGGGAAATCACCGAAAACCATCTTCAGGGCTGCCGACAGTGGGGTTCGAACCCACCATCTCCCGATTACTGGATACTGGCTGCACTTAAGCGACTGCAGTATCAAGCTCGGTGTAGTGTGAATATGAAGAGGAGAGTGTTGGGACGGACACAAACACCCAGTCCCCGGGCCACAATAATTCATCAGAGGCGATTAAAATTCCCGAACCGGCCGGGAATCGAACCCGGGACCCTCTGAACAGAAGGCCTCAACGCTGACCATTCAGCCAATGAGACGGACATTTGAAATAGTTTGATTATGCCTTTTATTTTATTATTTTAAACTGCCGGAATTAGAAACAACGATTGGGTCTTGGAGGGGTTGAGTTTGAGGTGCCAGTGGTCACAACAGGAGAGGAATTAATTGAGGTAGGGGTGACGCTACGGAAAAAAGGGGAGCTAGGATGGCGGTGTCATCAGCGAATTTAAGGAGTTGGGGGTTGTGGAATGTCAGCAATAGATGGTGCTGGACAGCAACACATCTGTGATGCCGCATGAGACCCGTGTAAGTCGCAAGACTACCGCGATCGTCCGACCTCGTTAGGGATGCTAAAAGACAACATCCGACGGCATTTTCTCACCATACCTACGGATATGTTGTACAGTGCTGCTCACGACATTGTCAATCGACTACAGGTATTCTTGATGAATGGCGTCATACTGAGCATATGTTACCTATAGAAAGCATCGTCTTTGCTAAATCTCGATTGTTATGCATATTATTGCTTGTGTATCGCATGAAACGTCATCTGTTGGTCATTTTATATACTTTATTTTGGTGTCAATAAAATTCCATGCCATGTCATTCATGTGTGTCAAATATTACCTCTCTAACTCCAATATTCCGTGAAGTATTGCGTCGTCAAATGTTGACGGAGTTTTGGGTCATCCTGTACATGAATTGCAGGGGTAGCGTAGTTATGAAGGTGTAATGTGCACCCCTCCAGGCTTGGGCCATATGATAATGACCTGGGCTAGTGTTCGTAACAGCTCTTTCTCGTGCACGCAATGCTGTCAGTCTGCTCGCGACCTTGAGTTTATTCTACGACCCCTCACCCATAGGGGTATTTCCTGACGCCAACTTAAATCAGAAGCTAATGTACAGATCTGCCAACTCCCCAGATTTAAGTGGGATACACCTGATTTTTGGCCCTTCCTCCCTCTTTCCTGATCGCAGGCACTTATCTCGGGATTTTGAGAGCAGATTTAGTATTCCTCTATTGGTCGAAAATCCCAGGATTTTCCTCGTTTTTTAAGTAGCTGGAGAGAAGTATTTCAGTGGGCACTGGCAAGGCAGAGCAATCAGCTGTTATTGTTCTTAAGTATGGCATTATCTCTAACGTGTAACTTTTTTATTTTATCATTTCTTCGTAATGCCGACTGTGAAGACCTTTTTAAAATCAATTTCACAAGGACAAAAATACATGTTAACATTGTTGCTTTCACAGCCCGTGCTTGTAGAGACATGGCTTTTAGGCTTATGCTGTGTCGAGAAAAAAAGGTGAAACTATTTACGTTTCGCACAAAACTTTCTTTCCATTCTTCAGGACTATTCTAATCTATCCTGGTGTCTTTCTTCTTCTTCTTTTTATTCTTCTTCTTGTCTTCGGATAGGTCTACTATGGACCACGTAAAGCATCGTTCATTTCCAATTGAGGCGCACGGTTCCAAAACCCGCCTTACCCATTTTTAAAAATGAAAATTGGGTTCTTAGCTTTTCTCTATAACTCATATGATTTAGCATATTTTTCAACAAGAAAACTGTTCCTAAACCCACTTTGTCCTCATGAAAATGTAACACAAATTCAGGTGACATTTCCAAAACCCGCCTTATCCTAAGATATTGTTTCCAAAATCCGCTTTATCCAAACATGGGGCACCTTAACTGGAACGTATCTCAAATAATACTCTGTGAAATAAGCATTAGTACGATGTTTATGAAGTTCCAGGTTCACGGTGTGTTATTCGAAACTGTTGGCAATATTATTCCCGATAATTTCGCGCTGGTTTACTAATATTGAGTTTAATCACTGACATTCATTTTTATGACTTCAAGGAGCATAAATAATAAGAGAATATGGATTATAATATCAATTAATGACAAAAATTATCATTATAAAGTTTTATCTACGTGTACAAACCATGCCCTTATCACGATGACAGTTCCAAAACCCTCCTTATCCAATGTTGCGTTTCCAAAACACGCCTTATCCATTCTGAATTTGTAAATATCTTCATTATATGTCACGAATTGTATGTAGCCCTCCAATTATATCAATACATGTAAGTACTTTGGTGTAATAAACATGAATAAATACTTTTATTCTACTGAAGATGAGCAAGAAACGCTTTTTTTTTTTTTTCATCTCCTGAAAAATTTGCTAAAATGGAGAAGGCGGATGTTGGAACTGTGCACCTCAATTCTTCTTCCTTCGATCAGCCAAGTACTTCTTCATCCTTTCGGAATGGGCTGCTTTGCGTTCTAGCGACCAGGTGTTGCAGGCCCGTTTTCTGCTCATTCGATCTTGGAATCCCTTAATTTTGTTGTTGACCATCCTGTATTCTTGTCTATTGTCCTGTATACTGCCTCCTGTGTTATGTTCTTTTCTTCCAGGTCCTCCTTGACTTCTTTAAGCCAGTTAGTTTGCGTCTTCCTGCTCTCCATGTACTCCAGAATTCTCTTGTCTGTTCTCTCTGTTGACATTCCTTTAATGTGTCCATAGAAGCAAAGTCTTCTCTTTTTAAAGGATGTTGTGATTTTCGTCTTTGGTGTCTTTCGTTGCATTTTATATTATTAGTTTCTATTTTCTTCTACCATTTTCGTTTCTGATTCGTCTGATGTCCTCTCTGTTACTTCTCAAGCACACACGTTGTGACAGTACATCTTAATTGGAGCACGGCCGACTGGATCCCTCGCTACGCTCCGCTAGCTAGAGTGACGCATCAAGTCGGCCGTGATTGGAGCTTAATGTTGTCGTCAACTCCCGCTTGGAGCGCTGTGCTAGCATACAGCGAGCCACCTGGTGACGAATGAACGTACCACTACAGCTCCAATGGAAAAGCATTCTTAAATTCAAACCCTTATTATTGTAAAGTCTTCCTCGTGAACAGTCGAAATTTTCTTCTGAAGTCGCGGAGCAAAATTTTCTACGAAACGTGAAGAGCTTCACCTACTTTTCTTGACACGACATAAGCCCAATGCTTCCTGAAAAGGAATTGTGGAAACACATTTAACCTTAAAATGTGTTCAGTAAGGAAAGTATTTTGAAGATAAATTCAGTTCAGAATTTGTGAAGAGGCTTAAGGCAGTTAATATGAATAGTCATGTTTTCTGAGTTTAGCTATGTGCAATAAATAAATAAATAAATAAATAAATAAAATTAAGTTAATGTACTTAATCTAGTAGCGCAATCATTAATTAATGCTATAGTTGGGCCCACGAGAGATGGAGTCTGACGTTTAGCGCCACCGGCGAGAAAAAGTTGACTAACGCTGCTCGAAAATGGTCTGTTGCTATGGTAACGATAACAGAGATGCCACATTTAAGAACGCTGTCGCCACGTGGGTTGGCTTGTTCTCAGTCGCTTTTGTGATAGTATTGAGCAGTACTGCCTGCTGTCATTTCTTGATAGATGCAGTAATTTTGCATCCATCTCTTGGCACAGGCCAGAGCAAAGTGTAGCTTCCACTGAAGTCCCGTTCTCATCAATGGCTGTGACAATATGGAAGCTGCTGGGGTATGGGTGGTGCTGAGTAATGGCATTCAGAGTACAACTAGTGCGTCTGAGTGTTATGAAAGGTGTTGCTCATAGGGTCAGTCGTGCTGCAATAGCACTGCCTGGCCCAGTGAGGAAAGCAATGGCAAACTAACTCACTCCTCGTCTTGCCTAGTACGCCTCATTTTGGTACTGCCATTGGTTTTTGCGGTTTTCATACAACTGCATAGCCTTTGGTGGTGCTATTTGAGGATCCAACCAGCCTCTGGGCTGATGACCTAACACACACACATTGAGTGGTACTGTGTTAGCTGTGTTAGTTGTTGCTGCTCTCCGTAACAATTTAAGTGTTTGTTTCCTGAATATTATTTTCGTTGCTAGTTGTACAGTTCTATTCTCTATCTGACATGTGCATTTGTTGAGGTTATTGTCAGTTTATAGTTTATAGTGAATATGAAATCTCACATTTATCGGCAAAGACGCGTTCTGTCTTAAATGCCGGAATTATTAGCACGATTTTGGGAACGAGTCAAAGTTTATTGAATTGCATTAGGCCAACATAGTTGGTTAAATATTCAGCCTGTATGAAAGGATGATATGCCGTAGGTTGAGGTAACTATGACAACGCAGCGTATTTCGTAGTTACTGTTTTCGCCGCTCAAATGTCAGACCTAATTTATTTATTTATTTAGTTTTTTTTTTTTTTTTTTTTTTTTTGCTAGTTGCTTTACGTCGCACCGACAAAGATAGGTCTTATGGCGACGATGGCGCAGGAAAGGGCTAGGAGTGGGAAGGAAGCGGCCGTGGCCTTAATTAAGGTATGAAAATGGGAAACCACGGAAATCCATTTTCAGGGCTGCCGACAGTGGGGTTCGAACCTACTATCTCCCGAATACTGAATACTGGCCGCACTTAAGCGACTGCAGCTATCGAGCTTGGTAGACCTCAACTCTCGTGGGCCCAACTATAGTTACGCCATCAATGATATGCCGTGATGATATGATTTTTGACGTTTAAATATTGGCACGTTTGTAATGAAATGAAATGGCGTATGGTTTTAGTGCCGGAGTGTCTGAGGACATGTTCGGCTTGCCGGGTGCAGGTCTTTTGATTTGACGCCGGAAGTCGACCTGAGCGTCGTGATGAAGGTGAAATGATGATGAAGACGACACATACACCCAGTCTCCGTGCCAGGGGAATTAACCAATCATGGTTAAAATTCCCGACCCTTCCGGGAATCGAACCCGGGACTCCTGTGACCAAAAGCCAGCAGGCTAACCATTTACCCATGGATGTAATGAAGATGAACTGGGTAAGGGGATGAATGGAATCGGCTGTGGCCTCCAATAGGAACTGTCGCGGTATTTACTTGGATGTGAAAATGGGAAACCACACAAAACCAGTCTCAGGACAGCCGATGGTGTGGTTCGTATTCGCTTGTTCCTCCCGAATACAGAGCTTGGCTCGATAGCCGTAGGGCGTTGACACGCGCGGGCACTGCGTACAGTAGGGCCTACAATCTGTAAAGAAAAACGTTGAAAATTACTTTTTTTCTTAAGTTGGTTCATAGTCGCTTCAACCCTAAGATCTTATCGCGACTTCTAATTCTAGATTTTACATTAAATTACTGTAACAATCGGGTACAGAGTGAAGAACAAGAGGTATATAAGAGAGTTCGGTATTTTAAATTGAACAGTTAAATTTTTGAATACAGTCCACTGTCTTTGAAAAACTTAATGATTTGATTGTACAGTGAAGGAAATAAGAGCGCCTCCTTAATCTTCTTAGGTATACCGTGGTACTGGCTCTATTGGTTGTACAGTGAATAGTCTGCATGATCTGCTTCACAGTCAGCACCAGGGTTGTAGTGGAAACAAAAATATGTTTCAAAACTCACTCGTGAAATGACAAAATTAAATATGGACATTCGTGTAACGGCTTGGTTAAAAGGGCTTGGGACCAATTAAAACAGGAAAATAATTGTATTAAATTAGTTGTAAGAATTTATAAGTCGCAATATCTTTCTTTCTTTCTTTCTTTCTTTCTTTCTTTCTTTCTTTCTTTCTTAATTTGTTTACCCTCCAGGGTTCGATTTTCCCTCGGACTCAGCGAGGGATCCCACCTCCACCGCCTCAAGGGCAGTGTCCTGGAACGTAAGACACTGGGCCAGGGGATACAACTGGGGAGGATGACAAGTACCTCGCCCAGGCGGGCTCACCTGCTATCCTGAACAGGGGCCTTGGTGGGGGATGGGAAGATTGGAAGGGATAGACAAGGAAGAGGGAAGGAAGCGGCCGTGGCCTTAAATAAGGTACCATGCATTTCCCCCCACTTCGAGGATCGAATCCACCTCTACTCAGTTGACCTTCCGAAGCTGAGTGAACCCCGTTCCAGTCCTCGTACGACTTTTCAAATTTCGTGACAGAGCCGGGAATCGAACCCGGGCCTCCGGGGGTGGCAGCCAGTCACACTAACCACTACAAGACAGAGGCGGACAAGTCGCAATATACTTCTGTTTATTTGAAGAAAATACAAAATCAGAAGGGAAAAATACTGCACACCGCAGCTGTAGCAAAACATTGGAATATCTAGTGCTTTGTTAGATTAACTCAATAGGTAATCACTTATTTAAAATAGTTTTGTAAGTTGTAACTGCTTTTAATGTTGAGACTTTATCAGTTAGAGCCTCCGTGGCTCAGGCGGCAGCGCGCCGACCTCTCACCGCTCGGTTCCGTGGTTCAAATTCCGGTCAATCCATGTGAGATTTGTGCTGGACAAATAGGAGGCGAGGCAGGTTTTCTTCGGGTACTCCAGTTTCCCTGTCATATTTCATTCCAGCAGCACTCTCCAATATTATTTCATTTCATCTGTCATTCATTAATCATTGCCCCTTCTTTTCTTAAATGATTTCAAAGAAATTGGAAATTTATTGAACATCTCGCTTGGTAAGTTATTCCAATCCCTAACTCCTCTTCCTTTAAATGAATATTTGCCCCAATTTGTCCTCTTGAATTCCAACTTTATCTTCATATTGTGATCTTTCCTACTTTTAAAGACACCGCTCAAACTTATTCGTCTACTGACGTCCTCTCACGCCATCTCTCCCCTGACAGCTTGGAACATACCGCTTAATCGAGCAGCTCGTCTCCTTTCTCCCAAGTCTTCCCAGCCCAAACTTTGCAACATTTTTGTAACCCTACTCTTTTGTCGGAAATCACCCAGAACAAATCGAGCTGCTTTTCCTTGTTTTTTTTTTTTTTTTTTTTTTTTTTTTTTTTTTTTTTTTTTTTTTTTTTTTTTTCCAGTTCTTGAATCAAGTAATCCTGGTGAGGGTCCAATACACTGGAACCATACTGTAGTTGAGGTCTTACCAGAGACTTATATGCCCTCTCGTATACATCCTTACTACAACCCCTAAACACCCTCATAACCATGTGCAGAAATCTGTACCCTTTATTTACAATCCTTTATGTGATTACCCCAACGAAAATCTTTCCTTATATTAACACCTAGATACTTACTGTACAATGATCCCCAAAAAGGAACTTTCACCCCATCAACGTAGTAATTAAAACTGGGAGGACTTTTCCTATTTGTGAAACTCACAACCTGACTTTTAACCCCGTTTATCAACATACCACTGCCTGCTATCCATCTCACAACATTATCGAGGTCACGTTGCAGTTGCTCACAATCTTGTAACTTATTTATTACTCTATACAGAATAACATCATGTGCAAAAAGCCTTACCTCTGATTCCACTCCTTTACTCATATCACTTATATATATATATAAAAGAAAACATAAAGGTCCAATAATACTGCCCTGAGGAATTCCCCTCTTAATTATTACAGGGTCAGATAAAGCTTCACTTACTCTAATTCTCTGAGATCTATTTTCTAGAAATATAGCAACCCATTAAGTCACTCTTTTGTCTAGTCCAATTGCACTCATTTTTGCTAGTAGTTTCCCATGATCCACCCTATCAAATGCTTTGGACAGGTCAATCGCGTTACAGTCCATTTGACCTCTCGAATCCAAGATATCTGCTATATCTTGCTGGAATCCTACAAGTTGAGAAAATGCTAACAGCACATTGTAACTGAAAAGTGTAAAATCTTGTAATTGTAAATTGTACAATTATAAAAAATCAATAAAGCACTTAGCCAAGAGGCCGAAACCCCCACCCAGCTCCTTCACCGATTCAATACTCCCCAGCCACTTCGTAACTTTAACAAATCTCTAAACCCGCCGAATCTCCTGGCCAGAAAAAAGGTGTTACCTTCTAGTTGGTCCATCCCTCTCCTTCGGGGAAGGGAATGAAAACCCTAGGTACAAAGTTAACTAGTGGAAGGGTAACTGTCCGTGTTGGGACATTAAGAGAATGGTCTGAGAAATATTGGAGGGATATTTAGATTTAATTCTTCAAGAAACTTGGCTATTCTGACTAGTGATTACAAGTTTTGTTTAGTCTTCTCACCTTAAAATAATAATCTTCACGGTCATGTTCTACGCGACGGGCTATACACAAGAACACAGGTGGTGTTCGCCCCACTCTCTCTCTCTCTAATAACCAGGACGAACTCCGATTTATTGATCAAAGCATCCTCGCCGCCACCCTCTCCAGTCACGTGACGGGGTGGAAATGTGGTAGTCAATGTTAGGAACATATACATCTGTACGATCACAAACTGGGCCCACCAATATCCCCATTACACCTAACCTTGGTCCCTAAGGCCGAATCCTTAGGATTTCTCCCTCATTATTGAATCTAGGGCCTGCCTAGCAGAGGCAGTAAAGGACGTGAGTTCGATTTTTACAAAAACAATTAGTTTGTGGTGTCTTCTCTTTTCACTTTCGATTCAGTCTGCCGAAACTAATTGTGAATACATAATAATAATAATAATAATAATAATTTAATAAAGAAGATGTTATTGTTTGTATTCGTGATTTAAGCCCTCTAGGGCTGACGGACTGAACATACAGGGAGCGCTTATGTCTAGTTCTTTTTCGATGCTCTCTTTCATTCCCAATACTCCTTCGGCCCTGCTACTAGGTTTTTCTTCCTTTCCCGTGAAAAAGGTTTGCGAGCTTTATTAACCTTTGGTAGAGGAGACCACGAGTTTACAATTATACAAAATTTGAGGTGGTGGTGGTGGTGATTATTATTTCAAGAGGAAGTACTACTAGGCAACCATCCTCTATCAACACTAATCAGAGAGAAAAGTGGAAGGGATCCGACACTTCGAGAAATGAAGGTATCGACCAAAGAAAGACAAGGGCCACGAAGGGGGTATAAATAAAAGACTCCCTAGGCGTCGCAACCTAATACCGTCAAGGTCGGAAAAAAACAAGAGCTAACCAAGGGAGCTGAAAGTGACCTGGCACAAGTAAGTGGAAGAAATGCTAGGACTCAGCTGAGGGCCCCGTGGTCACCAACGCACGTTCCCATGTTGAGAGCCCCTGGGGCCCTTTCATTCGCCTCTTACGACAGGTAGAGGATACCGTAGGTGTTATTCTACCGCCCCCATCCACAGAGTGACAAAATTTGGGGTGATGTGAGACATCAGTATCCGAAATCCCGGCGGAAGCTATGTTTTCTTCTTTCTTTTTTTCTTCATTGAGCCTGATACTTCCAGTCTTGTGGCTTTGGATGAGTGGGAAGATCTTCGTAAGCCTGCCGTTATCCATTTCACAAGGTATCCTTAAAACTCATCCGCCTACGTCGAATGCTAGTGTTGATACAGTTCAGAGTTGGCTTTCAGTCGATAGGTTCCATCCGGGAACATTTTCCGGAGGATACGTCTTTCAACTTCTTCCAGGTCGTCCATGGTGCCTTTCCTTTCCTGACTACTGATTTCTGATGAATAAAGAAGAAATATCTACAGCCTATACAAAAATCAGCCTGCAGTGAGAAGAATCGAAGGCTATGAAAAAGAAGCAGCAATCCAGAGAGAGGAGGAGGTAAAGCTGCTGATTGACCCCTCTCCTTTTCCGTGTTTACGTAGAAGAAGAAAATAAAGGAAATCAAAGAGGAATTTCAGAAATGAATCACAATCCAAGGAGAGGAAATTAAAACTCTGAGATTTGCTGATGATATTGTCATTCTACCTGAGAGCATTCTAGCTCAAGCGGCAGTTGACCGGCCTGTCACAGCTGGGTTCCGTGGTTCAAATCCCGGTCACTCCATGTGAGATTTGTGTTGGACAAAGCGGACGCGAGACAGGTTTTTCTCCGGGTACTCCAGTTTCCCCTGTCATCTTTCATTCCAGCAACACTCTCCAATATCAATCCATTTCATCTGTCAGTCATTAATCATTGCCCAAGAGGAGTGCGACAGGCTTCGGCAGTCGGCACAGTTCCTATCGTCGCCGCTAGATGGAGGCTTCATTCATTTATTCCAGGCCCGGTCGAATGACTCGAAAGAGGCTGTGGATTTTCATTTTCGTTGTCCAATCAGGAGATCTGGAAAATTTACTAAATTGTATGGACAGTGTCTTGGAAAACGAGTACAAGACGAAAATAAATAAATCCAGAATAAAAGTAATGGAGTGCAGTCGAATGAAGACAGGTGGTGCAGGAAATATTAGATTAGGAAACGAAGTCTTAAAGGAAGTAGATGAATATTGTTACTTGGGTAGTAAAATAACTAACGATGTATGCTGACTATTCAGCCCGAAGGCTGGTTTGATTCTCCACAGCTGTCATAAATAGCTTAGGCGTCACTGAAGAGGCATACTAGGAAAATGAGGAGTGAGGTAGTTTCCCGTTGCTTTCTTCACCGAGCCAGAAGTTGCTATTGCATACCAATCTGCCTAGCCAACTGAAATGCATGCACCAACCGACCCTATGAGCGATATTTTCACACCATTCATAACAGGGACTGGCTGCAGAAAGAATGGTATTACTAGCATCATTCATACCTCAGTCACTTTCATATTGTCAAAGCCAAGGATGAGACTGAGACAGGTCAATGAAAGTAACAAATTTTTCTAGCGCAAAGCAGAAGTAATTTACAATTTGCTTCACGTCGCACCGACACAGATAGATCTTATGGCAACGATGGGATGGGAAAGATCTAGGAGCGGGAAGGAAGCGGCCGTGGCCTTAATTAAGGTACAGCCAAACGGAAACCACGGAAAACCATCTTCAAGGCTGCTGACATTGGGGCTCGAACTCACTACCTCCCGGATGCAAACTCATAGCTTCGCGCCCCTAACCGCACGAGAAACTCGCCTGGTAGTAGAAGTAAGGATGACATAAAATGCAGACTAACATAAGAAAGAAAAAAAAAAGCTCACTTCGAAGATTATTACAGGAATTAGAAGAAGTTTTTGAATACTTTCGACTAGAGCGGCGTTTTATGAATGTGAAACATGGACGATAACTAGCGCAGAAAGAACGAGAATAGACGCTTTTGAAATGTGGTGTTACAGAAGAATATCGAAGGTGTGACGCGTAGTTCGAATCACGAATGAAGAGATACTGAATGAAATTGGTGAGAGGTGATCGATTTGGCTAAATTTGACGAGAAGAAATAGAATGAAGAACTCATCTTAAGGCATCCAGGACTTGCTGAGTTGGTTTCTGAGGGAAGGTGATACGAGTAGACCAAAGTATAAATCAAACAAGTCTATCGACTGACGACTCAAACATTATTATTATTATTATTATTATTATTATTATTATTATTATTATTATTATTATTATTATTATTATTATTATTATTATTGTACCGGGCGGTACACCTCCACGCCGCTAATTCAAACTTTGCGCCAGTTGAAACTCCTCTGCTGGAGGAAGTCTGAACTTTATCTACTGTGTTAATTTTCAAGTTTCTCAGAAGATGTCACTACTTGGAAATTTTGGAGTTTCTGAACTGGGTCGTTTTCGATATATTTTTGTTTTACCTGTAGTAAGAAGTGTGAACTTTCTCTTCTAGAGGACACTACTGAAGAACTACAATGGTGCACCCTAGTGCGAAGTGAAAGAACTGGTTTTTTTTTTTTTTTTTTGGAGAAATTTTTATTTCAAAAGTTTGTTCCTTGTTAAATTTCTTTCTGTTAATGTTTAAGTTGGCTGTATAACCCTTTCCTTCCCCTTGTTTTGAATTTAGCCAATCCCGAATTTCTTTAATTAATTTCTGACCAATCAGATGTATCTTCTCCAACTTGAATATCTTGCTTAACCCTAGCCAATAAAGTTTTTGTGGGCGGGTGTTCTCATTTCCGAAACGCCTCGAACTTTCCACGAGAGTATATAAACTGCTGATTTTCGGGTCTCTGCGCCACTTCAGTACCAACTTTCAAAGTGTAAAGTACATAGCAGGGGGCGGGAAGCGCCTCTTTCTTCGGGCAGCAGTTCAACACCAAGGTAATGGCCGTTTAAATAACTTCTTTTCTTGCTAGCTCAGCAGTTTAACTCTCGGGGCGGGTCCGAAGCGTTTCTACCATGTAACTTTCCCTAAAATGTAAAGACTCTTAGCATCTATTCTCTTTTAAAGCTACATATTGGGATAGAGAGTGCTTAACCCTCTCGAGCTCCCACTCGTATTGTTTTGAGGTGAACTTCTTTGTCATAACCGATTCTTCCTTAACGTAATGTAAATTGTTTCCTTCTAAAGTCACCTCTTTAGTATGGGATTAGCCCTTGCATTAGCGGCCTAGAGCCAGATTAGGTTTTAAACAAAAATGTATTAGGAGTGCAGATCGCCTCCTCTCAAATTGGTATTTTAGAGGCCATGTAATTAACCTTTTCTCACTTAATAGGCCTCAGTAGGTTGGGTATTTTACCCCTGTGTTTATGTCCTTAGAGGACAACTTGAAGGTGGAGTTTGGTGTGGCCTTTGATAGGCTTAAACTTTGAGAGCGGATTGCTCTTTTGAAATTGATTTTGGGTGCCTCAAGGAGGCTTTACTGTGTAATTTTGGAGCAAGTGCTCCTGGGCATGAATGGGGTTTTCTGCCCCTCTGTTAAAACTTGTTTTGGGGTAAAGTTGGGCTAATTGCCCAAGAATTGTGAGTTCGGGGCTCGAAGCCCAAATCCTGTAAATACTGTAATTGTAATTTGTTACCTTGCTACTCTGTACCTGCCATGCTTGTTATTTCTTGATTTTGCAAAGAAAATATAACCTTGTTAAATTTTAAATTAACTTTAATTTCGTAGCCTGAGACCTGTTCACCCCCCGCACCTTCTTTCACCTCTAACTACTACAATTATTATTATTATTATTATTATTATTATTATTATTATTATTATTATTATTATTATTATTATTATTATTATTATTAATAATAATCTGGTTACCCTCCAGGTTCGGTTTTTCCCTCGGACTCAGCGAGGGATCCCACCTCTACCGCCTCAAGGGCAGTGTCCTGGAGCTTCAGACTTTGGGTCGAGGATACAACTGGGGAGAATGACCAGTACCTCGCCCAGGCGGCCTCACCTGCTATGCTGAACAGGGGCCTTGTAGAGGGATGGGAAGTTTGGATGGGACAGGCAAGGAAGGGGGAAGGAAGCGGCCGTGGCCTTAAGTTAGGTACCATCCCGGTATTTGCCTGGAGGAGAAGTGGGAAACCACGGAAAACCACTTCCAGGATGGCTGAGGTGGGAATCGAACCTACCTCTACTCAGTTGACCTCCCGAGGCTGAGTGGACCCCGTTCCAGCCCTCATACCACTTTTCAAATTTCGTGGCAGAGCCGGGAATCAAACCCGGACCTCCGGGGGTGGCAGCTAATCACGCTAACCACTACACCACAGAGGCGGCATTATTATTATTATTATTATTATTATAAATGACACAATTCCAGACGTAGCCAGATTCATGCGGTCGCCATACACAGTTCATAAAATTTTAATTCCTGGGTTGTCAGTTTTGTAGAGTGGACTGTTGTATACTTAAAGCAGTGGTTGTAAAGGAATTTAATACGAAAGAAAAGAAAGCGAATCTTTGCGTTTGAACAAGTCGTCGACTCTCTCTCTGTGAACTGTCTCACTTACTCCCCGAGGCTGGTTCTTTGTGGCGGTCAAGGTAACTTCAAGGACAAATAAATGTACTACACAGGTCCAGCGATTTGCACTCATTATATATTCCGTCCAACTGGGAAAAATTCATGCTATTTCTTCACTCGGTTGACTAAGTACTAGGAAATGCTTTATAATAATGTTATTATCTTTACGTCCCACAAACTACTTTTACGGTTTTCGGAGACGCAGTGGTGCCGGAATTTAGTCCCGCAGGAGTTAATGGGAGCACAATAAATAATCTGCGATTTGCTGAAGATCTCAAGGCATTACTATGAAAAATGAAATGGCGTATGGCTTTTAGTGCCGGGAGTGTCCGAGGACATGTTCGGCTCGCCAGGTGCAGGTCTTTTGATTTGACATCCGTAGGCGACCTGCGCGTCGTGATGAGGATGAAATTATGATGAAGGTGACACATACACCCCATGCCGGCGAAATTAATCAATGATGGTTAAAATTCCTGGCCCTGCCGGGAATCGAACCCGGGATGTATGTGACCAAAGGCTAGCACGCTAACCGTTTAGCCATGGAGCCGGACGAACACAGTGCTGCAGCAGGAACAATGATGTTGAAATTAGGTCCCGGATTGTCAGGCAAGGACTGCATTCAAGAGAATGAGCAAACTTCTTTGTAAGAGAGACTATAAGATCAATCTCCGTCTCCGTTCACTTCGTTTTACCACCAAAAAACTTCGATCTTTTGAGATGTGGTGCTGGAGACGCCTGTTCAGAATAACATGGGTTGACAGAATACGTAACACTGAAATACTACAACACCTGTCCGGCTCCATGGCTAAATGGTTAGCGTGCTGGCCTTTGGTCATAGGGGTCGCGGGTTCGATTCCCGGCAGGGTCGGGAATTTTAACCATCATTGGTTAATTTCACTGGCACTGGGGCTGGGTGTATGTGTCGTCTTCATCATCATTTCATCCTCATCACGACGCGCAGGTCACCTACGGGGAGTCAAATCGAAAGACCTGCACCTGGTGAGCCGAACATGTCCTCGGACACTCCCGGCACTAAAAGCCATACGCCATTTCATTTACTACAACACCTGAACAAAGAGCCAGAGGTCAGGCACAATATCAAAAAGATGAAACTTGAGTTCTTTGGCCATATCACTAGAAATGATAAATATATGTCCGCCTCTGTGGTGTAGTGGTTAGTGTGATTAGCTGCCAGAGGTCCGGGTTCGATTCCTGGCTCTGCCACGAAATTTGAAAATGCTATGAGGGCTGGAACGGGGTCCACTCAGCCTCGAGAGGTGAACTGAGTAGAGGTGGATTCGATTCCCACCTCAGCCATTCTGGAAGTGGTTTTTCCGTGGTTTCCCACTTCTCCTCCAGGCAAATGCCGGGATGGTACCTAACTTAAGGGCACGGCCGCTTCCTTCCCTCTTCCTTGTCTATCCCTTCCAATCCCACCAAGGCCCCTGTTCAGCATAGCAGGTGAGGCCGCCTGGGCGAGGTACTGGTCATTCTCCCCAGTTGTATTCCCCAACCCAACCTCTCACGCTCCAAGACACTGCAATTGAGGCGGTAGAGGTGGGATCCCTCGCTGAGTTCGAGGGAAAAACCAAACCTGGAGGGTAAACAGATTAAGAAAGAAAATGATAAATATAGACTCCTTCAGCTTATCTTATTGAAGGAAGGAGAAGTAGGGGAAGAAGGAGAATGTCTTGGCTATGGAATTTACGAGAATAGTATGGGCTCAGTAGCCCACAGAACAAGAACCAGATCACGCTGATGACAGTTGACATCCAATGAGGATGGTACGAGAAGAAGAAGTTATTTTACTTGCCAGTAAATCTACCGACACGAGGCTGACGTATTCGAGCAGTTTCGAATACCATCGGACTGAGCCCGGATCGAACCAACCAAGTTGGGGTCAGAAGACCAGCGCCTGAACCGTCTAAGCCATTCAGCCTGGCGGAATTGCTTTCAATCTGCTGCTAGTTTTTTTAAGACAGTTTCTTCTTCCTAGCCTTTTCTGAATAATTTGAATTCGGTACTACAACCGCATGATATTCCTTAGTAACTTATGTGCTGTATGTAGCACCGAAAGAGACAAAGCTAGTAGGTTACTGGGGAGGAAGCGACCGGCCCTTAGTCCCAGCATTTCCCTTATGTGAAAATGAGAAACCACGGAAAATATCTTCAGATCTGCTAACAGTGGTGTTCGAACGCGCCATTTCTCGAATGCAAGTTCGCAGCTAGGTGATTCAAACCGCGTAGTTGATACGAGAACTGGAAAATATCCAAAGGAAAGCCGCACGATTTGTTCTGGAAAAGATTAGTGTTACGAAAACAGTCCGCCAGGTGGCCATGATTGTGGTTTGCCGGTTGAGTCCCATTGGTCGACAAAATTTTCACCATCACAATGTCGGCCGACAGGGCAAGAGAGGTGGTGGTATACAATATCTAATCACTAGATTGCGTGCCAAAAGCTTGGATTCATTTCCAAACCTTTCCACGGTGTTCTTATGGAGTGGGGTCATATGACGCTGTTGGTGGTGATTCGCCCGTCGAATGGGGACGCTAAGCTTGACCAGACCCCTTGGGTGATATCGACAGGAGTAGGCTATGTGCCGGCACCGGTTTTCACCCTCTACCTTCCTACTATCACGTCATCCATTTTATTCATTGACTCCTGTGATGAGGTTAACGTCAGGAAGGGTGTCTGGTCGTAAAACTTGCTATGAAGATTCATCTCACTTCGTCAATCAATCAATCAATCAATCAATCAATCAATCAATCAATCAATAATCCGCATTTAGGGCTGTCACCTATGTAGCAGATTTCCTCTCAGTTGATAACCTAGTTTAAAAAAATCAAAGACCTTGGAAATTTATCGAACATTATCCTTGATTTTTATTCCAATTCCTTACTTCTCGCCCTATAAATTAATATTTGCCTCAATTTGTCCTCTTGAATTACAACTTATTCTTCATATTAGGGTGACCATGGCAAAATTATAGTCCTGCTACCCTTCGTCGCAGCACATGGTACACATTTCTCCACGGGTCTCCACTACTTGCTGCGGCGCTGTACAATTCGGTTAGCCGCGACGAACAATATTTTGTGCATATTTCCGCTAAATATTTTTTAATAATTAAAGGAAAGATTAGCTAATAGTGGTTTTACGTCGCAGCGACACAGATAGGTCCTTTGGCGACGATGGGATAGGAAAGGCCTAGGAGTGGGAAGGAAGCGGCCGTGGCCTTAGGAAAGGTACAACCCCAGCATTTGCCGGGTGTGAAAATGGGAAACCACTGGAAAACATGGGAAACCATCTTTAGGACTGCCGATAGTGGGATTCGAACCCATTATTTCCTTGATGCAAGCTCACAGCCGCGCGTCCCTAACCGCATGGTCAACTCCCCGGTAAGGATTAGCTGAAAAGACATATATATATGGTATAAATACCAGGTGGCTCCCGAACGCCATACTTTCTATTTATAAATGTCCTGCATGCATAAATGATGAATGGGATGTCTACCAACTGATTTTCACAGGGGCACTGCTGCCAGCGGGCAGGTTACGTCAGAATATGAAGAGATAAGAGCCGGACTGTCGCTCGCAGCATGTTACTCAGCGCTGCAGGTCTAATCCACCCCTTGCATTAGTTAAACCTCGTTTTCCGCCGTACAGTTCTAGGCTGGTGTCTGGTACAGCCGCACTATATTTGCTGTCTGCATGTCGGCAATGGCTAGTGTGGTCAGTAGCGAGGAATACATAGACATCATTTCGATCTACGGAGAATCTGGTCGAAATACTTCCGAAGGTCGCAGACGGTAAGCACAGCAGTTTCCAAACAGACGTCTGCCTTCTATACATGTATGTCGCCGAACAGAGCTGCAGTTAAGAACTAATGGATCGTTCAAGGTACATAGGAGCCGTCTTCGACAGTGCTGGCGTTGTGCAGAATGTACTGCAATACATTAAACGCAATCCTTCACCTTCACCTTCACTTCACCTTACTCTGATGATATAATAATAATAATAATAATAATAATAATAATAATAATAATAATAATAATAATAATAATAATAATAATAATAATAATAATTATAATAATTATAATTATAATAATAATAATAATAATATACAAACCATCATTGCTACAAACGTGCACATGTTTAATATTACTTAGGACAAAGACGAGCTGCGGATGAGCTAGGATTATCCCGAGCGTCAATACAAAGGATCCTGTAGGAGATAAAATGGCACCCATACAAGGAACACCTAAATCAGCACAATATGGAGATGATTTTGATCGGCGGGTAACATATTGTAGAAGAATGGCCGCGGCATCTCAGCAAGATCCACATTTTATCAGGAATATCCCGTGGAGCGATGAATGTTACTTTTCGAATCATTCCATCGTCAACACTCACAATCTCCATTATTGGGCTCCAGCAAACCCCCACTGGGTTCGAGCACAGCATATGCAACTCCAGTGGGGGGGTTAATGTGTGGTGCGGTATTCTGGGAGACTACGTCATTGGGCCTGTTTCTATAGCCCCCAAGCTCACTGGTATGCGTTACCTGGAATTTTTAGATACCGAATTGTCTCTAGAAAACTTTCTAGAAGATATTCCACTGCAGCTAGTAATGCAACATTGCTTTCAGCAGGATGATACACCACCTCACTACTGTCGAGCCGTAAGGGAACATTTGGATGCACAATATCCTGAACGGCGGATAGGTCGCGGTTGACCCTGGCAGTGGCCACCACGATCGCCTGATCTCACCCCTTTGGACTTTTTCAATGGGGATATATCAAATCGAAAGTATATGAAACTGAGCCAGAAAATGCTGAACAATTAAAACAATGAATTCGTGAGGCCTGTGCTTCAGTGACACCTGAAATGTTGAGACGTGTCCATGCAGACACCGCGAGACGTGTTCAGCACTGCCTGCACCATCAGGTACATGTTTTTGAGCACATCTATTATGGGTAGTTGTAAAAAGAAACGTTCTGGCAGATCCAAGTGTGACATTTTAATGTTCTCACCTTTGAAGCTATAATACGAGTAATACAGTATGTATAGTTTTTGTTTCATACAAACAAGTTTTTTATATGGTAGAATGTCTTCACCTGTATACATTAATAACTTATTAAATTGCCTTTCCTGAATCTTTGGCGTGTTCACCACAGTAGCGGCTATTAGGGGGTGGGGCGAGGAGGGACAGCCCCCCCCCCCACTTTATGGAGTAAACATTACATGTTTATTCCACTTTAGCCAGCTGGATTTTTTTAAAGCTATTCGTACAAGCCTTGTTGTCTTATCTGCTAATTCTTTTCTTTAATTGATGCTTGATGATGATGCTTGTTGTTAAAAGGGGCCTAACATCGAAGTCATCGGCCCTTTTCTTTAATTATTAACATAATTATTGGCGGAAATACACACAAATGCCGTTCGTCGTGGCTAACCGATTTGTATAGCACTAAGGTAAGTAGTGGAGACTTTGCATGTGCTGTGAGGAAGGGTAGTAGGGGTACAGATTTGTTTGCCAAGATCGTGGACATCGAGGTATAATTCATCCGCTTGCTGCACGCATTCGACAGTCTGGTAGTCTCGTTTCGGTCTGTTAGCTTCTTAGTGTGTATTCAAATACTAAATGAATTTAATTGCATAATCGTGCCATACTTCTATTTAATTGTACCGGGCGAGCTGGCCGTGGGGTTAGGGGCGCGCAGCTGTGAGCTTGCACCCGGGAGATAGTGGTTTCCAATCCCACTGTCGGGAGCCCTGAAGATGGTTTTCCGTGATTTCCCATTTTCACACGAGGCAAGTGCTGGGGCTGAACCTTAATTAAGGCCACGACCACTTCCTTTCCACGCGTAGCCCTTTCCTGTCTCATCATCGCCATAAATCCTATCTGTGTTGGTGCGACGTAAAGTCAATTGTAAAAAAAAATATTCAATTGGAATTGTAATTTCAACGGGAGATAATATCAACTTTCCTTTCACTGAGCTAAAGTATTTATTTTATGTTATTTATTAAGTAAATGCATTTAACCTGCCCCGTGGTTTGTTTGTGAGACCTGGTGAAAATTTTTTAATACAGCATTGAGTCAAAATCTCAAATGAACTACTATTACAAATAAACCACGGGGCAGGTTAAATGCATTTATAAGTAGAAAGTACGGCGTTCTGGAGCCCCCTGGTATATATAGTAAGTCCTACCTTCAGCGGGCTAAAATGGAAACCCTGTGTTCGAAACCGAGCAAGTTGGACGTGCGGCCAGAGTCGCGCAGCTGTGAGCTTGCATTTGAGCGACAGCCCTGAAGAAGTTTTTCCGTTGTTTCCCATTTTCACACCAGGCAAATGCTGGGGCTGTATCTTAATTAAGGCCACGGTCACTTCCTTTCAACTCCTAGCCCTTTCCTATACCATCGCCACCATAAGATCTCTCTGTGTCGGTGCGATGAAAAACAAATTTATAAAAAAAAAGCATATCGATATTCGTATCAGATCATGGTCGAGGCATCAACGTTTCACCGACAGTGATACTAACAACGATACATCGACAGCGAGATAGCCATATACAAGTTTAGCGTGATACCTTGCAACAGGTATCGATGCAAATATAATCGTCTATGAGGGCCTTGATACTAAGTCTCTATTTCCATTGGTTTGCATAGCAACAAGGCCTCCGTGTCTGGTGACATTCAATTGTCTGTCCAACCGAGACATCAGCTGCAGTACCATGCTTCGAAAATAGTACGATACTAGATGAGATACATTCTGAAAGTAATTACTTATTATTTATTAACCCTCCAGAGTTGCTCTCTCCCCCCGGACCTAGCCAGGGTTTCCATCTCTGCCACCTCAAGGGTAGTGTTCGGGAGCGTGAGACATTGGTTCGGGGATAAACCTAGGAAGAAGGACCAGTACCTCTCCCAGACAGTGACACATGCTATGCTGAACAGCGGCGTCTTGTGGGGTTAAGGGAAGATTGGAAGGGATAGACAAGGAAGAGTGAAGGAAGCGGCCGTGCCTGGAGAAGAAGTGGGAAAGTCCTTCAAGGAAGGCTGAGATGAAAATCGACCCCCATCTACTAAGTTGACCTCCCAAGGCTGAGTGGACCCCGTTACAGTCCTCCTAGTTAAAATAATTCTAAACAATAATGTTATATTTGTCTTGATCGAAATGTATGTATGTCCAACCTTTGTTCCGTTTGTATATGGGGTCGGGTATAAAATAAGGTGAGTACTCATAGCGAGTTTTTAAGAATAATGCCCTTCCTGCCGGGCTGAGTGGCTCAGACAGTTGAGACGCTGGCCGTCTGACCCCAACGTGGCAGGTTCGATCCTGGCTCAGTCCGGCAGTATTTGAAGGTGCTCAAATACGTCAGCCTCGTGTCGGTAGATTTACTGGCACGTAAAAGAACTCCCGCGGGACTAAATTCCGGCACCTCGGCGTCTCCAAAGACCGAAAAAGTAGTTAGTGGGACGTAAAGCAAATAACATTATTATTATTATTATTATTATTATTATTATTATTATTATTATTATTATTATTATTATTATTATTATTATTATTATTATTATTATTATTATTATTAATGCCCTTCCTGACGTCAACCTCCTCAGAGGATTTAATAATAATTGCTCCGGGGTATTCGTGGACCGCAGAGGTGAAAGAAGGTGCCGGGATGAATGGGTCTAACTACAATGTCAAGAAAAGAATTTAAAAACTTAAACTGAAGGTTATACTTTCTTAAATTCAACCATAGCAAATTTTCATAACAATGAAACGTCAGGTACAATGACCAATTTTAGACAAGACAAGAAAATTAAAAATTTAGTGACAGTTTAAAAATCTGGGCTTCAAGCTCCTCGCTTTACAATTCTTGAGCTCCTAGCTCAAATTTACAAAAGAGCACAAATTTACTCAAGTGCAGAAATCCCTCAATACATGGAACACTTGCTCCCAAAATACAAAATCTAGCCTTCAAGAGGCATACAGTAATCTTACTTTGAAAAAGAGCTATCAAGCTCTCAGTTTTCCAAGCCTATTCAAGGCAACATCAACTTACAAATTCTGGCCTCTGAAGGCACAACTTACAACAGGAAAATGATTATACAGGGGTATTAAATACCCAACCTACTGGGCCTTCATGTAAAAGGAAAAACGGTTAAATAAATGGCCCGAACACAAAATGAATGGAGGCGAATGCTTGCACTCCTAGATATGAGCACTCAAAACATAAAGGACACTAGGTCGGTGAAATAGGGGCTATTCCCAAACTACTGAGGTGACTCGTATAATGATAAATTAATGCATTACGGAAAGGAAGAAAGCCAGTTACAAACGTAGTCACCTCAAACCAAGATGAAGGGGAGCTCGAGAGGGTACATCACTCTCTATCCCCGATTTACAGTTAAAGATTTTATGAAATTTCTACATTAGCCGGCAGAAAGTTACATTTTTAGGAAAACTAGGTTACATAGTTAATGATTCGAACCTTTCCCTCAGGTTAAACTGCGGAGCTAGCAAGAAATAAAGATGTTATGTGGCCATTACCTTGTCGAAGAACTGTTGACTGATGAAAGAGGCCTCCTGCTTTGACACACACACACACACTCAATAAGATGACGATCAAGTGGCCAAGAGACGAGAAAATCCGCAGTTTATAAACCCTCGGGGAAAGTTCGAGATCATTCATGAATAATGAAGACACACCCACAGAATTTTATTGGTAGATTTCAAAAGTAACTCTCAGGATCGAAGAAGAAGACTGTGATTGGTAGAAAATTAATTACAGAAATTAGGGATTGGCTAGATTCAAGACTGGCGGAAAGAAAACATAAATATTGCCAACCCAAAAAAATGAACATCAATTATTAAAAAAAAACTTATGAATTCAAAACTTCTTTAAATCAAAAGTTCTTTCACTACGCACCAGGGTGCATGATCATAGTTTTTTGTAGTGACATCTATGGAAGAAAGTCCAAACTTCTTGATGAATGGCAAACAAAACAAGTAGAAATTCAGTCAGTTCAGGAAACTTAACAATAACAAAATTACATCAGATTTCTGTGGTGACATCTTCTGAGTAAATTTATAAGTTGGTCTAGTTTCAATTTCACGGTTTCTCCAGTAGAGGAGTTCTTTTAGGCGCAAGGTTTAAATGCGCGGCGTTGGACTGTACCTCCCGGTACAACAACAACAACAATAATAATAATAATAATAATAATAATAATAATAATAATAATAATAATAATAATATGTTTTATTTATTCTGGCAAAGTTAGGGATGTACTCCCTTTCTTGCACTTAACCAGTCTTAACCTAAAACACTGTTAATAATAACTACTGATTACAATAATATGAAAACTATATTAACAATAATAACAGTAATAGTATTAATGAAAGTAATCACACGTTAAAAATCAAATCATATCATCCATATAATACACATCGTACGTAGAGTACATTAAAAATATATGAAGAATGAGTACTATAAATACTTAAAGAAACTAATCCCATGGCATTACAGCTCTGAAGGTCTTGGCGTACCAAGCGGCCGCTGCTCAGCCCGAAGGCCTGCAGATTACGTAGTGTCGTGTGGTCAGCATGACGAATCCTCTCGGCCGTTATTCTTGGCTTTCTAGACCGGGGCCGCCATCTCACCGTCAGAGGGCTCCTGAATTCTAATCACGGAGGCTGAGTGGACCTCGAACCAGCGCTCATATCCAGGTAAATATCCCTGACCTGGCCGGGAATCAAACCCGGGACCTCCGGGTAAGTGGCTGGCACGCTACCCCCACACTATAGGGTCGGGACTATACATACTACTTAAGAAAAAGTTTCGAGAATATATACATTTCTACAATATACAGAGGTATCGCCTTCAATTGAGAGGTGAAGAAAATGATTAGTGAGAAGAAGAAGATCTGTGAAAGGAAGAGAGAAATAATAATATAAAAGAGGAGGTAGGAGGAGGCCAGGACAAAACGTGATGATTCATGCATGTTTAGCTATTATTTCGACACAGAGAGGTGAAATGAGTGACGTGATATACTGTATGATAGTAGGAAGAGAGAGGGTGAAACCCGGTGCCGGCACATAGCGTAAACATAGCCTTAACTTCCATAGGACCGAACTCGATAGCTGTAGTCGCTTAAGTGCGGCCAGTATCCAGTATTCGGGAGATAGTAGGTTCGAATCCCACTGTCGGCATCCCTGAAGATGGTTTTCCGTGGTTTCCTATTTTCACACCAGGCAAATGCTGGGGCTGTACCTTAATTAAGGCCACGGCCGCTTCCTTCCCACTCAAGGCCATTTCCTGTCCCATCGTCGCCATAAGACCTATCTGTGTCGGTGCGACGCAAAAAAAAAAACAAAAAAAACAAAAAAACCATCCATAGGAAGACTGCGGAGAGGTTTAGAATTAAATCCAGACTTTTCGCACGCAATCTAGTGATTAAATATTGTATACCATCACCTCTTCTACCTTGCCGGCGAACGTTCAGATAGTGAAAATCTTTTTCGACCAACGGGACTCGAACCGGGTAATTCACGCCTTGATGCCTTAAAGATCATTGTTACCAGGTGGGCTGCTTCGGCACGATCGAAATATAGAGACAAAGAAAGGGAGAAAATTTTTCTTGTTCAATGTTTGTGATATCTCATGTGCTGATAATAATAACCCTCTGTAGGTGGGGATGGTAAAATAACACGCACGGTATATCCTGCCTGTCGTAAGAGGTGGTGATGGTGATTATTGCTTTAAGAAAAACTACAACTGAGCAACCATCCTCTGTCAATCCTAATCAGAGGGAAAAAAATGGAAGGGGTATCGGCCAAATACAAGGGCCACGAAGGGCGTGAAAATGAAAATGAAAGAGGCGACTAAAAGAAGCCATGAGTTGGCGACCACGAGGCCCTTAGCTGGGCTCTGTCATTGTGTCCACTTACTTGTGCCAGGCTCCTCACTTTCATCTATCCTATCCGACCTCCCTTGGTCAATACTTGTTTTTTTTTTCGACCCCGACGGTATTAGGTATCGTGGCCTAGGGAGTTTTTCATTTTCACGCCCTTCGTGGCCCTTGTCTTTCTTTGGCCGATATTTTCATTGTTCGAAGTGTCGGACCCCATCCACTTTTTCCCCCCTCTGATTTGTTCCAGTCGAGGATAGTTGCCCAGTTACCTTAAAACAATAATCACCACCACAACCTGATAATAATAGAGCTGATATGTGCCCGTTATTCCCAGTAATCAAGGTATAAACCATGTGTCAGCAGAAGGCCATGCAAACAATTACTCAATGTGAGGCCAGCATTCCAGAGCCCTCTTTCGTCATGCTTAGAGTTACGCTTTAACAACCGTGATGTGTGTGAGGCCTTCGGCGCGACTCATCCTTGCTTGGTCTTCTGCTATACATTTGATTTCCAACCAACCCTGTACACAAGTAGGCCATCCCTACGAAATAAAGGTCCTTTTCCCTTTGGAGAAATTAAGCCAAAGTTATAGTTGACTAGCTGTATTACCAGAATACGAACTCCTGGGGGACAAAACTCCAACACACTGGCATCTCAGAAGACTGTAAAAGTAGTTAGACGTAAAACCAATATTATTATTATTATTATTATTATTATTATTATTATTATTATTATTATTATTATTATTATTATTATTATTATTATTATTATTATTATTATTATTATTTCCGGTTCCATGGCTAAATGGTTAGCGTGCTGGCCTTTGGTCAGAGGGTTCCCAGGTTCGATTCCCGGCAGGGTCGGTTTTTTTTTAACCTTAATTGGTTAATTTCGCTGGCACAGGTGCTGGGGGTATGTGTCGCCTTCACCATCATTTCATCCTCATCACGACTCGCAGGTCGCCCACGGGAGTCAAATAGAAAGACCTGCATTTGGCGAGACGAACTTGTCCTCGGACACTCCCGGCACCAAAAGCCATTTCATTTATTATTATTATTATTATTATTATTATTATTATTATTATTATTATTATTATTATTATTATTATTATTATTATTATTATTAAAAAGTACGTCGCAATTGTAAAATGACCGGGTGGCAATGATTGCTTACAATAGTGTGATAATAAAGTTAAAACATATTTACCCAACAACTACTACTACAACAAGAGCACAGCAAGCAATTCTATATCGAACCCCACTGTCGGCAGCCCTGAAAATGGTTTTCCGTTGTTTCCCATTTTCACACCAGGCAAATGCTGGGGCTGTACCTTAATTAAGGCCACGGCCGCTTCCTTCCCACTCCTAGCCCTTTCCTATCCCATCGTCGCCGTAAGACCTATCTGTGTCGGTGCGACGTAAAACAACTAGCATGTCAGCAATTCTATAGAAAGAAAATATTACAAGAAATACTACTGGTTTAACATTCTAAACCCAGCGTCATCATATACAAACTCACACGTGCCTTAAGCATTTCAAAATTTTACACTACACTACGACTAGACTGAGTGGTTTAATTACTATTATCTTAACATTGTATATACAGCACGTTCATATACAAATTCTCACAAACCTTAAATAATTCAGATGCTTTAATACTACAATTTACAGTGGGTTGTCCGTCTCCATGATAAACGATTGGTCACGGGGGTCTCGGGTTCTATTCCCGGCAGTGTCGGGAATTTTAACCATAAGTGGTTAATTCCCCTGGCACAGGGGCTGGGGGTATGTGTCGCCTTCACCATCATTTCATCCTCATCACGACCCGCAGGTCGCTTAGAGGAGTCAAATTAAAAGACCTGCACCTGACGAGCCGAAGTTCTAGGAGACATCCCGGCACTAAAAGCCATAGTCCATTTCAGTGCATTAAAACATGACACCATCACATAGAAATTTACACACTAATTACAGAATTCTTGAAGCAGCTTGCATTTCTGGGAATAGGCTCTGAGGCAGTTGCAGGTAATGCATTCCAATCAGCAATTCCCCGATTTACAAACGAATATTTACCATAGTTTTCTGCTGTCTATCTTTTACTATATGCGGATGATCTGCCCTACTTATTCATTACTATAAGCTACCTCTGTGGATCAGTTGTAGAGGTGTCTGCCTCCGGATCGCAAGATAGCGGGTTCAAACCCGGCAGAGGTAGTCGGTGTTTACCCGACGCCCAAGAGAATTTCGGTTTACTCGGTCTTCCACCTAGTAGGCCTAGAGTATAATAATTTCGTATGGCTATTTATAGCTGAGGGCAGCCCTTATAAGGCAGACCCTCCGATGAGGGTGGGCGGCATCTGCCATGTGTAGGTAACTGCGTGTTATTGTGGTGGAGGATAGTGTTATGTGTGGTGTGTGAGTTGCAGGGCTGTTGGGGACATCACAAACAGCCAGCCCCCGAGCCACTGGAATTAACCAAAATCCTCGACCCAGCCGGGAATCGAACCCGGGACCCTCTGAACCGAAGGCCAGTACGCTGACCATTCAGCCAACGAGTCGGACTAGGCCTAGAGTAAAACGGAACATTGAAATTCACGAGCAGAAAGCCAGGTGGCGTCAAATTGAAAGGTCTTCACACGGTAGCTAAGGCCATACGATTATTATTATTATTATTATTATTATTATTATTATTATTATTATTATTATTATTATTATTATTATTATTATTAATGTGAACTACTGTTACTTGTAGCTTCTTACCTGAAGACTCCGAGCTCAATTTCCGATCAAATTAGGGATTTTTACCTGGATCTAAGGGCCAGCTCGAGGTCCGCTCAGCGTACTTGGTTACAATTGAGGAGCTATCTGACGGTGAGACAGCGGCCCCGGTCTAGAAATAACGGCCGAAATGATTCGTAGCACTAAATATGCACGGCCTAGTATCTGTAGGTCTTCGGGATGAGCAGCGGTCGCTTGCTAGGCCACGGCCGCAGGGTTTGGTTCGGTTTGGTTTGCTACTGATCTGGCTGTGTCATGCGATGGGACTTGGGTGAAGCGTGGCCACACCAAATACTTCACTATAGTAAAAGTATTTATTGTTCCACCGCTGCAATAAGTACTGATACGGAAAAAGATCCTTGATTTATAAGTGATTAACAAATGAAAATCTACAGCCTGTTTTCCAGCCATTCGATCGGGTCAGGAATGGAATCTTGCGGCGAGGATAGGAATTGTGCCGGCTGCCGAAGCCTGTCGCACTCCTCTGGGGCAATGATTAATGGCTGACAGATGAAATTAAATGATATTGGAGAATGTTGCTGGAATGAAAGATGTCAGGAAAAACCAAAGTATCCGGAGAAAAACCTGTCCGCGTCCGTTTTGTCCAGCACAAATCTCATATGGAGTGTCCGGGATTTGAACCACGGAATCCAGCGGTGAGAGGCCGACGCGCTGCCGCCTGTACCACGGAGGCACTTGATGAGTGAATATTGCAGTATATGTACAATGAGGAGAAGCTCTGAAGACACAGTGGAAAAAGAAAGGTGGCAGGAAGAACATAAAACATTTTGTGTCAGAAACCATTCAGGCACAATTGGACGAATGGAAGCAGCTGGTATGAAAATGAAACTAACATTTCATCAGAATCTAGTACTTCATGGTGTCATGTATACAGAGTGAATCAGAACTATATCGACAAAAATTCAGGGATGCTCTTCATGTTAGGGTTGGGCACTATGTCCCTGTTTCGGCAGACTGTGCCGGTGCACAGTAACAGTATGTTCCGCTGTTCCGGAACACCGAGTGTCAATTGTTCCGAAACATTCCCAAGCTAGACCGAGATAGTGACTTGCTATTCCGTCAGAAGCGCCACTATGCACTGCCCTTCGCCTACTAGCTGACTGACGATACCGTCAGTGTCCCGCCGCCACGTGCTGCTCGTGCTGGAGTGTTCCGTGTAGCGTGTTCCGTGTTCTGTAAGTTCCGTTGCACCGACCACTGGCCTTCAGTACATGCGAATTCTGCTTGAATATTGTGTACGTAAATAGAGTACCGGTACTGGCGAATGTTTCTTCAATTGTGCGAGTATATGTTTAATTAGTAAAAATAACATTGTGACATTTGTAAATACATCTACTGCCAGTGTAATTATGACAGGTGTATTTCATAATGAATGAAAACACTCTTATCCTAAAACATTTTAGATATGATATTTCTGGGGGCATATTTCAGATTTCCGACAACTTTTTCACGTGCCGTGAACTTTTATCCTGACCCTAATTACTCACAATACCGACCGACACATTCAACTGGTGAAAATATCCTTGGATTAGTTACTTTTAAACACCTGTACTGCCACTGTAACCGTGTTATCTGTATTTCATATTAACCGAAAATATATTTACCTTAACGCAGCCTTTAAACGTGATTATTGGGCGCGAATTTCAGAGTTCCGACTGTTCGTTCATGTTCCGTGCAGCTTTATGCTGGCCGTAACTACACACAGCACGTTCGGGACAGGCACATTCCCGCTGGCGCGGAGCATGTAATGTTGCCTCTCGAAATACTCTCTACTGAGCAGTTACAGGCCCGTGACCCGTGTGTCCACTGCACACAGCACGTTCGGAACAGGCACATTCCAGCTGACGCGGAGCATTTCATGTTGCCTCACAAAGTTCTCTCTACTCCGCAGTTACAAGCCCGTGTCCCGTGTGCCCACTGCACACAGCACGTTCGGTACAGGCACATTCCTGCTGGCGCGGAGCATGTCATGTTGCCTCTCGAAGTTCTCTCTACTGCGCAGTTACAGTCCCATGTGCTGAGTGCCGGCACAGTGTATCGAAGTACTGCACCTCAAGTCCTAATATTGCGGAACAACTGAATGTTCCGGTCTGCCCAACCCTACTCCGTGTTATGATGCAATCGGATTGGCGGAGAAAATGTCGTATTTGCTATGCCAGAGCACTAGCCGATGTATGCTTCAGGAAAGATAAGGGGAGGGTGGGGTGTAAGATGGAGATATAGATAATGCTCCATGTTTATGTACAGTTCGTTTATTAAATAGCCGTAACTGCACACACAGTACAAGAACACACTGTAATTAAGACATTTGTCAGTCAAGGGGAGCCTCCGTGGTTCAGGTGGCAGCGCACCGAACTCTCACCGCTTGGTTCCGTGGTTCAAATCCCGATCACTCCACGTGAGATTTGCGCTGGACAAAGCAGAGGAGGGACAGGATTTTCTCCGGGTACTCCGGTTTTCCCTGTCATCTTTCATTCCAGCAACACTCTCCACTATCATTTCATTCCATCTGTCATTCATTAATCATTGCCTCAGAGGAATGCGACAGGCTTCGGCAGCCGGCACAATTCCCGTCCTCACCGCTAGATGGGGTCTAATTCATTCCATTCCTGACCCGGTCGCATGACTGGAAACAGGCTGTGGACTTTCTTTCATTGTCAGTCAAGGAATACATCAGGTCGTTTCTCCTCTCGTCTAGAAGATGGTACAGAATTGTGTATTCCTTCACTCACCACATTAAATGGATCAAAATACTGAACGAAGGAAACAATACGCGCGTGATTTGATTGCAGTGTAGATGTTCAATATGCTCACCTCCTACTTTAATGCACAGTTCATTATGGTTTAGTAGTGACCTTTGGACTCCGTTCAGGATGTGTTGTGTGTCCCAAATGACCTGGAATACTGTCTGTATTCTTGGTGCAATCGCATCTTCTCTTTCGATGGGGTTTCCATAGTAGTCAAATTGTGTAAAACAAACTGTACACTGCTTACTGGGGTCAGGAAGGAACTATGCTAAACGAACGAGAAACTTGCGCATTCGTACCGAGCATTACCTATCTTCCACTTCCCCTCCCTTCCCTTCTCTGACACACAGCAACAGGCAGCGGCTGGCTTTCTGGCACAGCAAATACGGCGAGTGGTCAATTTGAATCGTACGCCCGGAAGTAAGAAGCTAACCAAATTTTCTCGAAAAGAAGAATGTTCTCCGCCAGTTCGATTGCACAGTCGTTCTTAACATAACACGAAGTGCATCTCTGATTTTTCTTTTTCAAATATGTTTGTGAAAGTGAACCGCATGGTCTAGCTATTCAAATCTAAAAGCTGGAGTGTATTGGACACGTCCAAAGAAGGATGCTGAAATTAAAGCGTGAAATGAAAGGCAAACGTCTTGAAGATGGGAAATCAATCGGTGGCCAGCACAGATACAGAGATACATACAACCTATGACAATAAAGCTCGGTGAATAGTCCTGTACTATCAACAATGCACGAGAGTGACCTTACTGTCCTTCGAAATAGTCCCCTCCCATAAGTACGCACTGCTAAGATCGGCGATACATGTCCTGGAAACTTTACAAGAAGGCTTCATTTGGGATGGTGTTCAAAAGCCTCGTCACGTTTCGTTGGATGTCAGGAATATCGTCAAATCTCTTTCCTTTCAAAGCGAGTTTGAGTCGTGACTTTTCGGTTCTGACCTTTTTCCGACGAGGGCATCCCGGAGAACGCCATTCCATGCTTTGCCGTTTCGTTTCAGGGAAATACCTGAGACACCAGCTTTCAAAATCCTCAGTGACAATACTGTTCAAGAGATTTGGTGCCGCATTCGCCGTTTCCACAAAATTCTGTGAAGCCTCTAAACGTGCCTGCTTCTGATCGTTAGTCAAGTGATGTGGCACAAGACGAGAACACGTTTTCCTCTTCCCTAACTTCTGGGTAAAGATTTGTCACACGAATTCACGGTTTATCTGCAGTTCATCCGCTATCATGTACAGTTAATCGCCGATCTTTAGTGATTAATGTTTTCATCTTCTCAATGTCGCCGGTCTTCCGCTACGGGGGTTGTTAGAAACACTTTCCCGGCCTCCTCGAAAACGGGCGAACCACTCGTACACACACTTCAAGGACAGTGCCTGATATTCATAAACACGTACCAGCATCGCATGCGTTCTTTCGGTATCTTGCCAAGCTTAAAAGAAAACTGTACATTGAATTTTGGTCGTACATGTTCCTGTTCGCCGTTCAGAACCAACGCACTGTGTCAAACAGGTCTTACACGGCACACACACGATGCTCAACTGAACAACGTTTGGAGCAGGTGGTTAAAACCTGCTGCTGCACAGATGCAGCGTTGTGTGTCGCTAGTGTTGCCGGATCGACCGTTCTGACTTCATTCACCGAACTTTATCGTCACAGGTTGTAATTGTGGCAAGACAATGACGGAGCGGAGTAACCGAGCGTGTTAACGCGCTATGAATATGGTGCCACACTCTGCATTCGGGAGGCACTTGGGTTAGAACCCCACCATCAGCTGCCCTGAGAATGGTTTTCTGTGGTCTACCGTTTTCGTTTCCAGATAAATGAACGGTCAGTTCACAGCCGATTCTCCCCATCAGCTTACCTAATTTCAATGATGTCATCTTTACTAGCTTCTCAAATGAGGTTGGCGTCAGCAAGGGCATCCGGTCATAAAACACACGTATGAAGAAACGGGACGAAGGGGGTAGGCAGACAAGAAGAGACAATGTAGGAGATATCTAAACCATGCAAAGAACAGCGCGGGCTATGTATTTCCCTAAGCTGTCTACAGATGAATGTCCATCCCATTATCTTTGTAAGATAACCTGGTGCAAATATAAACAGGCGGAAGGCAGATCATGTGCACATAAACATAGTCTCCCTGAAGCTGTGTTGAATACTGTCAAGTCTACATTCCGGGTTCTGGCGGACGCTGACCTGGTTTAAACAGTCCACTCATGGTAAAGGTCAGAACCCGACTGAGAGCTGTAACAAGTTCATCTGGAAAAGATGGTCCAAAAACAACATGTGCATTCCCTAATGTTGTTAAAATTGCTGCGTATGATAAATGTCTGGTGTTCTATGATGGCAACATTGCAAGAATCAAGACCCTTTGAGAGGCTTGGTTTTGATGCTGGAGCCACCTGGAACTTACACACTGACGGGCCTCAAAAACGATAGATGAACAACGTATTGCTGCTTCTGAATTACCAGCCTAATGGCTCATTAAACAATGCAGGCAAGACAACCAGATAAAGAGAAGTTAGTGGAGGGAGAAGACATGAGTAATGGCCTGCAATGTTGCTTTTGGTAAACCGCACTTCAAATTCTATTGTGTTTCCTTATTTCCACGGGCGGTCATATGACAGTTTGTATGGGGATGGGGTGGGGGTGGAAGGCTAGACCTGGGGGTATGTAGTATTTTTAATATTTTGGAAGATGAATGGCGACTTGTATTCCGAAGTAGAATAACACCCACTGTATCCCCTGCGTATTTGTGGTGGGTGGTACTACCTTTTCTACGTAATACCAACTTTTAAATCATTTTCTTGAAAGAAAAACACCTGATTACATTAGATTTTTTGCCTTTCCCTGCCCCCGGGCATGGGCGCCCTTGCTTATTTCCCGTATATCACAGTGCTTTTTGTTGATCCCACGAGAGATGGAGTCTGACGTTTAGCGCCACCGGCGAGAAAAACTTGACTAACGCTGTTCGAAAATGGTCTGTTGCTATGGTAACGATAACAGCGATGCCACATTTAAGGAAGCTTTCGCCGCGTGGGTTGGATTGCTCTCAGTCGCTTTTATGATATTATTCGGAGTCCCCGTGGCTCAGGCGGCAGCGCGCCGGCCTCTCATCGCAGGGTTCCGTGGTTCAAATCCCGGTCACTCCATGTGTGATTTGTGCTAGACAAAGCGGAGGCGGGACAGGCTATTCTCCGGATACTCCGGTTTGCACTGTCATATTTTATTCAGCAACAATCTCCAATATAATTTCATCTATCATTCATGAATCATTGCCCCAGAGGAGTGCGACAGGCGGCACAATTCCTATCCTCGCCGCTAGATGAGGGCATCATTCATTCCATTCCTGACCCGGCCGAATGACTGGAAACAGGCTGTGGATTTTCATTTTTATTCGGAGTGGTACTGTGTTAGCTGTGTTAGTTGTTGCTGGTTTTTGTCATTATTTACGCGTTTGTTTTCTGAATATTATTTTCGTTGTTAGTTTATTTTTCTTTCCTTTCTTTCTTTCTTTCTTTCTTTTTTTAAAAATCTGCTTACCCTCCAAAGTTGGTTTTTCCCTCGGACTCAGCGAGGGATCCCACCTCTACCGTCTCAAGGGCAGTGTCCTGGAGCGTGAGACATTGGGTCGGGGGATACAACTGGAGAGGACGACGAGTACCTCGCCGAGGCGGCCTAACCTGCTATGCTGAACAGGGGCCTTATGGGGGGATGGGAAGTTTGGAAGGGATAGACAAGGAAAAGGGAGGGAAGCGGCCGTAGCCTTAAGTTAGGTACCATCCCGGCATTTGCCTGGAGGAGAAGTGGCAAACCACGGAAAACCACGTCCAGGATGGCTGAGGTGGGAATCGAACCCACCTCTACTCAGTTGACCTCCCGAGGCAGATTGGTCCCCGTTCCAGCCCTCATACCACTTTTCAAATTTCTTGGCAGAGCCCGGAATCGAAACCGGGTCTACAGGGGTGGCAGCTAATCACACTAGCCACTAAACCACATAAGCGGACTAGTTTTTTTTTGGGGGGGGGGGTTAAGTTAATCAGTGGCTAGTTGTACAATTTAATTCTCTATTTGACATGTGCATTTGTTGAGGTTGTTGTCAGTTTAGTGAATATGAAATCTCATAGTTATCGGCAATGGCGTGTTCTGTCTTAAATGCTGGAATCATTAGCACGAGCTTAGGAACGGATCAAAGTTGATTGAATTGCATTAGGCCAATACAGTTGATTAAATATTCAGTCGTGCGGTGAGGGGCGCTGATCTGCGAGCTCGCATTCGGGAGATATACTGAAATTCAACTTAAGAGGTTAGGAAAAGTATCCTTTCGCACGTGAGCACGTCGCCTGTTCCCCCTTCCCGTCTCCGTTTCCGCCACAACTAGCTTATTATTAACGCGTGCGTCTGTCTGACAAGTACTTCATTCTGAAATAGAGAAGCATCAAATGAAATCACATCCTTTCACATAGATGTACTTTGATTACGTACCATACCTACTTATTCCTTTATTGGCCATGTAAAACCTACAGATTACTGACGAATACCGAGGCAAGAGAAGCAAGGCTTATTTTTATTTCATAATGCAATTTTTATGAGGCATATGGGGACTTACAGCATAAGTATACGATTCCGCTCTTGTGCAACGACTGTCAGTGGCAGTTTCTCACAGTTCAAAAAGCTGGAAAAAAAACACCTGTGAGTGGATTTGCAAAATAGGCCTACAATGTTTCCAGGAATGTTGTAAATATTGTGGTCTCGTCATTCGGAAGGTAAAAACGAACTCATGATCCCCTCATGACAACACTTCTGCAGGTGGAGGGCGGTTACGAATATAAAGCAAAGTACAAATTATTATTATTATTATTATTATTATTATTATTATTATTATTATTATTATTATTATTATTATTATTATTATTATTACGCCAAGGATCCTATTCCCATACCGTGTTAAGGCCCTTCCTGTTTTATTATTTACGGCGAGTGCTGAGCTGATACATCGACCTTTCGCTGGAGACTTGGATTTTCCGTGGAGTTTAAATTCCACGCGCGCGGCGTAAACACTGTACACAACGCCGCTGGGTAATTTCTAGCATCCAGCCGGCCAAAAATAATATTTTCAACCCTTGTCTTTGGTGCGCATTTTCTGTGAGTCGTGTTTATAAGACTCTTGGGTACAGTAATTCAGTATTGAAAAGTGGCTCTCCTTCGTCAGGGCAACATATTCTGGCGAAGCGAGCGCACAGTTATTATTATGTGAGGGCTCAGTAAAGACGTCAGAACTAAATATTTCTTTAGCTTGCAATGTGATTGTATTAGATGAAGGTATGTATTTTTATACAGTATGTAGCATTTTCTGAAAATTACTATATTGTTGTCCGAAATATGCACTTAAAAATTCAGGTACACGGTGTCCAAGCGCTATCTAATTATACAAATTTGAGCTGACTTTCAAAATGGATTGCCTTTGATTTCCGCAATGAAAGTCTTTTGGATGAGTTATCTATACTTTCATGAATAGAAAACCGTGACTTTTTTCTGCGACCAGGCGCGACCATGAGAGTAATTAATTTTTTTCAGAAGCCATGTACTCTGTAACCCGGAGGTCGGTTTTCGAGCTGTTGAGGAACAGCAGGGAATATAAGCGGAACGATGATATTGCGAATGTTGTAATTGAACATTTAGGCTTTGAGGATTGTTTAGAGGATATATCCAAGTCAATAAGGAAATCTGTCAGTATTTTGTGTGCTAAAATTCGATCACGCTGGGCAAAATATAGTAGAAAAAGAGACAAATATCTGAAGTAAAATAAAATTTGGTTCGAGCAGAGAATGAGCCTTGCAGAAGGACGTGCATTACAACAATGTCAGGATGAGCCTGTCAGTACTATAGCTCATTCCATGTTAAGAAAACTGTATTGCTCTTATGACAACAGGGTTGCCATATCGAACGGCTCCGCTCAACGCCATCACGGGAAAACGGCGGCACATAAATTGGTGATATTCAGTATGTAAGTTCAAGACAAAAGGCTGATTAAACTAAGCTATAAATTACTTTTATGAACTGAAGGGGACGTGGGGTTTACAGGGGCCACTTTTGGTTTGTACAGAATCAGAGGTAAACTACGGCACATACGAGGTAATAAACCTCAGCACTGAAATATAAGGCCAATTGCGAGAGAAAATAGACAAATAATTTTATGGACTTGAGGGGCGGGTGATGTATTTAATTGCATTTAATAAATTTATCCAGACAATAAAAGCTAGAAAACAGACGCAGTGAATAAATACTGCAGATGACTACAAAAGATCACAGTATTAATGTTAAAGAAATAAATCACACACGTAGGCTTATCGCATAACTCTCATTCAACACAATACATTTACGCACTGATTTAAAGCCTAAAATACACACGCAATAAATAAATACTGTAGATGACTTCACTACAGAAGTTCAGGGAGGAAACGCGTCTATTGGTTGATATCCGAAGCAAAGTGCTGGCAATACCAATGATGGAAACCGCTAGAAGATTCTTCAGAGAGGCTTCCACTTCTGCGGATATTACTGGAGTAGATATAAATTTAATAAACTATCTACGTGCCATCGTAGAAACTCTTTCGTGTGGGTATGCCATTGCTAAAGTGACATTTGGCATGTACGCAAAGGAAACTATACAATTGTACTTACAAAAATACAAATCGTACTGCATGCCTGTAACTTCGCACAAACTCTTGATTCATGGCACTGTATTATACCTATTGGACACCTCTCCGAGGAAGCCACCGAGCTCGATAGCTGCAGTCGCTTAAGTGCGGCCAGTATCCAGTAATCGGGAGATAGTGGGTTCGAGCCTCACTGTCGGCAGCCCTGAAGATGGTTTTCCGTGTTTTCCCATTTTCACACCAGGCAAATGCCGGGCTGTACCTTAATTAAGGCCACGGCCGCGTCCTTCCAATTCCCAGGCCTATCCCATCGTCGCCATAAGACCTATCTGTCTCGGTGCGACATAAAACAAAAACAAAAAAACAAAAAAGAGGAAACCCAGGAGACCAGGAATAAAGATAATAGGAAAACTCCCAGAAAGACACAAATACTGACCTTTTCCATAGGTTGCTTATATCATCGGACCCTTATATTACCAGCTTAGGGAAATCAAGGAGGAGGTAGTTGATTCCGCTTTCACGAGAAGTGCTCAACTTACTGTGTGAGGCTCCTGTGTCTGGTTCTGCCGAAGGAGTTAGTGAAAGTGACGATAGCGATTCTGATGTAACTACATCTGATGAATAAATTGTTTGGCAAGTACATATATTCATGTATCTGTTTTTAAACATTCTAAACAGCATGTCCCACTATTAACATCTATTTAATTTCTTAAAGCTATAACGAAAAATGATTAAAATTACAAATATTACTAATTCTATTCCTGGCGTAGTACACTGACTGACAGAGCAAATGCAACACCAAGAAGGAGTGGTTCGAAAGGGATGAAAGTTGGGGAAAAAACAGAGACGGCACGGACGAATAATTGATGTTTATTTCAAACCGATATGCAGGTTACACAATGCGTACGGCATCGACTCAGTAGGATGTAGGACCACCGCGAGCGGCCATGCACGCAGAAACACGTCGAGGTACAGAGTCAATAAGAGTGCGGATGGTGTCCTGAGGGATGTTTCTCCATTCTCTGTCAACCATTTGCCACAGTTGGTCGTCCGTACGAGGCTGGGGCAGAGTTTGCAAACGGCGTCCAATGAAATCCCACACGTGTTCGATTGGTGAGAGATCCGGAGAGTACGCTGGCCACGGAAGCATCTGTACACCTCGTAGAGCCTGTTGGGAGATGCGAGCAGTGTGTGGGCGGGCATTATCCTGCTGAAACAGAGCATTGGGCAGCCCCTGAAGGTACGAGAGTGCCACCGGCCGCAGCACATGCTGCACGTAGCGGTGGACATTTAACGTGCCTTGAATACGCACTAGAGGTGACGTGGAATCATACGCAATAGCGCCCCAAACCATGATGCCGCGTTGTCTAGCGGTAGGGCGCTCCACAGTTACTGCCGGATTTGACCTTTCTCCACGCCGACGCCACACCACCACACTCGTCTGCGGTGACTATCACTGACAGAACAGAAGCGTGACTCATCGGAGAACACGACGTTCCGCCATTCCCTCATCCAAGTCGCTCTAGCCCGGCACCATGCCAGGCGTGCACGTCTATGCTGTGGAGTCAATGGTAGTCTTTTGAGCGGACGCCGGGAGTGCAGGCCTCCTTCAACCAATCGACGGGAAATTGTTCTGGTCGATATTGGAACAGCCAGGGTGTCTTGCATATGCTGAAGAATGGCGGTTGACGTGGCGTGCGGGGCTGCCACCGCTTGGCGGCGGATGCGCCGATCCTCGCGTGCTGACGTCACTCGGGCTGCGCCTGGACCCCTCGCACGTGCCACATGTCCCTGCGCCAACCATCTTCGCCACAGGCGCTGCACCGTGGACACATCCCTATGGGTATCGGCTGCGATTTGACGAAGCGACCAACCTGCCCTTCTCAGCCCGCTGGAAATGCCTCCGTTGACGGCGGCCTGGCATTCTTAGCTATACACGTGTCCTGTGGCACACGACAACACGTTCTACAATGACTGTCGGCTGAGAAATCACGGTACGAAGTGGGCCATTCGCCAACGCCGTGTCCCATTTATCGTTCGCTACGTGCGCAGCACAGCGGCGCATTTCACATCATGAGCATACCTCAGTGACGTCAGTCTACCCTGCAATTGGCATAAAGTTCTGACCACTCCTTCTTGGTGTTGCATTTGCTCTGTCAGTCAGTGTAATTTGTTCTTTGTACTCGATTGACCACCCACTTAATTATCTCCAACAATAACAGTTACATACTAAGTTTTATGTAAATCGGTCCATTAGTTTCCGAGATACAATTTTTGGCCGGCTAGATTCCTGAAATTACGCACTGTGCGCTGGGCGCACGTCTTCCACATTCCACAGCGGATTCTCATCTCGTGGGCTACTGTAAACGTTTAAAACAATTTGGTTTAGATTTCCTACTTAATTTTTCTCCATTTTTGTTAGCTTTAAAGTATTTCACAGGGAACTCAAGCGCCACAGCATCACACACGTGTTGCTCACAGCTGGCAGCCATTATGAATACCGAACACGCTGTTGCAGCCGGTATTGCCAACAGTTTTCTTGGATCCATCTTCAACGTCGCACATATTATGCGAACTTATCAGCAATGGAATGAACTCGAACAAAACTTATAATTACACAGTGCAATAAGATATCAATATAATATTAAATAATTATTATTTTGCTACATACGCCACCGAGAACAATCACTATTCATAGCCATCTACGTATGAAATATAAGAGTTGGTAACGAACCCGAATAACATACAACATGTGATATATTTTCCATATTTATTCAGGGCCAAAATGTGTAATTCGTCAAGTCAGTTCACCAGAATATCTAACCAGACTGAAGGAAGCTCCTGACTTCAGGAACAAGTAACAAACCTAGGGAACTATTTGGCGCTGCGGAAGCTTTTTCACTGACCAGAAGTCTGACTAACATCAAAGGGACCGCTAAGGTCTTGAGTTGACTCTCAGTATAGTGGGTTCGACCCCACTGTCGGCAGTCCTGAAGATGGTTTTCCGTGGTTTCCCATTTTCAGACCAGGCAAATGTTGGGACTGTACCTTAATTAAGGCCATGGCCGCTTCCTTCCCATTCCTAGGCCTTTCCTGTCCCATCGTCGCCATAAGACCTATCTTTGTCGGTGCGACCTAAAGTAAATAATTTAAAAAAAAACCACCACAACATAACAAAAGTACAACAAGCGATTCCATGAAAAGAAAACATTACAAGAAATATTACTAGTTTAACATACTCGGTGCTTAACATTACAAGTGATGTCCAGCTACATGGCTAAATGGTTAGCTTGGTGGCCTTTGGTTACAGGGGTCCCGGGTTCGATTCCCCGCATGGTCGGGAATTTTAACCGTGGTGTAGGGATAGCATGCCTGCCTCTTACCCGGAGGCCCCGGGTACGATTCACGGCCAGGACAGGGATTTTTATCTGGACCTGAGGGCTGGTTCGAGGTCCACTCGGCCTACGTGATTAGAATTGAGGAGCTATCTGACGGTGAGATAGCGGCCCCGGTCTCGAAAGCCAAGAATAACGGCCGAGGGGATTCGTCGTGCTGACCACACGACACCTCGGTAATCTCAGACCTTCGGGCTGAGCAGTGGCGCTTGGTAGCCCTTCAAAGGCTGTAGTGCCATGGGGGGGGGGGGGCGATGCGTCAAGATCTGCCGCTACAAGTCGCTTGCTCGGCGGGGAACGCAGATATATCCGCCGATTTTAATTATTTTTTTCAGTAACCTGCCTGCAGAAGTTTATTCGGGATGAGTCTGCCCTGTGATGTGATTTTTTCAACATGTTCTCCCAATTCCAATGTGTCATTCACGAATTCCATTATAAAGAACTCAACTTACATTCAGGCTAGTACGACCTAATGCCGGTAGTCTCGACCTAAAGCCGGTAGTCTCGCGCTGAAGTTTTCCCTCATCGCTTAATTCACCCCTTGGATGAAATAATATTGCTGTAGAAGGTATTTCGGGAGATCATGATACTCTACAGACCTCTCTGATGACACTTTAGAACTGTGACCTTGAGTTCTTGGGATCCTTCTTCACGACACGAGTGTGTGTTTACTGCGAGTTATACAACATTTATTATCACACGCATGTGTTCCGTAATACAATCACAATTCATGATTTTCTTCCAAACTGCAGAGACCAGGGTTCTGTTCAATTCCTTTTCTTACAACTTTTTAGCAAGAGGAAGAAGATTTACGGGTTATGATAAACGAATTGTTGAAATTTAGTGGGAAGGATAGTGGTGTTAATGAAGTATGTTTTGCCGAGGGGGAATTCGTAGGCGATAGGAATTTATCTGGGACAAGTACTGCAGGCTCGAATATACAGGGTTCGGGCCCAGCTAATGCAAATATTTAGCAGTCGGAGAGAGAAAACACGTGTTCGATTCCTGTTCAAGTAGCAACCATGACAATGGCAGTGGTGACGATAATACTGATAATAGTCCAACCAGTGTAACGTTTTCGTCAACCAGGACCAAAAGTGGACATAAAGAACGGCCTGCTTTGATCCAAAATTCCCTCATGATGTAACGGGAGAATTTTTAGGGAAAACAAAACCGAGCAAATGTTTTGTTTTTAATGACGAGATATGCCAGAACTTAGCTGAACAGACAAGAGATGCCCGGTAGAAAATCGCACATAAAACTCAGTTTAGTAAGAAAACCCGAAGGAGTAGAAATCAAGACCGTGTCCGGAAAAATAAGGACGAAATACAGATTTTTATGGGCATACTGTTGCAGCAGGGAATGGTACTGAAAACTAAACTAGGACATTATATTTCTCGCAATCGCTTGTTGACTACTCCCATTATCTATGAGCTGGTGACACAGAAGAGATTTTTCCTCGCCAGGCTGAGTGGCTCAGACGGTTGAGGCGCTGGCTGGCCTTCTGACCCCAATTTGGTAGGTTCGATCCTGGCTCAGTCCGGTGGTATTTGAAGGTGGTCGAATACATCAGCCTCGTGTCGATTGATTTACTGGCATGCAAAGGAACTCCTGCGGGACTAAATTCCGGGAGCTCGGCATCTCCGAAAACCGTAACTTTAGTTAGTGGAATGTAAAGCCAATAATATTATTCGATTTTTCCTCCTCATCTTTTCACATTTATCTGACAATGAGGCGTATAATCAATAAATTCCTCCCAAATTATACAAGATAAGGCAAGTACTTAACCACCTCGTAGCAAAATTTTCGGAAACTTATACCACTGATGACAATGTGTCAATTGATAAGAACCTCTTGTTACAGGAAGGGTTGGTAGGATTACATACCAAGAAAACGATCGCGTTTCGGAATGGTATCATACAAATTATGTGAAGCCGAGACAGGGTATGTAACATGATCTGCTTCCGTGTGTATTATAACGAACAGCTGTAAAGGAAACAACACTCTGAAGACTGTAAATACCGTAAATATGACTTGTATTGCAGTGTAATATAATCCATGTATGACAATTATGAATTGGATCCCTCAGAGGCGCCAACGAATATAACAGAACCTTTCGTGAATATAACTTATTCCATTTTAAATCTTGTAAGTATATGGAAACCTTGTGTATGTTGAGTATTCAGCCCGAAGGCTGGTTTCATCCTCTGCAGCTCCGCCAACAGCTGTCATAAATAGCCTAGGCGTCACTGAAGAGGCGTACTAGGGAAATGAGGAGTGAGGTAGTTTCCCGTTGCTTTCCTCACTGAGCCAGCCGTTGCTATTACATATCAGTCTGCCAAGCCCACTGAAATGCATGCACCAACCAACCCTATGAGCGATATTTTCACACCATTCATAACAGAGACTGGCTGCATAAGGAATCGCTCATACCTCGGTCACTTTCATATTGTCAAAGCCAAGGATGAGACTGAGACAGGTCAATGAAAGTAACAAATTTGATATAGCCCATACCAGAAGACATAGTGCACTGTAAACACTACATCTCGCCAGCAAAGGCATATGGAAACCTTATAAATCTACAATTTACATACACAGAAAAATTATTTCCAGGCAGGGATTGTTAGTAAACTGCCTAAAATATTTAGATAAAAGTTACTGTATAACCGAAAAGCACAGTTTTGCTGTTGGGAAGAAACAAACTCGATATCACAGCGCGAAAGCACTTAGTATGTTGTTGTTTTTTTTTTTTTTTTTTTTTTTTTTCAAGTTGCTTTATGTCGCACCAACACAGATAGGTCTTATGGCGACGATGGGACTGGGAAGGGCTAGGAGGCGGCCGTGGCCTTAATTAAGGTACAGCCCAAGCATTTGCCTGGTGTGAAAATGGGAAACCACGTAAAACCATCTTCAGGGCCGCCGACAGTGGGATTCGAACCCACTATCTCCCGGATACAAGCTCACAGCCGTGCGCCACTAACCGCACGGCCAACTCGCCCGGTTTAGTATGCCCTCGCCCAAAGTATTGAAAAATTAAAATATTCAGATGTTTCAACAATTAAATAAACTATATTGAAATAAATATTTCTCTTGTAGCCCTAGTATCATCCATTTAAGACTAAGATTGTTTTTAAGCAAGTAGTTAAATAATACCTTCCATCAGGGAAATCATTCCCCACCTGGGAATGAGCCAGTGTGTACAGAGCTCCCCGCTTAAGGGGGCTGGGTGTATGTGTCGTCTCCATCATCATTTCATTCTCATCACGACGCGCAGGTCGCCTACGGGAGTCAAATCTAAAGACCTGCACCTGGCGAGCCGAACACTCCCGGCACTAAAATCCATACGCCATTTCATTCCATTACAAGTGATAACAAAATAAAGTTAAAATATAACTACACAACAACAAGAGTACAAAAAGCAATTCAATGAAAGAAAGTTATTCCTGGTCATTTAAAACTACTGCACTGCGAATTTATATTTTTCACTACTTTATAACTGTTCATTGTGGGATTTTTGGACCTACTTATTCTCATATATTTGTACTTATTTACATGTATATTCAGGTTTTCTACGCAGCACCACAGTACAATATGGAATGCTACATCAAACCAGTCTAAGGACTACAGGAACTTACCTTACCTTGTTAAAAATTCAGCTTGGAATTTCCTCATATTCTGTTCAGGTCCATTCTTGTTAAGAGATGTGCAAGGACCGTGTAGTCTACACATTTCGTAACCCTACACTGGACACGGTGTTCGCGTAAACAAGGGACCTGCTGGGCTCATATTGTATGACCTAACAAGGCATCACAACCCCCCCTTTAGAAATATTACTCCTTGGTTACGGAAATTCTCAGAGGAAAAATACCTGAACGCAATTCGTTATGGTTTATCTGAATCCAGGGGTGTTGTTAAAATCTTCAGCTTGCGTACGTCAAGATGAAAATGAAATGGCGTATGGCTTTTAGTGCCGAGGACAAGTTCGGCTCGCCAGATGCAGGTCTTTTGATTTGACTCCCGTAGGCGACCTGCGCGTCGTGATGAGGATGAAATGATGATGAAGACGACACATACACCCAGCCCCCGGGCCAGCGAAATTAACCAATGAAGGTTAAAATTCCCGACCCTACCGGGAATCGAACCCGGGACCCCTGTAGCCAAAGGCCAGCATGCTAACCATTTAGCTACGGAGCCGGACTACGTCAAGATAATAACAGTATATGAATGTTGTTATTTGGGTCATCAGTCAGACTGGTATGATGGGCTCGAACCCCACTGTCGGCGGCCCTGAAAATGGTTGTTCGTGGTTTCCCATTTTCACACCAGGCAAATGCTAGGACTGTACCTACCTTAATTAAGGCCACGGCCGCTTTCTTCACACTCCCAGCCCTTTCCTAACCCATCGTCGCCATAAGACCTATCTCTGCCGGTGCGACGTGAAGCAACTGGTAAAGAAACATCTTCTGTAACACCACATTTCAAAAGCTTATATTCTCTTTCTTTCTGGGCTAGTTATTGTCCGTATTTCACTTCCATACAATGCCAAGCTCTAGACGAAAGTCTTAAAAAACATCTTTCTAATTCTCATATCAAAGTTCGAATTGAAGAAATTCCTTTTCTTAAGAAAGACTTTCCTTGCTAGTCCTAGTCTGCATTTTATATCCTTCTTACTTATGCCATCGTTATATATACATTTATTCAGAGAGAATAAACATTTCCCCCACGAGGACAAAGTATAGAGGAGAGTCGTATAATATGGAATACCATTTACTTTTGGCAGTATAACTTCTTACTGAAATCAGTTATGAAATATAAATAAATATGGTTTGAAAATTCAAATAATTAGCCAAGATTCTCTATATTTTTAAATTGTAAATTGTTAATGTCTTCACGTCAAAATTATTTCTTTCAAAAAGTTGCACTTGGTGGGTAATACGGAATAGTCGGCTAATATGGAATAGTAGGGTAAATAATATGTAAATTAAAATATAGCTTCAATAAATTATTTCAGTTATATTTAAGGAACGTTCTTACAGGTGGACGTACAGAAATTTTTAAAAATCGAAAGAATAAAATTGGTAATTAACATAAATGATAATCTGTATACACTAATTATTCAGTGTTTTCTTTAACAGTCACTTGTTCATTCAGTGACAAAAGTCACAGATGCAGAAACTGAGATCTATAGGTAATTAAATGTTATAATATACCAGGATTAATGCAATTAATTTTAATTAATTTTAAACGTCATTTTACTTTGAAACTAAAACAGTATTCCATATATCACTACACACCATGTTTGAATTAAAGGATTCGTCATGCCATAAACTTTGCACAACCAGGAAGTTACACTGGTGTAGCAATATAAGCAACTCTTGTACAATATGTAACATTGGATTTCCCAGGACTAAACTCAGTGTTGGTAATTAATACAAGCTTTAAAAAAGTTACCTGTAAAAGCTTTTCAAATATGAAAAACAAATATTCTTGCTCCACGCACTAACCTCACTCACGAGCATGTCGAAACTGAATACAAAGCATCATGAGAACATTTACCGTAATTCGACGAGTTTCCACGTGAGAGCAGTACCTTACAGGCAAGATATTGTGGTATTCCATATTGACCGACTATTCCATATTACCCGATTCTCCTCTACTACAGGCCTATACATAATGACTATACAGATGATTCCTCAGTATGGATAATGAAACTTTCAAGGCTTTGAGGATCACAGTTTTTGTTAACAACTCTGATAGATTGAAACTTGAGCGGAATTTTTCGAAGAACTTCGGGATTGTTTCTCATTAACCGATCATGAGGCCTATAACCTCGATGTTATCCAGTCCGTATTCACGTCGGTAGAAGGGGATAAGTAGGTTCGTAGAAGGTTTTCTTTTGCTCGTGTACTTCGCTGGGCTGATTAGCATGCGATTCAAACCGAACCGTAGGATCAATAATATATCCATTCTTGTTATTCTTGAAGGCCATCATATCGATCCTACGGGTGACGCCGTTTTTTCACAATCCACGTACCTCTTCGTGTAATGTGTAACCAGCATCTCGCAATGACTGAGCGATGGAGCTTCGTATGGCACGGTGTCTAGAAAGTAGCAGGGTTTCGCCGTATGGACAGTATCCCAGGACCAAGGTCGCGGCCCCCCTCTAGCTCTCAGGGACCGAGCTCGATAGCTGTAGTCGCTTGCGGCCAGAATCCAGTATCCACACTGTCGGCAGCCCTGAAGATGGTTTTCCATGGTTTCCCATTTTCACACCAGGCAAATGATGAGATTTTTTGTATCAGTTATTAAAGGGATAAAGTAGAGAAGGTTGATTTCTAAACCCATTGGGGCTGTACCTTAAATAAGGCCACGGCCACTTCTTTCCCACTTCTAGCCCTTCCCTGTCCCATCGTCGACATAAGACCTATCAGTGTCGGTGCGACGTAAAGCAACTAACTAGCTCTCAGGGAAAGGCAAAAATTTAGTGTAGTCACGTGTTTTCCTTTCAAGAAAATGATTTAAAAGTCAGTATTATGTAAAAGCGGTAGTACCGTCCACCACCAACAGGCAGCGGATACCGTAGGTTATGCTACCGCAGAATACAAATCACCATTTATCTTCCAAAATATTAATATTACTACGTACCCCCAGATCTGCCCCCCCCCCCCCCCCTCTAGAAACTGTCATATGCGCGATGCCCAGGACATAAGATCTCGTTGTGGCAATGTTGACAACGGTTATTGTCCTGGCACGGCTCGAACGGCTGCGACGTTAGCGGTCATATTTAGAGCATCACGCCAGTCACTGCAAGAGAGGCCATCATGGTGTATTATCCAATTGTTCGCTGAAAGGTTTTCTTGTAAATAATATAACACCTTTACCCTTTTGAGGAAGCTGACACCATTTTTGGAATTTAATGAGCTGACGCTGGGTGAAATGTTCAGGTTTTGTAAGCATTTGTTACTCTACTCAGAGAGATGCCTACTTCCCAAAATGTAAGGGTTGCCATTTATTCGTAGAGTAACAAGGGCGCTAATCTGTAATCTGTTGATTCTACTACTCAAGTAAAAATATTCATCTACGTCCTTTAAAACTACAAAATGATATCGAGAGATCATTGAGACTGAAAGGTGGCAAATTACATGCCATATTTATTGACTATTGCAAGGCCTTCGACCTGGTGAGCAGAAAGCTTATAATAGAGAAGCTAGAATCCCTAATTGGACCTCAAAACTACATATCAATGCTTATAAGGAGTATTCTTGCGAACAACGTGGTCCAGATCGACGACAACAGATCCGTATCCAGCGTGTTAGAACAAACGAATGGTATATTGCAGGGCGACACACTAAGCCCCCTACTGTTCAACATAGCTGTCTTGGATGAACAACGTCGCGATCTATATGTATGCGGACGACATGGTTCTAACTTCGGAATCGATTGAGCAGTTACAAGTAGCCTTCGACAAATTACTGAAATGGTCTAAAGAGAATGGGCTAAGGATGAATAAAGTGAAAACGGTCATGATGACCTTCAGAAAGGGAGGAAGACTAGCTGCAAACCAAGTTATTACATTAGAAGGGTCAAACCTGCAAATAGTGAACAATTTCAAGTATCTGGGTCTGACATTCCAAACCCATGGCGATGTCTTCTCCATACATATAAAGGAGAAGGTAGCGTCTGCAGTGGCTGCAATGAGCGAAGTGAAGAATATCAGTAAACTTTGGCTCAAAACGGCTATGGACCTATTTAAGCTGAAAGTGACACCCGTCTTGACGTATGCTCTGGAATGTATATGGGACCACCTGAAGAAGAAAGACCTGAAACTATTAGAAAGTGTCAAAGCAAGGTATCTGAAAAAGGCTATGAATCTTTCAAAATTCACCCCTTCCCGCCTGGTGTATGTTCTGGCTCGGCAGGAATACTACATGGAAGAACTTCGCATGCAGTTGCATCTGCCATCTACTGAGGCCTATCAACAATTATTACACGAGCTGCAAGAGAAACGGAAGGAAATATGGGGCGATTTCTATGCGACCGAAGCAATGATGTCAACTGACTGGATGGACTCGAACTACGAGCTTCGACATATAGTTACCCGTCTTGCAGTACATGGGTTTCACCATAGAGTGTGCAGCATGAAGAAGTTCCACGTTCCGGATATACAGTGTCTGTGTGAACTATGCGGTCGGCCATGTGACAGATATCACGTACTATGGTGTAATCGACGCGGCTTCTCTCTAAGAAAGTTCTGTGAAAATTAACTACTCCATGCACATTGTGCGAAATTCTATACTAATAAAACTACATTTTCTAATCTAATTTCGTTCCACTGCATTCAATTACTTTAGTTTTGGACTTATTTATTTTCATCTTGTACTCCTTCTCCAAGACTTTGTCCATAGCATTCAAAAATTTCTCGAGATCTTCTGCAGAATCTGATAAAATAACGATATCATCAGATTGTGATTGTGATACCCTCTGTTTTGTGAGGGTATCGAATACCCGTCCTATCATGAATGTTTGCCAGCCAGGATGCTCGTCTTACGACCTTCTCTTTTTCTTTGTAGAACTAACTACAGACTTTGGTACAGTTTACGCCTTAAGTTAGTATACAGTTTGCCATAGGTATGCCAGTTACATGTATTTTACTATTGTTAGAATTTCTCGTCGAACATCGAGTCTCATTCGCGCTTGTGTCTGACTCCATGACCTTTGGTCCAAGACCTGCACCAGGCCTCTCGGGAGGGCACACGCCGTTATTATTATTATTATTATTATTATTATTATTATTATTATTATTATTATTATTATTATTATTATTATTATTATTATTATTACATCAATTTAGGAAGGCCAGGCTTGTGCCGGTAACATAATGGGCTGACTCGGCCTAAGCAAGGGGTCACCCTCTAGATTATTATTATTATTATTATTATTATTATTATTATTATTATTATTATTATTATTATTATTATTATTATTATTAATGTTTCACAACTTTATAGTTGGTAATATAGCATGTATTTCGATATTTTTCGTATAAGAAATAGAGCTTAATCATAATTTACAAAACTTGACAACTTTTCAATGTATGGTCCGTGCTGAGAATTCAGGAATGTTATGACGGTGTTGCAGGTCTTCAAAATTGCAGCCGTTTTTGCCACATTGTGAGTGTAGATGGGGAGCTGTAGTTTCATTAAGTTTTCTGGAAATGATTTTGGTGTGAGTCCAGTGAGAGAAAAGAGAAAGAAAGGATTGTCACTCTGCCTTGTTTCCTGATCCTTGCTACTTCCATAGCCAGAGGAGTATATTTATCGACCTTCTCTCTGTATTTCTGATTATTATTATTATTATTATTATTATTATTATTATTATTATTATTATTATTATGTGCGTATGTACCCAATGGATCACGCAAAGCTCTAACGATTCTGTTTTCTGAGTTGCCAAACAGCTCTCATCCTTTCTCCGTGGATCTGTTTTCGTCCTTTAGTCCACTTTGCTCCAGCCTTCTTTTTCACTTCGTTCTCTGATTGCACTTTCCATCGTCATTATTATTATTATTATTATTATTATTATTATTATTATTATTATTATTATTATTATTATTATTATTTGCTTTAAATGGCACCGACACATATAGAACTTATGGTGACGATGGGATGGGAAAAGTCTAGGAGTGGGAAGGTAGCGACCGTGACCTTAATTAAGGTACAGCTTGGTTTGAAAATGGGAAACCACTGAAGACCATCTTCAGGGCTACCGACAGTGGGGATCCCACGATCTCCCGAACGCAAGCTGGCAGCTACGTGACCTAAACCGCGTTATATTTGTTATTCGCTTATCGGTCAACTAGAAACCTGATAAGTTTCGTTATGTAAATTCTGGCGCTTATTAAGTTTTCGGGGAATTTAATCTTATTTGCTTATTTCCACTGGCTCGGGGACTGGGTGTGTATGTCGTCCGTAAGAAAAGGAAAACAAGGAAAACAAAGAAAGAATAAGAAAAAATATCAGTAGGTTTTCGTTAGCTTGCTGTGTGGACCACGGCATTCATCCGACCACATTGCACCAGTTGTCTATTTCTTATCTCGGAAAATCCCAAAAGTCACGATGATTGTTCTGAAAAGGTTTTTTTTGTGTGCGTCATCTGGTCGTTGTCCGGCTCCATGGCTAAATGGTTAGCGTGCTGGCCTTTCGTCACAGGGGTCCCGGGTTCGATTCTCCGGCAGGGTCGGGAATTTTAACCATAACTGGTTAATTTCGCTGGCACGGGGGCTGCGTGTACGTGTCGGTCTTCATCATCATTTGATTATCATCATCATCACGACGCGCAGGTCGCCTGGAGGGGTCAAATCAAAAAGACCTGCATCCGGCGATCCGAACTTCTCCTTGGACACTTCCGGCACTAAAAGTCATACGACATTTCATTTCACATTTCATCTGATCGTCGACCCATTTCTTCGATGTCTTTTTTTACGTTAATGTACCAGGAAATTTTTTGAGCCAAAATTGTTAAAAATGCATTTTGTCCATCCGTCGTAAGTGACGGTAGAAACGAGCCCTGTGTTTGCACATGTTTGACCGTAATTTCTTCTACTCCTCCTTACATACATTTGCGAATAAGCCCATTAGGAGTACACAGAGTACTTAGAGGAGTGCAGCGTAGATATAATCGACCGAGAGGGAGGGGCGGGGTATCGTTACAAAATTATAATCTAAATATATAAAAGTAGATGTTGGTATATTTGAGAGTAATAGACTCAAAAACTGCTCGACCGATTTCGCTGAAAATTTCAGAGTTTTTTTTTCTTATTACTTTTGAGAAGTGGTTTGAACGAAATACGATGGATAGTTCCTTTATCATGTGTATTAGACTGCAAAGCCGCACCAAGATTGGATCGACTTGATGGACAGATTGTCGCCAGGCGACAGCAGCTTACGCTATATCATGATAGTCCGGTAATAAATGCTGTATATAGGAGGATGGAAACACGCCGCCATGTTTTACAAAGTACCTTTCTTGGTAGGAGGTTCATTCTAAGGCCTGTTATTTGTAAATAGCAATCCAACATGCCATGATCAAGATGCACTGTCATGTCATAGGACCAACTTTGATAGGTCTGCCCAGTTTGAAAGAATGTAGCTGTGTATTAGATGTGAAAAATATTTCTAAAAACTGTGAAAAATGTTGAATATCAACAGTAGAATGACACGAGTTATCATCCACTCCTAACGAAGAGCAACTGGAGGTTCCCAACGAGCAAAGGCGAGTCTATGTAATTTATCTACAGGTCTATGTGTATAAATGTCATTGCATGTGGGTATGTATGTATGTATTACATCTCCTAGTAGAACATAATGAAGATGCTTGTGCATGTACCATATGCGTCCATGCATGAGTGTCATTATAAGAATACTGATACAAATGAATTATGTTGATACTCACGTCAGATTGCAATACCGGTACACTACAAAATCCTACGGTACATTAAACTACAGAACAATATGATCAAGGGGAATAGTTTTACAGCGAGTGGTAAGTTAGGTTCATATTACGACCTAAAATCCAACTTCCGAGGCTTCTCAGAAAATATATTCTAGAGATTTGTTGGTTTTGCAATTATGTCTCAGTGAATGTTCAAAAGAACAACCCAGTGAGTCGACTTTCACTTGTTTATTGTTTTTATGAAAATTCCTGGGGACGGGTGTCTGACCCTCCTGTAACCTTCTCGCCTCCCTTTGGCTACGCCACTGTTTGTGCCCACATTTCTTTCATTCTTTTGCTGTGGTCTTCCTTTCCGTCTTCAGACGAAGTTGTTCCGGTCTTCTTCTTTCCGCTTGGTCAACTTGCCATATGTGGATATTTATGTATTGTTTGATTTCCTGTCTGCTTCTGAATCGGTATTGTCCGTCGAGGAGCTTTGGGCCTAGAATTGTTCTTATGGTTTTGCGTTCCTCTTTCTCAATGTTTTCAATGTCTGCTTACCTGTTCAAAATAAATATTATTATTATTATTATTTTTTTTTTCCTTGCTAGTTGCTTTACGTCGCACCGACACAGATAGGTCTTACGGCGACGATGGGACAGGGAAGGGCTAGGAGTGGGAAGGAAGCGGCCGTAGCCTTAATTAAGGTACAGCCCCAGCATTTTCCTGGTGTGAAAATGGGAAACCACGGAAAACCATTTTCAGGGCTGCCGACAGTGGGGTTCGAACCTACTATCTCCCGAATACTGGATACTGGCCGCACTTAAGCGACTGCAGCTATCGAGCTCGGTATTATTATTATTATTATTATTATTATTATTATTATTATTATTATTATTATTATTATTATTATTATTATTATTATTATTATTATTATTACTATCATTATTTACAATTTGCTACACGTCGCACCGACACTGATAGGTCTTATGGCGACGACAGGATAGGAAAGGCCTAGGAACGAGAAGGAAACGGCCGTGGCCTTAATTTAGGTACAGCCCCAGCTTTTGTCTGGTGTGAAAATAGATAACTACGGAAAACCATTTTTCAGGGTTACTGACAGTGGGGTTTGAATCCACTGTCTCCCGGGTGCAAGCCCACAGCTGCGCTCCCCTAACCGCACGGCCAACTCCACCATTATTATTATTATTATTATTATTATTATTATTATTATTATTATTATTATTATTATTATTATTATATGTGTTTATAAAAGGCCAGCTCCTAACTAGAACAAGAAATTTGATGAAAGCTTTACAATGAACGTATTTCCGGTTTCCTTTTCTTCCGGTGGAAAACCTGCCTGACTGGTCTCTATTGTAAGATGACACATGTTTTCTTCCTCGTCAGGCCTCCCTCATGACCTAGTAGCCCCCTGTATCATCCCTTGTTTGAGAGGGCTGGAGCACACACATGGCATCCCTTCTTTCGTAAGAGCTGCTTCGCTATGGTTCAAGAACGTGAACGAATTTTTCTCTTCTCCTAACCGAGTTATACGATACGTAGTTCTATGGTGCCTTTCTAATAGGTCCGATGAAAACGGTGTGTTATGCTACTGGGAATATCGGGGAACTATCTGGCTAGTTTTGCCAGGTGTCCCGTATATGAAGGTCTGAAGTGCTGTCCGTTTTAACAGCATATTTGAAGAACTCACTTCGGCCATGGTTAGAATTATCTGTTTTCAGTAACTTTTACCTATCCTGTATTTCAGTTCCTTATTGTTCATGTAACGATTCTGCATTATAATGCTGCAATAAATTATCTGGAGAAATGTTATGACTGCAGTGATGTTAATATTTATAAGAAACTGGAGCTTTTACATTTGAAAGATATTACATTTTCTGGTTTCGAAGAAATGATTAATTCTTTTGAAATTTACTGAAATTTGTCCAGCTCATAATTTGTATAATTTTTATGAAGAATTTTCTTCCCATAACATTGAATAAGGTGATGATGGAGCTCTGCGTGGGAACCAGCTCAGTAACTTTGAAGAGTTTTCTTATGTATAACACCTGATAACCGAAGTAAGAGAGATCTGGTCAGCAGAATTAACCTGGCAAAGATAGCCTTCGATTATAAAAAAAGAGAAAGCTCTTCACAAGTAAAATATCAGCTGAAAACTGAGGAAACAATATTAGTTAAGACATTTGTATGGAACATATTTCTATACGCAAGTGAGACCTGGTCACTAGGGGTAGCAAAGAGGGTAGAAGCCTTTGAACAATGGTGTTATAGACGAATAGTGAAAGTTTCATGGACAGATGGAATCACTAATGACGAAGTAAATGGAAAGAGTTGGGGAAACCCCAAGCTTGTCAAAGAATATGAAGAAAAGAAGAAATGCATGGATTTGGCGTATAATCAGACATGAGAGTTTACTGGCCTTCATCCTGGAGGACTCTGTGGAAGGAAGAAATTTTTGGGGAAGACCTAGACTGGAATATATTGATCAACTGGTGGAGGAGCTGTGATGCCAATCTTATGGGGAAAAAAGCAAAGTCATCTCAGTACGGCCCTCAGCACCCCTTGAAGGGGTGGAAAGTAAAGGCTTCCACTATCCGTAACCTCCATACTTGATGGGGTATAGTGGTTAGCTCTACAGCCGCCTTTACCCCCACGAAATAACCTGGTACTCAGTTTTGTTGTAGGATGAGTGAACCTCAGGGCCATGTGCACCTCTGAAAGTGGAAGTCTCGTTTCTTAAATCTTTCGACTTCCTAACGGGGAATCGAACCCACGTCCTTCCGGGTGAACCGAGCACGCTTTAACCGCCTCGGCCAGAACATATGTAGAACTGAATAGAATATCACAAAACCGGAGGCTATGGAAAGCTGCTGCCAGCCAACCTTAGTACTAGGAGCTATATACACCTGCACTTACAATAGTAGTGATCGGAGCTGTAATGTGAACACAAAATGGGTGCATTTGTTCCCGAAGTTAATTTAGATGTGTTCCAAATATACACTATATTAAAGATCTTCTTCTTATTCTTTATCTGGGTCGGTTTTTCCCTCTGACTCAGAGAGGGATCCCACCTCTACCGCCTCAAGGGCAGTGTCCTGGAGCTTCAGACTCTGGGTCGGGGATACAACAGGGGAGGATGACCAGCACCTCGCCCAGGCGGCCTCACCTGCTATGCTGAACAGGGGCCTTGCGGCGGGATAGGAAGATTGGAAGGTATAAGCAAGGAAGAGGGAAGGAAGTGGCCGTGGTCTTAAGTTAGTTACCATCCCGGCATTTGCCTAGAGGAGAAGTGGGGAAACCACGGAAAACCACTACCAGGATAGCTGAGGTGGGAATCGAACCCACCTCTACGCAGTGGACCTCCCGAGGCTGAGTGGAACTCGTTCCAGCCCTCGTACCACTTTTCAAATTTCGTGGCAGAGCGGGGAATCGAACCCGGGCCTCCGGGGGGGGGGGCAGCTAATCACACTAACCACTACACCACAGAGGCGGACGCTAAAGATCTTATGTTCTAAATATACCTGGTTCGAATGAATATGTTGAACGAGTCTTGGTTTTCAGTTTTAAAAACAAATGGGTAAGAAGAAGAAAAACAAATAGAATGATAATAATAATAATAATCGTATGGCCTCAGCTACCGTGTGCAGACATTTCAATTTGACGCCATCTGGCTGTCTGCTCGTCAATTTCGACGTTCCGTTTTACTCTAGGCCCCCACTAGATGGCAGACCGAGTAAACCGAAACTCTCTTGGGCGTCTATGGCTGAGATGTTAATGAATTTTGTCGGGTAAACACCAAATGTGTCACCAGAGATCTTTTACAAGCCGACACCGTACGACATGGAGTGTCGAATGGACTTTTTTCCGCCCTTCAAAAATCCGACTACCTCTGCCGGGTTTGAACCCGCTATCTTGGGATCCGCAGGCCGACACTCTACCGCTGATCCACAGAGGCAGCAAATAGAATGATGAAAGGATTAGATGTTCAGCAACTCGGATAAAGTCAAAAATTCAGTTCTCACTTAAATTTGATCATAGTTGTCAGAAATGTCATGACTTATTCAAGGGAGATTCAGCCTCATTGAAGAAAAAAAAGGAAAAGTGGAGAAAAATATGTTTTTTTCTTTTAATGTAGAAAATGAAACAGCAAAATACTGTGATAAAGTTTGTGCCGACAATAGTAGCGTAGCCAACATCGACCGATTGAGCGGGGGATATAGTTACAAAATGATGAAAGAACAATGAAGGTGCGCGCATGCATGGCTTGTCATTGTAAGGACACTTATAACAAATGTTCGTTGTATAACTCATAACTAGGGCTCGGATGTTTCAAGACCTAAAAGTAGCTCGAATAAGCAAGCAAATACGACCTCAAAAGTGGGGAAATATGACGTAAAATTACACAATATGACCGGAAAATGATTAATCTTTCTTTTTTTGCTAGTGGTTTTACATCGCACCGACACAGATAGGTCTTACGGCGACAATGGGTTAGGAAAGGCCTAGGAATTGGAAGGAAGCGGCCGTGGTCTTAATTAAGGTACAGTCCTAGCATTTGCCTGGTGTGAAAATGGGAAACCACGGGAAACCATCTTCAGGGCTGCCGATAGTGGGATTCGAACCCACTATCTCTCGGATGCAACCTCACAGCCACGCGCCTCTAACCGCACGGCCCAATCGCCCGGTAATGATTAATCTAAATATAGACATTTTTTAAGAAATTATAAATCGAAAGGGCAATTCCTTTGATACATATTTGTTAACTTAATTCTTTATTCTTACTTTCATATTAATTTTCTGAATATACATGTTTAGCAGTTATTCACAGTCTGTTGTCCTTGATTCACTTGTCGAACATTTGTGAATACATAGCTATAAAGTTCCGGTACGAAGTTTATCAGATCACACTACATTTTAAAAGTCAAAACATGTTTGAACCCTGTAGTGATGATTTGAAATACGAGAAAACTAAAATTAATATATTTTTTAAAAATATGTTGGAACGTTCAAGCCCAGATTTCATTAATATGATTACATGCGTTAAAGTTTAAATTGAGCACCACGAAACGAATTAAGTACCTGTCTTTCAATACATTATGGCAGGGTGGTAGGTACTACAGTGCAAACTGCCATACCTTTTTTTCATTTTCCTTAGCGGGTGGAATTGAAGTGTATGACAAGATTCATCTTCAAAACATCAGGCGCGAAAGACTTCCGATGATCACTTAACACATTCTTGTAAAAAGAGAAGATCCATTCTATGTCACAAGGTTATTGGTGCATATTTACATCATGTAAAAGGAGCAGTGAAGTCTTTGACCTTCATTCTATACAAACGGTATTCCACTTGTATTAACTGCAGATGTGATACCGAGAAGCAGTTTTGTGAACACTAGTTCGCATTCGATAAGTTGAAGATGATTTTGCACAGGTCAGACCGCCGAAATATGACGTTTCTACGGAAATAGGTCAAAATATGACCTTATGACAAAAAATAGCCAAAATATGCAGTTATATGACTAATAAAAATCACTTAATTGTGATCATAATCACCTGAATTGCACCAAAATCCAATCAGGCAAGCAAACAGAGACAAAGAAAAAAATACGGTATGACTTTTTCTAAACATCCGAGCCCTACTCATAACATTGTGTGACGTGTAATGCTTGGTGGAACGTTATTTTTAACTGTCATTTATAATCGTTATTTTTGGTAAGGGAGACACGGGTAACGGATACAGGAAAATAACGCCGCTTTAAACTACGGCAATTTTATAGTGTGGAGTGACCAGGATGGAGAGAATCCAGAATGAGCACATTCGAAGGACAGTGAAAGTTGCAGCTTGACAGAGGAAATCCAAGAAGCCTGCGTCAGGTCACGTTGTATGGGGGGAGGGGAAGAAGGTAACATAAAAGGAAGAGGACAGTCTGAGAAAAGATGGATGGAGCTAATCAAGGAAGACCGCAAGGGGAAGGATATAGAGAAGGAACTGGCAAAAGACAGAATAAATTGAAGAGACTTCTTAAAAGCAGCGTCTCCGTGTGAAATGGAATAAGCTGCAAGAGGAAGGATATATTGTGTTATTATTATTATTCTTTAACCGCGTTATGCCCAGCTGTGGAAAACAATAGAAGACGGGGGTGGGGGGTGGGGGGAAGAAGACCTTTCCTGAACATCCGAATAATAATAATAATAATAATAATAATAATAATAATAATAATAATAATAATAATAATAATACAAAAACAATTCAGTAGGGCGACCAAATTACAAGCACGAAAATATGGGACATTTCGACTGGCGTTGGTTATTGGGTCCCGTTTAAGATAAGAATTTCTGAAGATGAGCCACAGACCTCACAAAGGGTACCGTTTACTTATAGAAAACAAGTTCTGATTATTATTATTATTATTATTATTATTATTATTACCAATCAAACAAATTGTAATTAGTTCACACAATGAGAAATATACATCAGAGCTTTGTGATAAACAATGTTTAAACACGGCATTTTAAAATATACGGGGCGGTTCACGAAAAACGGGACAATATGTGTCTTTTTTTTTTTTTTTTTTTTTGCAGGGACAACAGGACACTTGGTAGAGAAATAAGGGACAGTCCCGTAAAATAATGGACGTCTGATCATCCTACAATTCAGTATGTATAATTGATTTTTTCCTTCTCCCAAAATCTCTTCATCTGGGCACTGAATATTTTCCTCCGTTCTTCAGTTCTTGTATTCATTTTCTCAGGAAAATGATGGTTCTTGACTGCTTTTTTGAATTGGAGTCGATCTTGAACAAATTACTGTGGGGTGCCAATTTCCTGAAGGTCTTTTTCTATTTCGCTAAGCCAGTTGTTCGTAACTTTCATTGAGAGAGCAAGGTTGAGAATCCTTTTGGTGAGCCTGTCATTGTTCGTTCTGAGAATATGGCCATAGAACATTAATCGCCTTTTTCTGATGGTGTCGGTGATCTTTTCAGAATGTTGATAAAGCTCGCGAGAATTCTGTTTCATCCAGATTCCCTCTGAGTGGACTAGGCGAAAGATTTTTCTCAATATTTCCTTCTCCTGTTTCTCTATGTCTTTAATAAGTGATCTCCCTCCAATGATCAAGATTTCCGACGCATATTGTTCTTCAGGCCTGATAACTGAGGTGTGATGTCTTAATTTTGCTTTCCAGGATATTGATTTTTTGTTATATCTCTTCCACATGATTCTATAGGCCTTCTGTAATTTTGAGAACCTTTCCTCATTTGCCTCACGATTCAAGCCTGATGACTAAACTACTTCTCCTAGATACTTGAACGTATTCACTTGATTAATTTCAATGATGATTGATTGATTGATTGATTGATTGATTGATTGATTGATTGATTGATTGATTGATTGATTGATTGATTGTAGCCTTTGTTAGCAGACCCTCCAACGAGGGTGGGGTGGCGTCTGTCGTGTGTGTGGGGAAACTGTGTATCATTGTAGTGGAGGACAGTGTTGTGTGTGGTGTATGCGTTGCAAGGTTGAGAGAGAGAGAGAGAGAGAGAGAGAGAGAGAGAGAGAGAGGGAGAGCACAAACAAGGGAATAAGTCATTTAATACTAAAATCCCTGAGCCGACCGGGAATCGAACCCGGGCCCCTTTGAACCGAAGGCCATTACGCTGACCATTCAACCAACTTGTGGCTTTGTATTATTCGAGGTGGTGCAGTTCTGTTCAGGCAAACCCACAGCGGGGGTGAATTGTATATACATTCCTGCCATTCTGAATTTACTGTTGGTATCGGAAATCGAACCCGGGCCTCCGCTACGCTACATTACAGTTTATCTCCTACTGTAAGAAGTAGAATTTGACGTAGTACGATTCGGAATCGACCTCTTCAATTATGTCATCATCATCATCTGTTTACCCTCTAGGTTCGGTTTTTCCCTCGGACTCAGCGAGGGATCCCACCTCTACCGCCTCAAGGGCAGTTTCAATTATGTAAGCTGCCATTAGAACCAGCATCTGTGAAAGACTTGAAGCAGATGCATAATCAATATGTCAATATGTTCATTCCTTTCTTGGGGGACTATGTCAATATATGTGTGTTTGAGTCATCAGTCCATAAACTGGCTTGATGCAGCTCTCCATGCCACCCTATCCTGTTCTAACCTTTTTCATTTCCACGTAACTACTGCATCCTACATCTGCTCTAATCTGCTTGTCATATTCATACCTTGGTCTACCCCTACCGTTCTTACCACCTACACTTCCTTCAACAAACCAACTGAACAAGTCCTGGGTGTCTTAAGATGTGTGTGCCGGGCTGAGTGGCTCAGACGGTTAAGGCGCTGGCCTTCTAACCCCAACTTGGCAGGTTCGATCTTGGCTCAGTCCGGTGGTATTTGAAGGTGGTCAAATAGGACAGCCACGTGTCGGTAGATTTACTGGCACGTAAAAAGAACTCATGTGGGACTAAATACCGGCACCTCGGCGTCTCCGAAGACCTTAAAAAGTAATTAGTGGGACGTAAAGCAAATAACATTATTATTATTATCATTATTATTATTATTATTATTATTATTATTATTATTATTATTATTATTATTATTATTATTATTATTATTATTATTATTATTATTATTATTATCTTAAGATGTGTCCAATCATTCTATCTCTTCTTCTCGTCAAATTTAGCCAAATCGATCTTTTCTCACCAATTCGTTTCAGTATCTCTTCATTCGTGATTCGATCTAGCCATCTCACCTACAGCATTCTTCTGTAACACCACATTTCAAAAGCTTCTATTCTCTTTCTTTCTGAGCTAGTTATCGTCCATGTTTCACTTCCATACAATGCCACGCTCCATACGAAAGTCTTCAAAAACATCTTTCTAATTCCGATATCAAAGTTTGAAGTGAGCAAATTTCTTTTCTTAAGAAAGCTCTTCCTTGCTTGTGCTAGTCTGCATTTTATGTCCTCCTTACTTCTGCCATCGTTAGTTGTTTTGCTACCCAAGTAACAATAGGCCTATTCGTCTACTTCTTTAAGACTTCATTTCCTAATTTAATATTTCCTGCATCACCTGACTCCATTATTTTTGTTTTGGACTTACCGGACGAGTTGGCCGTGCGGTTAGGGGCGTGCAGCTGTGAGCTTTCGTCCGGGATATAGTAGGTTCGAACTCCACTGTCGGCAGCCATGAAGATGGTTTTCCGTGATTTCCCATTTTCACACTAGGTAAATGCTGGGGTTGTACATTAATTAAGGCCTTTCCTATCCCATCGTCACCATAAGACCTATCTGTGTCAATACGAAGTAAAGCCAATTGTATAAAAAAATGTTTTGTACTTTTTTATTTTTATCTTTCACTCTTTCTCAAGGATTGTCCATACCATTCAGCAATTTCTCCATATCTTTCACAGACTCGATGAAATAACATTTTTTATTTTATTTTTAGAATTTGCTTTACGTCGAACCGACACACCGAGGTCTTATGGCGACGATAAGATAGGTTTAGGAGGGGGGAGGAAACAGTCATGGCGTTAATAATGGTACAGTCTGGTGTGGAAACGGGAAATCAAGGAAAACCATCTTCAGTCCTGCGGACAATGGGATTCGAACCCACTTTCTCCCGATTGCAAGCTGACAGAAAAAATAACCATCGGCAAATCTCAGAGTTTCGATTCCCTCTCCTTGCAATGTGGTGCTCTTTCCAAATTCTTCTGAAGAAAATCCTCTGTAAAATGCTCTTACATTAGAGTGTTTACGTCACACCGACACAGACAGGTCTCATGGCGACGATGGGATAGAAAAGGCTAGGAGTGGGAAGGAAGCGGCCGTGATCACCTTAGGGTGTTATCTTGAGGCAGGTGCAAGATGCATTGGTGGCGTTTCGTGAATTCTTCATTCTCGACTGCTCCACTTGTTACGTATTTATTTATTTATTTATTTATTTATTTATTTATTTATTTATTTATTTATTTATTTATTTATTTTTCTTTCTTAATCCGTTTACCCTCTAGAGTTGGTTTTCCCTCGTACTCGGCGAGAGATACAACTGGGAAGGACGACCAGTACCTCGCCCAGGCGGCCTCGCCTGCTATGCTGAACAGGGACCTTATGGGGGGATGGAAAGATCGGAAGGGATAGAGAAGGAAGAGGGGAAGAACCGGCCGTGGTCTTAAGTTAGGTTCTATCCTGGCATTTGCCTGGAAGAGAAGTGGGAAACCACGGAAACAACTTCGAATATGGCTGAGGTGTGAATCGAACCACCACCCCCTCTACTCAGTTGACCTCCCGAGGCTGAGTGGACCCCGTTTCAGCCCTCGTTACACTTTTCGAATTTCGTGGCAGAGCCGGCAATCGAACCCGGGACTCCAGGGGTGGCAGGTAATCACACTAACCACTACAGCACACAGGCGGATTTATTTATTTATTTATTTATTTATTTATTTATTTATTTATTTATTTATTTATTTATTTATTTATTTATTTATTTATTTATTTATTTACAAAGTACAAGATACAGGTACACTGAGCGCATTTAACATGTGTTATCAAAAGACGAATTAACATATGTGAACTTTCATAATAAAATATAACAAACAAATGAGTAACAAGATCAGCTGCACATCCTACTAATTACGTAATAACAATTGTCCAAATTGAAAACCATGTGCCAAGTCGTCGTGGGGGCTTCATTTTTCGGCAAAAGCTAACTCGGCACTGGCGAGTGTACCAGTGAAATTTTCGAGGGATATACGCAGGTATCAATTTAATGAGTCTACGGCTAAACTAGGAAAAGACTAACAAAGTTATCAGCTTAAGAAAGAGAAGGGTTATGAAAGACAGGAAGTAAACTTCTTGTTTTGGTCCTTAAAAGTGCAATTAGCAATTTTTTTGTTTCGAAACACAAACGATATTTTTAAAACTACTGTCACTCGTGAGAGTTACCGGTTGAAGGCAAGAACAAATCCTTAGCTTTCCTCTGAAGGCCTCGGTCGGCCTCAAGGTCCAACAGTTAACTGGTATCGAGCTCGCGTTATTACATAATAGCTACGTGTCATTATCAGCCACTGCATGGTCAGCAACTGAGAATACTTGTTACTAGGGCTATCACAGCCTAGCCGGCTTGTAAGATTGGCAACGATAACGGTCATACCTTCAGAGAGATTTTTATCAGATTTGAGAGAGATAAGAGTTACAAATAGGGTTATCATACGATCACAGAAGGCTTTCTGTTGACGTAAGAAATTAGGACTCGGAAGTTGGTGACCTGAAAATGGCTAAACGGACGTATATGTGCGATCCAAATTCACTCTTAATTTAGGTTTTAATTACATGTTTAATGCAGGAATATAATATTTTGATATATTCATGTCAGAAGCTCTTACAAGTGACTGAAGTTAATATGGTACTAATGCACAATATGTACATGGTACATGAACAATGTAACATTGAATTGACAGTTCATTTACATTATTGCCGCCCAAAAGTTATCAACATCGATTGCATTTGGTGTAGGACAAATCAGGTCTTCCAGAGTACATGATGTTGGACACAGACTACATTGGAGCAGTCTGCACTTCGCCACATTCGTATTTCATTAAGTTATTCTTGCATTTAGTAACACCTGACCGTAATCTGTTGAGCGATATCCATGTGGTCTATGCTGTGGTGTCCGGACAAGAGCCACTCTTGTTTTCAGCAAGCTGTTCCTTGATTTTAGTCGTAGGGCTTCTGGTTGATACCATGCAAAGGATGTTCTTGAGAAGGTTGCACCTTGTACATGTCACATTTTGCCGCTACCTCTCTACGGATGCAATAGCAGCAAGGCAATAAAGCTTGTCAAGCGGAGTGTGCTTTAAGCAGCCGGTGATGATTCGACATATAATATTTAAAAGTGCAAAACTATGTGACACAGCATCTTTTTTTAAACAATATTCAGGTGTTTGTTAAACAAATGTACTTGCAGACTTTAGAATTTATTTTTCCACTTAGAATTAATTCAGCGAACCCGCAACGGACATCCTGGAGAAAGACATCGAAATTAGTTAAGTGGAATCATATTTGGCTTAACGACACTAGGGTTACATGAATTAGAATTCGGAAACAGTTGCCTTTGCAGTATATCACAATAGTCATCTCCAGGTTCTTAGGTGTAAAGAATCGTCGGTTTTCAGACAGTGAAACGTCGAGAAAATTCTCTCCACATAAGCGGATGTTAAGGGTCCATATCTGAAACTAGCGAGACCTTTCTCTTAAAAAACATCAAAATTTTCTCCTTTCAATATTTTACTTGTCTTGCACATAATTTGATACCCCTGGATTTTTCAAGCACTAATATCATTTTTCATTTCATTTTAATGTATCTCTTTTCAGACATGGTTGGAATACAAAAGTTAAGCATAAGTTACGAGTAAGCAGGGCAACAGGAAATAGACAACAAATCGCACGACATATGCACCTACCAACCTTACGTGTTCGCTCTCTATAGGAAAGGAGTGTTCCCTGCTTTGACTAGCGGCGTAACCGCAAGGTAAACACAGCCAGTGCCTGCGCCCCATATTCCCACAGTCGTGTTTGTCCTGTTATAGTGTGCAGGCTTTGGAGACGGTTTCGAGACACAGGAGATGTTAGTCGTAGGCCAGTACCAGATTGACCAAGGGGACCCCACAGCAGGACCGATATCTGGCCTTAACCGCCCGACGAAATCGGATTGTACCTGCAAGACAATTGTCGGCATAGCTTGCAGCCATCTCAGGGAATGCCGTTTCCCGGCAAACTGTGTACCGGAGGCCCAGAATAGCAGGGTTGTTTGCCCGACGTCCAGCGGTGTGCGTCCCGCTCACTCCAGCACAGAGACGAGCCCGTTTACTGTGGAGCCGTCAACATCGAAACTGGACCATGAGAGAATGGAAGCATGTGCTCTTCACAGATGAATCCCGCTTCAGTTTGCAGAACGATTCCCGTCGCACATTAATCAGGAGAGAACCGGGTAGCCGATACAACCCCAGGAACATCGTGGAACGGGACCAGTATGGTGGTGGTGGCGTCATGTGTTGGGCGGCATCATGTTGAATGGACGTAAGGACCTGTACATCTTCATGGGTGGTCCGAGGAACACTGTTAGGTTAACGCTCGGAGATACAAGGATGAGGTACTGAGACCACATGTTCGATTCTTCAGAGGTGCGGTTGGTCCAGACTTCCTCTTAATGGACGATAATGCCCGACCGCACCGGGCTGCTCTGGCAGCGGAAGACATTCATCGCATGGACTGGCTAGCGAGGTCTACAGATCTGAATCTTATACAACATGCCTGGGATGCATTGGGGAGGCGAACTGCATCCCGTCAGCCTCCACCAAGGACCCTCCAAGACCTTCGCATTGCCCTTTCGGAGGAATGGGATCGACTGCCACAAGAGCTCTTGGATCATCTGGTAGAGAGGATGCCACGTCGCTGCGAAGCATGTGTGGCCGTTAGGGGTAACCATACACCCTATTAACAGCACATTTTGTTGTGGAAGACAATGCCAAGTTTTGTTAGTTGTTGTCAAAGGTGTACCTTAGCTCTCAGAACCTTTCTGACACTGTTTTTTCTGGACACGTTGTGTGACATATGGTGAGTCAGCTTCCGTTTGTTCAGCAATCCGTCTGACATTCCTATCAGGCGGTATAGCCTCGTTTAGTTATTATACTTAACTTTTGGACACTGGTGTACAAAAGAGCTAACACATTCAAACTTTCCTGTGCAGTCATATTCTGCAAATAACCCTTTTAAATATTTCAGGGATGAAAAAGAGTGTTCTGGTTCGGCAGTGGTTACTACAGTAGTAAAACAACAAACAGTTTCAGTACTCTAGATATTGTTGGAAAAATAACACTGTCGCAAAATGTTAAGTGCAGAAATGAAGTACGGTATATTGGTTTAGGACGATTGTTTTTAGAAGAAAAACGTATATAGATATATTTATTAATGGAATCACCAACACATTATTGGCAAATACGTAGTTCAAATTAAAAACAAAACAAGGAGCTACCTAAAATATTCATTTACATGGTTGGCACAATTAATCACAAGTTCTAAACTTCAAAATTTCTGATTGGGGGGGGGGAAGGTAATTCCCCAATCCCACCCTCTGCGTACGCCCTTGATCTGACCCTTTTAACTGTATGAAATTATTCCGTCTTTTTTGCCGTTTATTTATGTAACAACTGAAGTCAGCACACCTACGGGCTTCCTCCTCCTGTGCTCTGGGGGCGGTCGGATGACACCCACTGTATCCCCTGCCTGTCGTAAGAGACAACTAAAAGGGGCCCCAGGGGCTCTGAACTTGGGAGCTTGGGTTGCCAGCCACGGGGCCCTTAGCTGAATCCTAACATTGCTTCCACTTACTTGTGCCAGGCTCCTCACTTTCATCTACCCTGTCCGACCTCCCTTGGTCAACTCATCTTTTTTTCTGATCCCGACGGTATTAGAGCATTCGAGGCCTAGGGAGTCTTTCATTCTCAGGCCCTTCGTGACCCTAGACGTTGTTTGGCCGATACCTTCATTTTTGAAGTGTCTGTTCCCTTCCATTTTTTCTCTCTGATTAATGTTGGTAGAGGATGGTTGCCTAGTTGTACTTCCTCTTAAAACAATAATCACCACCTTACGGCCTTCCGTAAATAATCACATTAGTATGCTAATTGTTGAAAAGCCTACTTCTATGCAGGTCAGTTGTTGTTTCTGTTTGCAGCTGGATGTGCTGCTAAGTGTGTTGTAATGTGGAGGACTGGAGGGAAACATTGGTTTGTTAACTGACTGTGTAGCAGAATGGACTCCAGTGATGCTAAACTTACAGGTTTATTGACTAAAAGGCATGAGTCAGGTATTTTCAAAAATGTTCATATAGGTACTTCTGTTATTGAACTAAATAGTTGAGGTACAAAAAATCACAAAATATATGAAAAGAAGTAAAAAATGAAATGTCGTATGGTTTTTAGTGCCGGGATATCCCAGGACGGGTTCGGCTCGCCAGGTGCAGGTCTTTCTATTTGACACCCGTAGGCGAACTGCGCGTCGTGATGCTGATGAAATCATGATGAAGACAACACACACACCCAGTCCCCGTGCCATTGGAATTAACCAATTAAGGTTAAAATCCCCGACCCGGCCGGGAATCGAACCTGGGACCCTCTGAACCGAAGGCCAGGACGCTGACCGTTCAGCCAACGAGTCGGACATGAAAAGAAGTAAATGGTAATAAATGTAATAAGAGAGCGATTCAACAAGGAATAGGTGCCCTAGAAAAGGGGATACTTGACAGTAACAGCATCAAATTGATAGAAACGCAGTTAATGCCTTGCCAATTTTGACTTTATGTTAGGATAAAATGAGCTCACATATTTTTAAAATTTTGGAATCCCCCTGTTGTACAGCTATCCCCGACGAGGAATACTTTATTTTTCTTTGCATATATCATATAAAAGTGATTTACTTTGCAAAACATTACGAATATTTGAAGAAATATTTACAGGTTTATTTATGAAAAGTCAAGTATTCTTCAAACATGTTCATATGCTTCTCTTATTAAGTACATAGTTAAGGTACAAATATTACGAAAAGTCGCTAAATGTGTGGAGCAAAAAAAAAAAAAAAAAAAAAATCATATTCTTACAGTTTTCATAAATGATGCTTGGGAAGATATATTAAGTTTCTTTCATATTTTCTAACAGTTGACTTTTTAGACTTATGTATAATGTAGACTTAGGTAGTAGAATTCGGTGATGACGCAGTAAATGAACAGTTCCAATTGTCTTCTTCTGTTCGGGCTCAGGTAGTATGATGAGAAGTGTGCCCAATACGTCCCCCCGTAATCAGCCTTATAGATGTAGAATATAGCATAACTGGCAGCAATAGGAACAGTTTATAACACCTGTCACTCGAATCCAACAGCGAAGCGTTTCTCAAAATGTAACAGGAGTACAACGAACAGCAGAACCCAAATCCAAACAAGGTATGTATTCCGCCCCATAATACTTCAGAACAATAAGTTCACATTTTACTAGAATGTCATCTATACGATCAACAAAGACAGTTGTGCAATTTAAACCAGAATAATAGAGTATGTGACATCTTCAACAAAGATACTCAGTGTAAAAACATAATTAAGTTTTTTAGATAAACAAATCTATTCAGTGACATATAATTACTATCTGATCAATATGTACTGTTGTTATTTTTACAATTGTAACTCTGTGTAATCAATGTAATAATCCTGTATGTACGAGTATAATTATGAATGTCGCGATATGACTTTCTAAGTTAAAGCGACAATAAATAAACTTAAAAAAAAAGTTTTCCCCTATCTCCTTTTCTTTAAACAAGGTTTCCAGAACTGATACCAACAATTCGAAGAAAACCTTACAGAAGATTAAGTAATTTGGACGAGAAGTTTTGCAATGATATAAACTAGATTATATTAGTAAGGTGTGTTAGGTCCGCTTCTGTGGTGTAGTGGTTAGTGTGATTAGCTGCACGAAATTTGAAAAGTGGTACGAGGGCTGGAACGGGGTCCACTCAGCCTTGGGAGGTCAACTGAGTAGAGGTGGGTTCGATTCCCACCTCAGCCATCCTGGAAGTGGTTTTCCGTGGTTTCCCACTTCTCCTCCAGGCAAATGCCGGGATGGTACCTAACTTAGGCCACGGCCGCTTCCTTCCCCCTTCCTTGTCTATCCCTTCCAATCTTCCCATACCTCCGCAAGGCCCCTGTTCAGCAAAGCAGGTGAGGCCGCCTGGGTGAGGTACTGGTATCCTTCCCAGTTGTATCTCCCGACCCAGAGTCTGCAGCTGCAGGACACTGCCCTTGAGGCGGTAGAGGTGCGATCCTTCGCTGAGTCCGAGGGAAAAACCGATCCTGGAGAATAAACAGATTAAGAAGAGGCGGTAAAGGCGTTCTCGGTTCGCCCGGAAGGACGTGGGTTCGAATCCCCGTCAGGAAATCGTACAATTTAAAAAACGAGACTTCCACTTCCGGAGGTGCACATGGCGCTGAGGTTCACTCAGCCTGGGGGCAAAGGCGGCGGGGCGTGAAGCTAACCACTCTACCCCTTCCACCCCTCCAAGGGCCTTCATGGCCTGTACGGAGATTACTTTCTTTTTTTTTTTGTTTTTTTTTTGTTTAAAGGGGCCTAACATCGAAGGTCATCGGCCCAAAACACCAATAAACTAAGAAAGTACAGACGGTATAAAATTTTAAAACCATTCTTGAGATCCAGTGTCAATCTTTTCAAAATATTCAACCAAATATTATGACCAAAATTACAACTACAACAAAATGAAGTACCGTACCAAAACGAAAGCCCAACCCAATCGCTCAATATGCGCCAAAGAAAATATTAGGTAAATTTGAACATAGGGAGAGAAATGTAAGAAATTAAATTAATGGAATAAATATTACTTATGTAGTCATGATTAAATTCAAATGAAATCAATACATGATGTCATAACCTTGAACTAAGCGGTCTCAAAAACAGAATACATAATAACCGATTCAAAAATTTTCGAAATGAAACAAAATGTGAAAAATCAAGTTGAGCAGGAATTTACTCACGTCAGGGGTTCACACAATTGTAAGGCATGCACAATCCAAAAAATTAACTGATATCACTTTCAACATAAGGTTACGTTTTAAAAAATGGAACATGTATGTATTGGCTAGTGCAATGAAAACTAGATGTATAATTAGTAATCACTACGGCCCGGATTCTGATGTAAATACACACTCCATTCCTTTACTTGAAGACGACCGAAGATGAAAAATGTCGGCGAATTGTGGTTCTGATATGATTACAGCTGTTTCATTTTACATATTCTTAGTAACATTACATATTTTTACATATAAGAATGTAACATGTGTTTACGTATCTAGGTAATTATTCAGAGAAATTGTGTCAGTTCATTCAATTTTCAGACTATAGTAAAATAATTGATCTCATGTAGAATATATTTCGGTTCCTGAAGTTGGCTTCAAAATTCGTATAATATTGAGATTTCTAACTCTTTATCTGTGAAATACAGCAGATCCGATTGCCACAACTGCATACAACAGCACTAATCTTTTTTATTAGTCAGAGTTTCTAATAAACTCCATGCAGTCTTGAAACAAAATCTAGGTTATACAGGCTCTCTATCTGTTTGCAAGATCATTAGTGGCGAACAGGAAGAGCTCCCGGAAGGTATTTCACCCAGCTTTCAAAATATCTTTCCTGCGATATTGAATGACCCTTCTCAGACTACAAGAGAATGCTTTTGGATCAGCGCCGAAATACCGTATCGCAATGGAAAATATAGAGACGTACTTGGTGACATACTGAGCAACACGATAAAAAAAAAAAGTTAGCATAGTATTTGTGTTACTTAAATAGAGGTTTAAAGACAAACTTTATTTAGTAACATTCGTTTACCTCATTTTCAGGGCAACAGGAAATTAGCTACAACAATACGTTGTGTAATATACTCCATGATTTACAGTGCATAACATTATTTTAAAATATTTAAAATATTTTGATTATGTCTTTAATTTAGTTATTTAATACTGTCAGAATTACAAAACAGTGGACTATACAGTATATATAAAAAAGCAAAGCAATCTCCACACAGGCCATGAAGGTAAAGGCTTCCACCACCCGTAACCACGGCACTTGATGATGGGGTTGAATTGTTAGCTCTACGCCCGGTCGTCTTTGCCCCTAAAAATTAACCTGGTACTCATTTTTGGTGTAGGCTAAGTGAACCTCAGGGCCCTGTGCACCTCAAGAGGTGAAAATCTCGTTTCTTAAATTTTACGGCTTGCTGACGTGGATTCGAACCACGTCCTTCCGGGACGGCACGCCTTTACCGCCTCGGCCAGGCAGCCTCTAGACTATACAAATTTATCTAAAGCAACAACAAAGACATTGCCATAAAATATGGAGGTAATAAAAACAATTTTGTTGTCTCATATAACTATAAGTCATAATAAGGAATACACGAACATTTTTGTAAATTTAGTGCATTCATATTATTTCATTGATATATTTAACTAAGCCGCCTCTGTGGTGTAGTGGTACGAAGGCTGGAGCGGGGTCCACTCAGCCTCGGGAGGTCGACTGAATAGAGGTGGGTTCGATTCCCACCTCAGCCATCCTCGAAGTGGTTTTCCGTGGTTTCCCACTTCACCTCCAGGTGAATGCCGGGATGGTACCTAACTTAAGGCCACGGCCGCTTCCTTCCCTCATCCTTGCCTATCCCTTCCAATCTTCCCATCCCCCTACAAGGCCCCTGTTCACCATAGCAGGTGAGGCCGCCTGGGCGAGGTACTGGTCATACTCCCCAGTTGTATCCCCCGACCAATAGTCTGAAGCTCCAGGACACTGCCCTTGAGGCGGTAGAGGTGGGATCCCTCGCTGAGTCCGAGGGAAAAGCCGAACCTGGAGGGTAAACAGATGATGATGATGATGATGATTTAACTTACTACTTTTTACGTACATATTTAGCACTTTCATATTACTATTTTTTTTTGCTAGTGGCTTTACGTCGCACCGACAGAGATACGTCTTATGGCGACGATGGGATAGGAAAGGGCTAGGAGTTGGAAGGAAGCGGCCGTGGCCTTAATTAAGGTACAGCCCCAGCATTTGCCTGGTGTAAAAATGGGAAACAACGGAAAACCATCTTCAGGACTGCCGACTGTGAGATTCGAACCCACTATCTCCCGGATGCAAGCTCACAGCCGCGCGTCCCTAACCGCACGGCCAACTCGCCCGGTACACAAAAATCCGAGCCATAGTGATAACAGACTTTGTTTCAATTTTCTAAATTTCATAAGTTGTGAAATACGTAGACACGAGACTTGTACAGATGTTGGCAATGTCAGTGGTACGAGGTGAAGGACACCGAACAGTACAATGTCACAGCTGTGTTTGCACATCTGTAACATTCACCATGAATTAAAAATATCCAGTTGTTCTTCATTAGCAGGGCCCAGATTTTTATGACGTATTTAATACCCAAAATGTTTCTATACAATGACCTAAAATCCTCAAAAAATGACTTAAATGTGCGAGAAAATGACTCAAAAATTTAAAGGAAAATACATATTTGACCAAAATAGTAAATATGTGCACTGTCCACGTTACCTTTAACTCGTAATGGAATTAATAAAATAATAAGTGTCATCAATAATAATAATAATAATAATAATAATAATAATAATAATAGGTTAACCAACCGCATTTTCACTTTCCTCCAAGAGAAAAAGGCAAAGGGGGCATGGTTCAGTGAGGTACAGAAAGATCTGCAGGAGATGGGGATCTCATTTGAAGATATCCAGGAGCGTGTCCCACTTAAGAAAAAACTCCAAGAACATCAGAGTTTCCTACCAAAGCCGAAGATGAAAACTGGAAAGGCATGGACGGAAGAACGAAAGGAGCAACAGCGTATACGAATGAAGGAGTACTGGACCAACATTAAAGCTCAAGGGAAACAGTTGAAATGACGTGGTCCTTAGTTGGCCGAAACGAAACAATAATAATAATAATAATAATAATAATAATAATAATAATAATAATAATAATAATAATAATAATAATAATAATAATAATAATAATAATCCGCCTCAGTCGTGTAGTGGATAGTGTGATTAGCAGCTACATCCGGAGGCCCGGGTTCGATTCTCGACTCTGCCACGAAATTTGAAAAGTGGTACGAGGGCTGGAACGGGGTTCACTCAGCTTCGGGAGGTCAACTGAGTAGAGGTGGGTTCGAATCCCACCTCAACCATTCTCGAAGTGGTATTCCGTGGTTTCCCACTCCTCCTCCAGGCATATGCTGGGATGGTACCTAATATAAGGCCACGGCCGCTTCCTTGTCTATCCCTTCCGACCTTCCCACCCCGCCACAAGGCCCCTGTTCAGCATAACAATTGAGGCCGTATGGACCAGAAACTGGTCATCCTCCCCATTTGTATACCCCCTAGCCAAAGTCTCACGCTCCAGGACACTGCCCTTGAGGCAATAAAGATGGGATCCCTCGCTGAGTCCGGTGGGAAAACCAACCCTGGAGGGTAACGGATTAAGAAAGGAAAAAAAAAATACTAACTTGGGCATTATCGTACTAGATGGAAAGGTAATTCTAGTTGTGCTGTAAAACAAATAAGCACGAATAGGTGAAGTAGTGAATGTGTCCTTAAGAACACTGGACTTTCCTCTTAATCATTTCCGATTGCAGATCATAACCGAACTATTTCACAACAGCAGGTACTCTCCACTAGTTTTAAACATGACATGATGCAACAACAGATGTTGTAAATAGAACAAGCTTTTCCCAACGATCAATACTGTTGCGAATAGCGCATGTGACTTGATTTAGAAATTTAGAAATTTAAAAATTAACTGCCATGATCCCTAATTAGAGACTATTTCTGCTGCATAAAGTTGAAGCAAGCTTCAAACCAATGACCTTTAGGTCATTGTATAGACCTTTATGTTTTCTTATATATATAAATGATATGAGTAAAGGAGTGGAATCGGAGGTAAGGCTTTTTGCGGATGATGTTATTCTCTATAGAGTGATAAATAAGTTACAAGATTGTGAGCAACTGCAACGTGACCTCGAAAATGTTGTGAGATGGACAACAGGCAATGGTATGTTGATAAACGGGGTTAAAAGTCAGGTTGTGAGTTTTACAAGTAGGAAAAGTCCTCTCAGTTTTAATTACTGCGTTGATGGGGTGAAAGTTCCTTTTGGGGATCATTGTAAGTATCTTGGTGTTAATATAAGGAAAGATCTTCATTGGGGTAATCACATAAATGGGATTGTAAATAAAGGGTACAGATCTCTGCACATGGTTATGAGGGTGTTTAGGGGTTGTAGTAAGGATGTAAAGGAGAGGGCATGTAAGTCTCTGGTAAGACCCCAACTAGAGTATGGTTCCAGTGTATGGGACCCTCACCAGGATTACCTGATTCAAGAACTGGAAAAAATCCAAAGAAAAGCAGCTCGATTTGTTCTGGGCGATTTCCGACAAAAGAGTAGCGTTACAAAAATGTTGCAATGTTTGGGTTGGGAAGAAATGAGAGAAAGAAGAAGAGCTGCTCGACTAAGTGGTATGTTCCGGGCTGTCAGCGGAGAGATGGCGTGGAATGACATTAGTAGACGAATAAGTTTGAATGGCATTTATAAAAGTAGGAAAGATCACAATATGAAGATAAAGTTGGAATTCAAGAGGACAAACTGGGGCAAATATTCATTTATAGGAAGGGGAGTTAGGGATTGGAATAACTTACCAAGAGAGATGTTCAATAAATTTCCAATTTCTTTGAAATCATTTAGGAAAAGGCTAGGAAAACAACAAATAGGGAATCTGCCACCTGGGCGACTGCCCTAAATGCAGATCAGTATTGATTGATTGATTGATTTGATTGATTGAAACTGACAGTGATGACGTTATTTTTCTCTCATTCTAAATGCTTTAGGAAACCTAGGAAACAACTTCATTTAAAACAAGCATATTCGGTAGTTAACGTGTTAATTAGGTAGATAATAATAATAATATATGTCTAATCCTTAGTCTTGTTTCCTGATACAGGGTCGGGGATGAGTTGAGATGAAAATATATGGCATTTTCTTGCGGCCGGATGTCCTTCATGTCGCCAACCTTAGTTGAGGATATACTGGAGTTGGCATGAATACTCGTGAATTAAATTCGATTAAGGGTGTGGAAAGAATCGGCTATGGTCTACGAATAGAAACTGTCCCGGCATTTGCTGAAAACTAAAAATGGGAGACCACAGAAAACGACTCACAGAACAGCCGACGGCGGGGTTCGAAGTTACGCGTCTCCCGAATGTAAAGCTCCGATCCATAGCCACAGCCACACAGCTTGGTTATACAGATATACAGATAATAATAATAATAATAATAATAATAATAATAATAATAATAATAATAATAATAATAATAATAATAATAACTAGGCGAAATTAAACAACCAATCGGGATAAATCAGCAAAGAATTACAAAACTATAAAAAAGCATACAAAATTGTCTGGAGCAGATAACAGATACAACAACAAAATCTATATCCCAATACGCAAAATTACGACACTACAACACAGTTGTTAGACAAGAAGCCCTTTATGCATCAGAAACTCTGATAACTGGTGGCAGATCACAAATAAAAATCATCGAAAAACAAGACAGGGAAATGCTCATGACAATTCTAGGATCTAAATGCGAAAATGGTATTTGGATGAAAAGGAAACCACAGAAAATCTATCAAGTAACAGAACAAATCACAGACACCATTAGAAAAAAAAAAAAAAGATTAAAATTCTATGGTCACTTGATCAGGATGGATAACCAAGGCTAATAAAGAAAATACCGAATCTCGCAGTATCTCTAAAAAATCACAACTGGCTTACAGAAACGAACACAGATCTTCAGAAAATTGGTATAAATGAAGAAATCTTGCAAGATAGAAAAAAATTCAGAAATTTCATTAACAAACACAAATTTACTGATCAACCAAAAAGACAAGCTACAGGATGGACGGAATAACGTAAAAAGAAGCACAGCGAAATGATGAAGGGATTTTGGGAAGACAAGAAGAAACGTTGTGCTAAATAAGTTGAGCATAACGAATCAAATATTAATAATAATAATAATAATAATAATAATAATAGAAGTCCTCATGGAATGTGCTGAAGAAGTTGGGCTACAAATTTCATTTGAGAAAAATAAGCTCATTTCTACTAGAATCAACATTCAGAAACTAAACACAAAATACGGGCACATAAAACGGGGTCCACACTTCAAGTACCTTGGTACGCACAGAAAGTTCGTCTACAGAAACTCAAGAGAGCGTACTGGAGAACATGCGACATTTACAACAAAAATGCATGTCCACAAACAAAAAGATCAGGCACTACAATACTGTGATCAAACCTGAAGTATTATACGCGAGCGAAACGCTGGTACTCAATAAGACAGGGGGTCTAGACAACATTCTGAAGAAAGAACGAAAGATGATGAGGAAAATATTCTTGGTCCTGAAAAAACTGAAGACGGATACGAAGACTGAATTAATGTAAAGCACAGAGAAACTGCCCAACCTGGCAGCAGATATTAGAAAACGAAGATTGAAATTCTATGGACACATTCAAGACTCCCAAAAACAAGGCTTACACACATGATCATGACAAACAGCAGAAAATTAACTGTAGGATTCCAGCAAGATATAGCAGATATCTTGGATTCAGGAGATCAAATGGACTGTATCGCGATTGACCTATCTAAGGCATTTGAGAGGATAGGCCATAGGAGACTACTGTCAAAAATGAGTGCAAGTGGACTAGACAAAAGAGTGGGTGGCTATATTTCTAGAAAATAGAACACAGAGAATTAGAGTAGGCGGAGCTTTATCTGACCCTGTAATAATCAAGAGGGGAATTCCTCAAGGCAGTAATATTGGATCTTTATGTTTTCTTACATATACAAATGATATAAATGATATGAGTAAAGAAGTGGAATCAGAGATACGGCATTTTGCAGATGATGCCATTCTGTACAGAGTAATAAATAAGTTACAAGATTGTGCGCAACTGCAAAATGACCTCAATAATGTTGTGAGATGGACAGCAGGCAATGGTATGATGATAAACGGGGTTAAAAGTCAGGTTGCGTGTTTCACAAATAAGAAAAGTCCTCTCAGTTTTTATTACTGGGTTGGTGGGTGATAGTTCCTTTTGGGGATCATTGTAAGTACCTAGGTGTTAATATAAAGAAAGATCTTCATTGGGGTAATCACATAAATGGGATTGTAAATAGAGGGTACAGATCTCTGCACATGGTTATGAGGGTGTTTAGGGGTTGTAGTAAGGATGTAAAGGAGAGGGCGTATAAGTCTCTGGTAAGACCCCAACTACAGTATGGTTCCAGTGTATGGGACCCTCACCAGAATTACTTGATTCAAGAACTGGAAAAAATCCAAAGAAAGGCAGCTCGATTTGTTCTGGGTGATTTCTGACAAAAGAATAGCGTTACAAAAATGTTGCAAATTCTGGGCTGGGAAGACTTGGGAGACAGGAGACGAGCTGTCAGTGGAGAGATGGCGTGGAATGACATCAGTAGATGAATAAGTTTGAGTGGTGACTTCAGAAGTAGGAAAGATCACAATATGAAGATAAAGCTGAAGAAATTGGAGCAAATATTCGTTTACAGGAAGGCAGTTAGGGACTGAAATAACTTACCGAGGGAGATGTTTAAAAATTTTCCAAATTCTTTGCAATCATTTAAGAAAAATCTAGGAAAACAACAGCTAGGGAATCTGCCACCTGGGTGACTGCCCTAAATGCAGATCAGTAGTGATTGATTGATTGATCCAAGAAGTTGAAAAGGATCTGGGGAAAGTCCAGATAGATATATTAGATATATTGCACAGAAATGTGTTCCGTAAAAAAGTAAACAGATGCGTAGTACAGCCAGAGAATGAAGTTCCAAGGAGACCAGGAACAAAGTGAACTGAAGAAAGGAAGAGAACCCACGGAAAAAAACTGAAAGCCACGTGGAAGACCAGAAAGGCGAATCATTTAAGTAATGCGTGATCCAACAGGCCTGCGCCGCCACTTGCGTTGTGTTTAGTTTCTATTTCGAAATATATTGTACTCGTATATGAGAGCGTTAATTTCCTCCACATTATCAGGAAACAGGCAGAAAATCTTATTTCTGCGAAGCGAAATATGCCAGTTCAATTAAACACTCTCAGTATTTAGTTCATTCCCAATATGCACATTGCAGTTATAATAATTTATGAAATAAGAGTGTGAAACATCATTTCTTTCTTTCTTTATTTATCTGTTTACCCTTTAGAGTTGGTTTTCCCTCGGACTCATCGAGAGATTCCACCTCTACCACCTCAAGGGCAGTGTCCTGGAGCGTGAGACTTTGGGTCGGGAGTTTGTAACTGAAAAGGAGGACCAGTACCTCGTCCAGGCAGCCTAACCTGCTATGCTGAACAGTGGTCTTTTGGGAGGATGGGAATTTTGGAAGGGATAGACAAGGAAGAGGGAAGGATGCGGCCGTGGTCTTCCACAGAGGCGAATGTTAGGTCAATTTTATCTGACCTTGCAAAACCTGCCATACACCTATTCGTGTGCTGTAGTATACTATAACTATACACTAAATTTGCCACCTGCGAATATAGTACAAATGTTACATAAATCAGACATATTTTACACTTCCCAGATGTACTTCTTAGTGAGGAGTGCGACACTTCAGAAAGAAAACTATCATTTTCTGACATAAATGTCAATTTTTCCTCAACCTCTAGCAAAGAAGACCTCAAAGCTTTTGAGACGTACGGAGCAGTCACATCCAACTAAGTAATTAACTTGTGCCGTACTCAGTAATCTGGTGTTAGCATAAAAAATTCCCGCTTGGCTGGCCCTGGGTCTAAATTTCGATACTGTCACGAATTTAAGAGTGATTTCAGGGGCTGGAATAGCCTCAGCTGCCCTGTAATGATAATAATATTAATAACAACAATAATAAAATAACTGACGATGGCAGAATTAAGAGGACATAAAATGCAGTCTAGCTCAAGCAAGACAGGCCTTTCTTAAGAAAACAAATTTGCTCACTTCCAACGTTGATATAGAATTTAGAAAGATGTAAGTTAGGTACCATACCGGCATTTTCCTGGAGGAGAAGTGGGAAACCCACAGAAAACCAGTTCGAGGATGGCTGAGTGGGATTCCACACCCCACCCCTCTATTCGCGAGACTAAGTGGACCCCCTTCCAGTCTGTGTACCACTTTTCAAATTTCGTGGCAGAGCCCAGAAATGAAATCAATCAATCAATCAATCAATCAATCAATCAATCAATCAATCAATCAATCAATCAATCAATCAATCAATCAATCAATCAATCAATCAATCAATCAATCAATCAATCAATCAATCAATCACTACTGATCTGCATTTAGGGCAGTCGCCCAGGTGCCAGATTCCCTATCTGTTGTTTTCCTAGCCTTTTCTTAAATGATTGCAAAGAAATTGGAAATTATTGAACATCTCCCTTGGTAAGTTATTCCAATCCCTAACTCCTCTTCATATAAACGAATATTTGCCCCAATTCGTCCTCTTGAATTCCAACTTTATCTTCATATTGTGATCTTTCCTACTTTTAAAGACACCACTCAAACTTATTCATCTACTGATGTCCTCCCATGCCGTCTTTCCACTGACAGCTCGGAACATACCACTTAGTCAAGCAGCTCGTCTCCTTTCTCTCAAGTTTTCCCAGCCCAAACTTTGCAACATTTTTGTAACGCTACTCTTTTGTCGGAAATCGACCAGAACAAATCAAGCTGCTTTTCTTTGGATTTTTTCCAGTTCTTGAATCAAAAAATCCTGGTGAGGGTCCCATACACTCGAACCATACTTTAGTTGGGGTCTCACCAGAGACAAATATGCTCTGTCCTTTACATCCTTACTACAACCTCTAAATACCCTCATAAGTCATAACCATGTGCAGCGATCTGTACCCTTTATTAACAATCATATTTATGTGATTACCCCAATGAAAATCTTTCCTTATATTAACACCTAGGTACTTACAATGATCCCCTAAAGGAACTTTCACCTCATCAACGCAGTAATCAAAACTGAGAGGACTTTTCCTATTTGTAAAACTCACAACCTGACTTTTAACCCCGTTTATCATCATACCATTGCCTGCTGTCCATCTCACATCATTATCGAGGTCATTTTGCAGTTGCTCACAATCTTGTAACTTATTTATTACTCTATACAGAATAACATCATCTGCAAACAGCCTTACCTCTGATTCCACTTCTTTACACATATCATAGATATATATAAGAAAACATAAAGGCCTTGAGGAATTCCCCTCTCAATTATTATAGGGACAGATAAATGCTCTCCGAGTTCTATTTTCTAGAAATATAGCAACCCATTCAGTCACTCTTTTGTGAAGTCCAATTGCACTCATTTTTGCTAGTAGTCTCCCATGATCTATCCTATCAAATGCCCTAGACAGGTCAATCGCGATACAATCTAATTGACCTTCTTAATCCAGGATATCTGCTATATCTTGCTGGAATCCTACAAGTTGGGCTTCAGTGGTAAAACCTTTCCTAAACCCAAACTGCCTTCTATGAAACTAGTTATTAATTTCGCAAACATGTCTTATATAATCAGAAAGTATGCTTTCACAACGCTTACATGAAATGCATGTCAAACTGACTGGCCTGTAATTTTCAGCTTTATGTCTATCACCCTCCCCCTAATATTTATGGCCATAACATTGTATGCTAAATCAGTCCCCTGTGAGAACGCCGCCATGTTACCGTCATTGTCTACGACTAAATAAATCACTACCTGTGAGATTCATTTCACACTTCCACAGCCAGGGACATAACGGATGTTACACAGGCCCATCTGCAAAAATTAAAATTCGGGCCCCCTCAAATAAACTGTAAAACGTATGAATAAAACCAAACTCTATGGCCATGGCCTACCAATAGAGATGAGCTATGATATTTCAGAATATCTGTGACCGACGTATCTGTGACACAAAAATATCTGTGACTTTCTGTGATTCAGGCACAGGAGCCTCGAGCTTATTATGATTATCGTCACTGTTACTCTTTGATCAAGGGGTGGCCAAGAATGGAAATACTTCTAGTTGATATGATGACAATGTCGGGTAGCATTTTATGGAAGATTCGGGACGTTAGAAGTGGGAAAAACAACATTCACATTTATAATTTGAAGTTTTAATAACGAATAAGAAAAATGTTGTTAACATGAAGCGCAATAAATTAACAAACTGAATGTGCCGTGTCTCCGGAAAACCAGTTATTTACAGTACTTAAGGTAGGTTTAAAAATAATAAATTTATCTAAAAATCTTAAAATAAGGCACTACACTACAGTGGTGAACCCGGAATGCTTATATGCAAAGTGAATGCCTGGTACTAAACTACAGATTAAATAAACTTGAGGTACTAGAAAGGAGAATCATGAGAAAAATCTTAGGCCCTGTGAAAACAACAAGAGTATGGAAATTAAGATCTAATGATGAAATATACATGAACATTGAAAACATAACAGGAACCACAAGAAAAATGAGATTGTAATCTTTTGGACATATTTACAGAATGGATGATTCCAGATTAACAAAAAGGATTGTCATGTACCTGTGGGACAAAAAGGCAACAACCAGCTGAATTCAAGAAGTAAAGAAAGATTTAGAAAGAAATAATACAAGAGAAGGAGAAACTATGGACAGAGAGATTTTTAGAAAGAGGGTAGTAAGAATGAAAGGATTCCAAGAAAGATTGAACAAGAAGCCTGGGGCGAAGTGGTCCGAAGACAGAAAGAAACAGCATAATGAAAGTATGAAAAAGAAAGAAATGGCGTATGGCTTTTAGTGGCGAGATTGTCCGAGGACAATTTCGGCTCGCCAGGTGAAGGTCTTTTTATTTGACTTCCGTGGGCGACCTGCGCGTCATGATGAGGATGTAATGATGATGAAGACGACACATACACACCCAGACCCCGTGCCATCCCCCTGTGGGGGGGCGGTAGAATAACACCCACGGTATTCCCTGCGTGTCGTAAAAGGCGACTAAAAGGGCCCTTTTGGAGCGTGGGTTGGCGACCACGGGGCCCTGAGCTGACTCCTGGCATTGCTTCCACTTACTTGTGCCAGGCTCCTCACTTTCATCTACCCTATCCGACCTCTCTTGATCAACTCTTGTTCTTTTCCGACTCCGACGGTATTACGTACGGAGGCCTAGGGAGTCTTTCATTTTCACGCCCTTCGCGGACCTTGTCGTCCTTTGGCCGTTATCTTCATTTTTCGAAGTGTCGGATCCCTTCCATTTTCCCTCTGATTAGTGTTATATAGAGGATGGTTGCCTAATTGTACTTCCTCTTAAAATAATAATCACCACCACCACCCCCGTGCTAGCGAAATTAACCAATTATGGTTAAAATTCTCGACCCTGCCGGGAATCGAACCCGGGACCCCTGTGACCAAAGGCCAGCTCGCTAACTATTTAGCCATGGAGCCGGACATGAAAGGCTGGAAGGAACGGAAGAAAAAATAACAAAGTATGTTGAATTGAATTGAAATTGACACATGGTCCTTAGCAGGCCTCATCGGAAAGAGGAAGAAATGTATGAACTTAATACAAAGATTCCTCCCATATACAGGGTCATTCAAGCAAAGTTGTCCACCTCAAATAACTCGCGAACGGTTAAAGATATTGACATTTTGTTTACACTTGCAGTAATGGTACCAAAGGTCTAATAATCGGACTTAAAGTACTGTGTCGTGACGTTAATATTTTCTGAGATTATGGTACTAACTTCGCTTTGTTAAACTATTTTGTACATATAGCCTTAAATCTATGAACATTACAAATTCAGCACCGTGATTATTTTGAACATCGGACAAGTACTTTTCGAAATAATATTATATATTCGAAGATGCCTCATTTGCCAGCTAAGGACTGCCCTGTTCGATTCGCGCTACATATGAAACATGAGCTACCTTACTGACATACAGAGTTGCTAGACAGGTATTCTCATACCTGCTCATAAATATGTTCGTTGGTAATCTGTTTACCCTCCAGGGTCGGTTTTTCCCTCGGACTCAACGAGGGATCCCACCTCCCGCCTCAAGGGCAGTGTCCTGGAGCTTCAGACTCTGGGTTGGGGATACAACTGGGGAGAATGACCAGCACCTCGCCCAGGAGGCCTCACCTGCTATGCTGAACAGGGGCTTTGGTGGGGGATGGGGAGATTGGAAGGGGCATGCAAGAAAGACGGAAGGAAGCGGCCGTGGCCTTAAGTTAGGAACCATCCCGGCATTTGCCTGGAGGAGAAGTGGAAAACCACGGAAAACCACTTCCAGGGTGGCTGAGGAGGGAATCGAACCCACCTCCCGAGGCTGAGTGGACCCCGTTCCAGCCCTCGTACCACTTTTCAATCGAACCCGGGCCTCCGGGGGTGGCAGCTAATCACACTAACCACTACACCACGGAGGCGGACACTCATAAATACACCATGATAAAATGTATGATTTGACACCTTTAATATCGCCGTAGGTAACTGGTAAATGAAAAACGGATATAGACCCTGAGCTACAGCGGATGACATACAGTAGCCCTGTGAACGCGATCCAAGTACACACCTTAAACGATATTTTTTTCACAGATAGTTCCGTCACAGCGTATCTGACATATCGGTGACAAAGTAGCAGGCTGTGATTTATCGACTATCTCTACCTACCAAGCGACAACAAACGTACGAATAACAAATTCAATCACAGCAGGAAGAAGTAATGCAATATGTTGTCAATTTATGTAAACAAAGGGATTATTCATTATTGTAAGATTTCTAAGAGGAATAGTTAATGGGTTTTATAATTGCATTGTAGCTTAGAGTTCATGCCGTCCTGGTCGGAACATCTAAATGCTGTCATCAACTCATCAATAACATCGCAGGGAAATTAAATCACCAATTTCGTTTCCCTGACAGGCTAATTACAAGACGCGTGTGCATGGAACGATCGGTCTCTGATAAGCTTTCCAAAATTAATATGAACTCATGCACTCAAATGCTATTACTTAGGAAATGCATACAGTAGATTCGATTGTATCTCGCGCCCACGCGATTACACGAAGCGTAATTGCATACTATTCTATATAATCCATATATTATTTTATGCAAGGAGTCTGCAGGTCCCTTAAAGACCCAGGTTCGCCTGCATTCAAGACACTGCAGGCCCTAATGTTGCGCCCCTGGCTACAGCCGTATCGATCTCTGTCAAATGGCAGTGAACTCTCTGCAATGATCAATAGTTGTATTGTAAGTTATTGCGAAACATCCCACTGTGTAGAACACGGAAGCCAAGAAAATGAGTGAGGTCACTTACTGTACGTTATTGCACAATATTGAAGTGCTAGGTTATCCCCGACACTTTATCAGGAAACGGCACAAGGGGTAGAATTTTTTTTTTTGTCGCACCGACAATGGGATAGGAAGGACCTAGGAGTTGGAAGGAAGCGGGAAATGGGGAACCACGGAAAACCATCTTCAGGGCTGCCAACAGTGGGATTCGAATCCAATATCTCCCGGATGCAAGCTCACAGCCGCCTCTAACCGCACGGCCAACTCGCCAGGTTAAGGGATAGAATTAAGGCGATGGTACACAACGAGTCGGCACCAGACTCGGCGCTCCCTACTTAGCATTCATGTCGGGGGGAACACGGAAGGAGCCTCCCCGAAGAGTGCTAGATAAGGCATTCGGGCGTTCCCTGGGCAAAGGTGATACACCGGCATATTCTTCCACGAAGGCGCTGCTACACAGCAACAAGCAGATGATTATGCTTGTAAATGCCATACGATAATAATAATAATAATAATAATTCAAGTCGGTGCGGAACAGGGGCCTTGTGGAGGGATGGGAAGATTGGAAGGGATAGACAAGGAAGAGGGAAGGAAGCGGCCGTGGCCTTAAGTTAGGTACCATCCCGGCATTTGCCTTGAAGAGAAGTGGGAAACCACGGAAAACCACTTCGAGGATGGCTGAGGTGGGAATCGAACCCACCTCTACCCAGTTGACCTCCTGAGGCTGAGTGGACCTCGTCCCAGCCCTCGTACCACTTTTCAAATTTCGTGGCAGAGCCGGGAATCGACCCCGGGTCTCCGGGGGGTGGCAGCTAATCATGCTAACCACTACGCCACAGAGGCGGACAAGAAAGTAATTACCAGTAAAAATTACACTTTATGTAACGTAATGATTATAAGTAAAAATTACTAAAGAAGTAATTGTTAGACTACAACTAAAATGTTTGCTTTCCTCCCTGAAGGGGAAGGCGGGTCTTCTAGACGGTGACACTGTCTCTCAGGCCAGGAGACTTGTTACGGTGAAGGAGATGTACGGAGAAGGTGAGAGGGCGGGTGGCCGTGGCCTAAACTAGGAACTGTCCCTGCATTCGCCGTAGTGCAGGAGAATGAAAAACCACGGAAAAACATTCTCAGGAGAGCCGACCCGAATGCAGCGGCGTAGAGCCACGGCCACTCCTCCTCTGCTCCGTTGGTCGGTCGGTGTGCAGAGCCGTCCACTCTGCAACCGCCGAAATTAATTCGCTTACTTATACTCAATTACTTCTCCACTCTGGTTCTCAACGCTCCTTGGCGATGATGGAGATGCCTCTATGGAACAGTGGTAGATTGTCGGCCTCCGAATCCGAAGATAGCGGGTTCGAACCCGGCTGAGGAAGTCGGATTTTTGAAGAGCGGATACTCCATGTCGTACGATGTCGGCATGTAAAAGATCCCTGGTGACACATTTGGTGTTTATCCGATAAAATTCATTAAATCTCAGCCATAGAAGCTCAATAGAGTTTCGGTTTAGTCGGTCTGCCATCTAGTGGGCCTAGAGTAAAACGGAACGTCGAAAATGACGAGAAGACAGCCAGATAGCATCAAATCGAAATGTCTGCACCACGGTAGCTGTGCCCATGCCATTATTATTATTATTATTATTATTATTATTATTATTATTATTATTATTATTATTATTATTCCGCCTCTGTGGTGTAGTGGTTAGCGTGATTAGCTGCCACCCCCGGAGGTCCGGGTTCAATTCCCGGCTCTGCCACGAAATTTAAAAAGTGGTACGAGGGCTGGAACGGGGTCCACTCAGCCTCGGGAGGTCAACTGAGTAGAGGTGGGTTCGATTCCCACCTCAGCCATCCTGGAAGTGGTTTTCCGTGGTTTCCCACTTCTCCTCCAGGCAAATGCCGGGATGGTACCTAACTTAAGGCCACGGCCGCTTCCTTCCCTCTTCCTTGCCTATCCCTTCCAATCTTCCCATCCCTCCACAAGGCCCCTGTTCAGCATAGCAGGTGAGGCCGCCTGGGCGAGGTACTGGTCATACTCCCCAGTTGTATCCCCCGACCAAGAGTCTGAAGCTCCAGGACATTGCCCTTGAGGCGGTAGAGGTGGGATCCCTCGCTGAGTCCGAGGGAAAAACCGAACCTGGAGGGTAAACAGATTATGATGATGATTATTATTATTCAATATAAGATTTACATCACCTTCTCTTTTTTTTTTCTTTTCCAGTTGCCCGATTTTCGAAGCTTTATCAAAGTTTCTTTTTCTTTCTTTCTTTCTTTCTTTCTTAATCTGTTTACCCTCTAGGGTCGGCTCTTCCCTCGGACTCAGTGATGGATCCCACCTCTACCGCCTCAAGGGCAGTGTCCTGGAACGTGAGAGTTTGGGCCGTGGGATGAAACTGGGGAGGAGGACCAGTGACTCGCCCAGGCGGCCTCACCTGCTGTGCTATGCTGAACAGGGGCTTTGTGAGGGGATGGGAAGATTGGAAACGACAGGCAAGGAAAAGGGAAGGAAGTGGCCGTGGCCTTAAGTTAGGAACCATCCCGGCATTTGCGTGGAGGAGAAGTGGGAAACCACGGAAGACCACTTCGAGGATGGATGAGGTGGGAATCGAACCCACCTCTACTCAGTTGACCTCCCGAGGCTGAGTGGACCCCGTTCCAGCCTTCGTACCAATTTTCAAATTCGTGGCACTACACCACAGAGGCGGACTAAAGTTTCTTTTTAAATTTCTGAATTGGCAAAAAATAGAACAACTTCCGAGCATGCTAATCTCCTAACAAGCTTTAGGATGTGAGCGCTGCCATCTTCACGCCCATTCATGAACTCGAAATCCACGCAAGCTACTGGTTAAATATTTCCTTCACACGTCAACATGTGCACGAGATACTGATACTATCGCAGGAATGGTCGGCATTACTGTAACATTTATTGCCTGCAACCACTTGTCCGGCTGGTTGGCTCAATGGCCTTCGGTTCAGAGAGCCCCGGGTTAGGTTCCCGGTCAGATCGGGGATTGTAAATCTGGCTCGGGGACTGGGTCATTGTGCTGTCCCCAACATCCCTACAACTCATTTACCACACACAGCACTACTCTCCACCACCGAGCGAGTCGCTACATGGCTTGGGTCAGGTAGCTTGTCAGCTTGCATCGAGAGATAGTGGGTTCGAACTCCACTGTCGGCAACCCTGGAGACGGTTTTCCATTTCCACATCAGGTAAATGTTGAGGTCGTACCTTAATTAAGATCACGGCCGCTTCCCTCCCTCTTGTAGCCTCCTTTTCTATCTCGCCGTCGCAGTAAGACCTATTTGTGTCGATGAAACATAAAGCAAATTATTTTTTTTTAAAAGGGAAGGACATCCGGCCCTAAAACTGGAGCTAAATCTCTACAAAATACCGATTATTATTATTCTTTCTTCATTATGCCCAACTGAGGAGCCCGATTGAACTTATTTAGCTGATCCCGTTTCCTTCTTCTTCTCCTAAAATCTCTTTATCTTCTCGCTGTGGCTTTTCTTGCGATCTTCTGACCAAATTTTGTTGGTGGTAGTGCTTGGATGATGTTTAAAGAGGTGATTGCCGACTAATTTTCTGAACTTAGATCTGTCTAACACAATGCCATTATTATTATTATTATTATTATTATTATTATTATTATTAATAATAATAATATGTTTACCCCGCAAGGTTGGTTTTTCCCTCGGACTCAGCGAGGGATTCCACCTCTACCGCCTCAAGGGCAGTGTCCTGGAGCTTCAGACTCTGGGTCGGGGATACAACGGGGAGGATGACCAGGCGGCCTCAGCTGCTATGCTGAACAGGGACCTTGTGGAGGGATAGGAAGATTGGATGGGACCGCGGCCTTAAGTTAGGCATTTGCCTGGAGGAGAAGTGGGAAACCACGGAAAACCACTTCCAGGATTGCTGAGGTGGGAATCGAACCCATCTCTACTAAGTTGACCTCCCGAGGTTGAGTGGACCGCGTTCCAGCCCTCGTATCACTTAAATTTCGTGTCAGAGCCGGGAATCGAACCCGGACCTCCAGGGGTGGCAGCTAATCACGCTAACCACTACACCACAGACGCGGACATTATTATTATTATTATTATTATTATTATTATTATTATTATTATTATTATTATTATTATTATTATTATTATTATTATTATTATTATTATTATTATTATTATTATTATTATTGTATCCCCGTGTAGTATTGAAATATAGATTCACAATATCCGCACGTTTTCTTGGCACGATGCGAGATTAAGCTATTAAAAAAAAAGTCCGAACGTCCTTGTCTCTGGAATTAAACTGATTATAATTTCTGGCATGGGATGTGTGGAATCGAGGACTATAATTAGAGCCCTGCGCGGATATACAAAATAATATCCGCATCCCCACCCACATCCGCATCCGCAAAATGGTTCTCAGAGAATAATTTAAATATTTAATTACAGTATATTACACCCAAGGTATTGAACCGGATAGACCTGTTAACATTATACAATAGGTTTGATACTTGGCACCAGAACCCCTACAGTCACAGGTTTATGAGGGATTGTCTCTTGCGACTACTACCAACGTATTGACTTTTGTTTCTTCCTTCCTTCCTTCCTTCCTTCCTTCCTTCCTTCCATTAACTGCGGGCAGGAGCCAGGTAGGCTATGGTCAGATTTATGGCTTCATGGTCTCAAGGTTCTTTATATATCACATTTCTCCCATACCAATGTTAAGGGTCGCCTAACCACAATTAAAAACAAGAGTATACCTGAGTGAAAATAAATAAACGTCATTATTTAGAAATTATCACCAAAATTATTCGCACTGCTATACAGTTTATATTCGCCAAGACTCTAACTTCGAGCGGATATCCGCATCCGTGCAGGGCTCTAACTATAATATAGTACCTCCTCGAAAGTGGAACTCGTGTATCTAAATTCGTCGACTTCCTGTCGGGAATCGAACCCACGTTCTTCCGGGTGACCTAAGCACGCTCCGTCTCACCACCTCTTGTAGGAGATATTGTGAAAAACATCTCGGAATTCCTGTCTCCGGAAATTAAAGTGGGTTGCACAACTTGATCACATCTTCTTCGACGAAGGTTAAACTAGGACGGGAAAATTGCAAGGTGTTGAGTAATAGCTATGATTCACGTAACACCCACTTTTGTGTTTTGTCGGGCGCCAATTCTCGTACATCCTATGTGAAGAAAGAGGTCTCCCAAACACCTTGGAGTACGATCAACCCTCTGAAGAGAGAAACTAAAAGATACTGTATGCTGTGTTTGCATATCCAAATAGGCTCCGTTTAAATTGATGACGATGCAAAGCTCCGCGCCTAGGAGTATGACCGACCTTGAACACTGTAGATATGGGATGCGTGATAACTGACTGGCATCTTCACTTTCTTCACATGAATGCGGCAGGTGATATTTTAAAAAATAATTGACTGGGCAAATGGCTAAGCGGTTTTGGTCACGCAGCTTGCGTTCGGGAGCTCGTGGGCTCGAACCCCACTGTCGGGAGCCCTGAAGTTGATTTTCCGTGGTTTCCCATTTTCTCCTTCTTTCTTCCATTCTGGCCATCTAAGGACTACGGAAAGTAACCCCATGCATGCATCTTAATCCTTCTTTTCTTGACTTCCAACAGTTTTTCATCCTTTCGCTTTGCTGTTTCCTCCTCTCTTGTGTCCAGATATTATTACCTTTCCTCTTTACCTTCTCCTGGAAACCCTTGACATTTTGTATCAATCTTCTGAAAGTGGTTCTGTCTTGTATTACATCGTCTGTTATTCCAATCGCTGTCATATCATTTTTTTTTTTTCTCCTTGCTCTTGTAAACATAGTTAAACACTAGTTTTGTCAATCTACTATACATCCTTATTATGTGACCAAAAACATTTAATTCTCCTCTTTCTGATCGTGTCTAACAGCCTTTCATTTTCTTCATCCTTGTATAGATCTTTATTCCTCCTATGCCTAAACTCTCCTTCCTTTGTTTTCAATGGTCTCCAAATTTTCCTCAATATTTTCCTTTCTTTTTTCTCTATCTATTCTTTTTCACCAGTTTTCATAGAGAACATTCATTCTGTGGCATACAGACTCTCTGGTTTGATTACTGTGTTGTAGTGTTTGATTTTTTTTTTGCTATTTGTTTTACGTCGCACCGACACAGATAGGTCTTTGGCGACGATGGGATAGGAAAGGCCTAGGAAGTGGAAGGAAGCTGTCGTGGCCTTAATTAAGGCACAGTCCCGGCATTTGCCTGGTGTGAAAATGGGAAACCACAGAAAACCATCTTCAGGGCTGCCGACAGTGGGGCTCGAACCCACTATCTCCCGATTACTGGATACTGGCCGCACTTAAAGGGGGTGACCCAGCTTAACAAAGGAAAAAAATAGGTTAATATTCATTCGATTGTTAAATATGCTACAATTGTTGTTGACAATTGCTGCACATATCCCAGTATTGGCATGCTTCCTGGCAACCAGAAGCAACTTTAATAATGTCAGAATTTTAATAATTTTAATATTTTAAAATAAAATATTCAAAATTTCCCGCCTTTTTAACAGTATATCACTGTTTCCCATATAAATTCCAAGTTTATAAGAATTTTCATACTTTTCCTTTTTTGAAGTGTGTATCAAAACTCCAGCTACAAAATGAACCGCAATCATTAACATAGACTGTGATTTCGATTTTTTTGTCGCGTTTTTATTCCGAGCACCAGAAAATATTAATAGCTTTTTAAATAAAAATGTTATATAAAATCGAATTTAAATCCTATTGATCTGAATGAGGTACACATTGTAGTACTACATTATGGGAGGAAACTGAAAAAATCATAATTATCCGTGAATCAGTAAGAGAGTTATGAAGGAAACCGTGATATATTGTTTAAAAGGCGGGAAATTTTGAACATTTTATTATAAAATGTTATAATTAGAATTTTGACATTATTGATGTTGCTTCTGATTGCTCTTAAACATGCCAATCCTGGGGTTTATGCAGCATTTGTCAATAACGTTTGTAGCATATATAAAAATCGAATGAATATTGGTCCATTTTCCCCCGTGTTGAGCTAGGTCTCCCCCTAAGCGACTGCAGCTATTGAGCTCGGTGTGTTTCATTTTAGTTTTCCTTGGGAGATTCTTCTTATTGTAGGTATCTTTAGTGAGTTGGTATGCTGGTTCCAGTTTTCTTGCTCTTCATCTGTTTGCTTCGTTATCGAGTCCATTATTTCACTGAGGTTTTTAAATTTATTAACCTTGTAGATTTTCCCGTACTCTGTGGGTTAATCCTTAATATTTGACGTGAATTTAGTCTTCTCAAAAGATATCTGTAGTCCAACTCTCCCGGCAATTTCTTTCAGAACATTGATTTGCTCTAAGGCAGAGTCTCTTCACACCAGTCAAATGCTGGGACTGTTCCTTAATCAAGGCCACGGTCGCTTCCTTTCTACTCCTTTTCTATCCCGTCGTCGCCGAAAGATCTGTGTCGGTGCGACGTAAAGCAAATTGTTTGAAAAGGAGTATTTATTTATGTCCGTGTTTAATAAAACAAACCCCATAACGTTACAGCTAAGATAGGCCTTGGCCTATACAGCGACAGCTGTTCAGCGCGAAGGCCTGCAGATTACGAGGTGGCGCATGGCCAGTGTGACGAATTCTCTCGGTAGATATTCTTAGTTTTCTAAACCGGGGCCGTCTAATCGTCATGTTTCTTTAGTGGTAGTGGTTGTGGTGGTGATTATTGTTTTAAGTACAACTAGGCAACCATCCTCTATATAACACTTATCAGAGAGAAAAAATGGAAGGGATCCCACACTTCTATAAATGAAGGTATCGGCCAAAGAAAGACAAGAGCTACGAAGGGCGTGAAAATTAAAAACTCCCTAGGCTTCCATACGTAACATAGTCGGGGTCGGAAAAGTACAAGAGCTGGCCAAGGGAGGCCGGATAGGATCGATCCATGAAAGTGAGGATCGTAGCACAAGTAAGTGCAAGCAAGGCCACGACTCAGCTAAGGGCCCCGTGGCCGCCAACCCACGTTTCCAAGTTGAGAGACCCTGGAGCCATTTTACTCGCCTTTTACGACAGAGTATACCATTAGTTTTATTCTACCGCCCCCACCCACAGGGGTTGTATATTGAGCATTCAGCCCAAAGGCTGGTTTGACCCTCAACAGCTGTTATAGATGGCCTAGGTGTGAATGAAGAGGTGCACAAGGAAAATGAGGTCTGAGGTAGTTTCCCATTGCTTTCCTCGCCGAGCCAAAAGTTGCTATTACATCTCAGTCTGCCAAGCCCACTGAAATGCACGCGCCTACCGACCCCATACGCGACGATTTCACACCATTCATCACAGGGATTAGCTGTGTAAGGAATGGTTATCAAAGCCAAGGATGAGACAGATCAGTGAAAGCAACAAATTTATTCTAGCCAAAATCTGAAGACATGGTGCACTGTAAATACTAGGTCTCGCCAGCAAAGGTATATAATGGCGATATCAATACTTATACATCTTCATTAGAGACTGTTATGCCTTCCAGCGTTCATTCTGCAAGCCACCTGTAAATTACTCCAATCCCTAACTCCTCGTCCTATAAATGAATATTTGCTCCAATCTGTCCTCTTGAATTCCAATTTTATCCTCATACTGTGATCTTTCTTACTTTTAAAATCCCACTGGAGCTTATTCGTCTACCGATGTCACTCCATATTTCTCCGTCCGGCTCCATGGCTAAATTGTTAGCGTGCTGGCCTTGGGTCACAGGTGTCCCGGGTTTGATTCCCGGAAGGGTCGGGAATTTTAACCATAACTGGTTAATTTCGCTGACAGGGGGACTGGGTGTATGTGTCATCTTCATCATCATTTCATCCTCATCACGACGTACAGGCCACATACGGGTCTCAAATAAAAAGACCTGCATCTGGCGATCCGAACTTGTCCTCGGACGCTCCCGGCACCAAAAGTCATACGTCATTTCATTTCATTTCTTTTAACCATTTCTCCACTATTATTAGCGTATGGTAACGTACACAAAACAATACAAAGATTAAACATACAAGGACAGCAAGCACGTGCGCCTCCTTGGTGTAGTGGTTAGTGTAATTAGCTGCCACCGCCGGAGGCCCGGGTTCGATTCCCGGCTCTGCCACGAAATTTGAAAAGTGGTACGAGAGCTGGAACAGGGTCCACTCAGCCTCGGGAGATCAACTGAGTAGAGGTGGGCTCGATTCCCACCTCAGCCATCCTCGAAGTGGTTTTCCACGATTTCCCACTTCTCCTCCAGGCAAATGCCGAGATGGTACCTAACTGAAGGCCACGGCCGCTTCCTTCCCTCTTCCTTGTCTATCCCTTCCAATCTTCCCATCCCCCCACACGGCCCCTACTCAGCATAGCAGGTGAGGCGAGGTACTGGTCATCCTCCCCAGTTGTATTCCCCGACCCAGAAGCTCAAGGACACTGCCCTTGAGGCGGTGGGATCCTTCGCTGAGTCCGAGGCAAAAGCCGACCCTGGAGGGTAAAGAGATAAAGAAGAAGAAGAAGAACAGTAAGCACTAAATATTATATACATAGTTACAAGATATACACATTATAACATTGAAAACAATCATGCAAGCAAAAGGGTACAAAGAGTTAGATCTAAATTCTCTAGCCTCAGCAGAAGCCACTACAAAGTCCTGGATGGATCCAACGAATGCTCTTCCAATGCATTCGGTGACACAGTATGGTCGATAGTCTGCTTAACTGGACCACAATCACAGGCTGGAGATCTCATACCCTCCACTGACAGCTCTGAACATATCGTTTAGTCGAGCAGCTCGTCTTTTTTTTTAAACGGCGCGTGACTTTTAGTGCCGGGAGTATTCCTGAACATGTTCGACTCGCCTGGTGCAGGTCTTTTGATTTTACACCCGTAGGCGACCTGCGCGTCGTTATGAGGATGAAATGATGAAGCCTGCACATACACCCAGTCTCCGTGCCAGCGAAATTAACCAATTATGGTTAAAATTTCCGACCCTGCCAGGAAGTGAACCCGGGACCCCTGTGACCAAAGGCCAGCACGCCAACCATGGAGCCGGGCTCTTTTGTCGGAAACTACTTATAAATAAATAATAAAGAATAAATAGTGCTGTTTATCTTTGGATTATTTTCCAATAATCCTGGTGTGAGGCCAATACGCTGGGGCTTTTACGCCCTTTCATTTGCTTTTTAATTGCAACCCCTAAACACCTTCACAACTATAAGAAGAGGTCTGTATCCCTGCCTACTAAAAGAAAAAAAAAAAAAAAAGCAGCTTACCGGGTGGCGAGAACAATGCACTTGGCCCTGGAAACCCTTGCGAGGTTGCCGGGTTGAACATCAATTGGGCGTTCCCTACTGTACAATAAGTGTGTGTTTGTTGTTTTGTCAGTTGTTTAAAACCTTTATTGGACTAACGCTCGATATAATATCAACGATAGAATTACGTAGAACGTGAGTTCCGGCGTATGAGAAGGACCTCTTCGTTTCGTTCGTGATTAATGCTTCTGTGAACTTGCAGAATTATTTGGAAACTTACTTTCTTTAGAAGTAGAGAAGAAGTCATTGTTTTTCAAAATGTCTCACTTCTACGTGAACAACGAAAATCGTAGGCAAAATGAAAGATACTGTGAGAATCTTCACTGCTCAGTTCTGAAAGGAATGTAAAGGTTGCGTGTTTACCCTTCATCGTTGGCTTTTCCTGGGCAGGAAAAGTTTAAGCCCCTACAGGGTGTGCCAAAAAATTCTTTACTCCTTATCAGACTCGTAGCTGAACGGTGAGCGTGTTGGTTTTCGGATACAAGAGTCCCGGATTCGATTATTATTGGCCAGGTCATTGAAATTTATCTTCACTCGGGGCTAGGTGATAGGGCTTATTTGAAGTGCATCCTCTCTTCAAGATATCAACAGTAATAGTGGGATGCGTTGAACTTCTGAAAAGTTTTGTATTTAAAGTTCTGGGTGATGGGGGAAAATACCACTTTGTCATCTAGCATGTTATTCCCTTATTCCACTTTCTCACCGCATAACACTGCACATTCATTGCGAAGTTGTCCGTGCTGGCCTTTGGCCACAGGGGTCCCGGGTCGGGAATTTTAACCTCAATTGGTTAATTTCGCTGGCACTGGGGCTGGGTGTATGTGTCGTCTTCATCATCATTTCATCCTCATCACGACGCACAGGTCGCCTACGGGTGTCAAATCAAAAGACCTGCACCTGGCGAGCAGAACATGTCCTCGGACACTCCCGGCACTAAAATCCATACGCCATTTCATTTCATTGCGAAATTGTCCTACACGACTCAAAGCTGATACCTACAGAGCAGTGAGAGATCAGTTGGAAATGGAAAAAAAATACCGGCACATTTTTGTTCAACCTGCGATAAATTTTTAACCGGGTAAGATAAAAAAATTCGTCCGCCTCTATGGTGAAGTGGTTAGCGTGATTTGCTCCCACCCTCGGAGACCCGGGTTCGATTCCCGGCTCTGCCACGAAATTTGAAAAGTGGTATGAGGGCTGGAACGGAGTCCACTCAGCCTTGGGAGGTCAACTGAGTAGAGATAGTGGGTTCGATTCCCACCTCAGCCATCCTCGAAGTGGTTTTCCGTGGTTTCCCACCTTCTCCTCCAGGCAAATTCCGGGATGGTACCTAACTTAAGGGCACGGGCACTTCCTTCCCTCTTCCTTGTCTATCCCTTCCCATCCCCCCGCAAGGCCCCTGTTCAGCATAGCAGGCGAGGCCGCCTGGGCGAGGTACTGGGCATCCTCCCCGGTTGTATCCCCGACCCAGAGTCTGAAGCTCCAGGACACTGCCCTTGAGGCGGTGGAGGTGGGATCCCTCGCTGAGTCCGAGGGAAAAACCGAACCTGGAGAGTAAACAGATGATGATGATGATTAGTGCATGCATTTAATAATAATAATAATAATAATAATAATAATAATAATGGAGCCTCCGTGGCTCAGACGGTAGCGCGTCGGGCTCTCACCGCTGGATACCGAGGTTAAAATCCCGGTCACTCCATGTGAGATTTGTGCTGGACAAGCGGAGGCGGGGCAGGTTTTTCTCCGGGTAATCCGGTTTTCCCTGTCATCTTTCATTCCAGCAACACTCCCCATTATCATTTCATAGCATCTATCAGTAATTAATAAATCACTTTGGGAGTGGCGACCCCATCGTACTAATAGCCTATATCTGCTTCATTCATTGCATCCCTGACCCGGTCAATGACTGGAAAACAGGTTGTAGGTCTTCATTTTCAATAATAATAATAATAATAATAATAATAATAATAATAATAATAATAATAATAATAATAATAATAATAATAATAATAATGTTATTGGCTTTACGTGCCACTAACTACTTTTTCGGTTTTCGGAGACGCCGAGGTTGACGTATTTGATCACCTTCAAATACCACCGAATTGAGCCAGGATCGAACCTGCCAGGTTGGGGTTAGAAGGCCAGCGCCTCAACCGTCTGAGCCACTCATCCCGGCCTCATGCATTTCAGTAGGATTGACAGACTGATATGTAATAGCAAACTCTGGCTCGGTGAGGAAAGCAACGGGAAACTACATCACTCCTCATTTCTCTAGTACGCCTCTTCATTGAAGCCTAGGCTATTTTTGGCAGCTGTTGAGGATCCAACCAGCCTCCGGGCTGAGGACTGGACATAGACAGCGTATACTATGAAATAAACCCCAAAGAATAAGTTTCACCAATTCTGAAAAATAACTTACGTGTTGGTAAAATCCTTATTCTGGGCGGTCTTCATTTGTTTCAGATGGTGGTGACGATTATTGCTTTGCGGCAAAATATCTGTGTGTTTCTAACCAAGTGTTTCTTTCGGCCTATTCTTTGTGGTCTGCAAAAGAGTAACTGTTCCTTTTTCCCGGAAATATCAACGCTGGAATGAATGTCAATTCAGGGATAGAAGGAATTCTTGGCATGTATATTTATTATGGTTATCACGGCATCGTCCTTCGGATCAATACCGCCTGAGTTTCTTAAAGGAGGTGGAGCTTCTGAGGCGCTGCGAGGTGAGGGCGGCATCCTTCCAGCCTCTCATAACGTCCCAGAGTAATGTTTTCTGATATTTCCTTCGACATGTCTTGGTGACTGGTGTTATACTCAAAGGACCACATAGTAATTTTCTTATATAAAAACGAATTCCGTCCATCTCTCTACCTGTCTGCCTAACTATTTGTCTTCCTCAACGACACGTGGAGAAACATCCAGTCAGGCAAGCGACTCAGTGGTGAAAACATCCTAGGGCTATGAGCTACGAATTTTAGGTAAATAAAATATAATCAAGTCCGCCTCTGTGGTGCAGTGGTTAGCGTGATTAGTTGCCACCCCCAGAGGCCTGGCTTCGATTCCCGCTCTGCCATGAAATTTGAAAAGTGGTACGAGGGCTGGAACTGGGTCCACTCAGCCTCGGAAGGTCAACTGAGTAGAGGTGGGTTCAATTCCTACCTCAGCCATCCTCGAAGTGGTTTTCCGTGGTTTCCCACTTCTCCTCCATGCAAATGCCGGGATGGTTCCTAACTTAAGACCACGGCCGCTTCCTTCCCTCTGCCGTGTCTACCCTTGCAATCTTCTCATCCCTCCACAAGGCCCCTGTTCAGCATAGCAGGTGAGGCCCCCCTGGCGAGGTGCTGGTCTTCCTCCCCAGTTGTATCCCCCGACCCAGAGTCTGAAGCTCCAGGACACTGCCCTTGAGGCGGTAGAGGTGGGATCCCTCGCTGAGTCCGAGGGAAAAACCAACCCTGGAGGGTGAGCAGATTTAGAAAGAAAGAAAAGAAAGAAAGAAAGAAAGAAAATGTAATCAAGTCCGCCTCTGTGGTGTAGTGGTTAACGTGATTAGCTGTCACCCCCAGAGGCCTAGGTTCGATTCCCGCTCTGCCATGAAATTTGAAAAGTGGTACGAGGGCTGGAACGGGGTCCACTCAGCCTCGGAAGGTCAACTGAGTAGAGGTGGGTTCAATTCCTACCTCAGCCATCCTCGAAGTGGTTTTCCGTGGTTTCCCACTTCTTCTCCATGCAAATGCCGGGATGGTTCCTAACTTAAGACCACGGCCGCTTCCTTCCCTCTGCCTTGTCTACCCTTGCAATCTTCTCATCCCTCCACAAGGCCCCTGTTCAGCATAGCAGGTGAGGCCGCCCTGGCGAGGTACTGGTCATCCTCCGCAGTTGTATCCCCGACCCAGAGTCTGAAGCTCCAAGACACTGCCCTTGAGGCGGTAGAAGTGGGATCCCTCGCTGAGTCCGAGGGAAAAGCTGACCCTGGAGGGTAAGCAGATTAAAAGAAGAATAAATAAATAAATAAATAAATAAATAAATAAATAAATAAATAAATAAATAAATAAATAAATAAATAAATAAATAAATAAATAAATAAATAAATCACCACTGAACTGCATTTAGCGCTGTCGCCCAGGTGGCAGGTTCCTAACAGTTCTTTACCTAGCCGGGCTGAGTCTCTCAGACGGTTGAGGCGCTGGCCTTCTGACCCCAACTTGGCAAGTTCGATCCTGCCTCAGTTCGTTGGTATTTGAAGGTGCTACTGCCATGTAAAAGAACTCCTGCGGGACTAAATTCCGGCATCTCAGCGTCTCCGAAAACAGCAAATGTAGATAGTGGGACGTAAAAATTATTATTATTATTATTATTATTATTATTATTATTATTATTATTATTATTATTATTATTATTATTATTATTATTATTATTATTATTATTATTATTATTATTATTATTATTAGCCTGCCTGGTGGCCATCATCTTTAAGCCGTTGAAGTCTAAACGATCTGACACCGAGGTTAGCCGGTTCGAGTCCAGTTGGTCGAAAAAGTTTTCACCAACATAATGTTGGTCGGCAGCGTAGGGGAGGTGGTGCTATACAATTTCTAATCACTAGATTGCGTGCCAAAAGCCTGGATTAAATTCCAAACATCTTCACAGTGCTTATATGGAGTGAGGGCATATGACGTTGTTGATGGTGATTCGTCCGTCGGATGGGGGACGTTAAGCCTTGAGCAGACACCTTGGTGCTATTCGACAGGAGTAGGCTATGTGCCGGCACCGGGTACCACCCTCTCCCTTCCTAATATCATATTCACGTCATTCATTTCGTCTCATTGACTCCTCTGATGTAGTTGAAGTCAGGAAGGGCATCCGGTCATAAAAATCCGCCACGACAGATTCATCTCACCTCATACCCGACCCTGTAGAGAGACAGAACAAGGATTGGACAATTATTATTATTATTATTATTATTATTATTATTATTATTATTATTATTAGTATTATTATTGTTTATTAATCTGTTTACCCTCCACGATTGTTTTTTTTCCTCTGACTCAGCGAGGGATCCCACCTCTACCGCCTCAAGGGCAGTGTCCTGGAGCGTGAGATTTTGGTCAGGGGATACAACTGGGGATGAGGACCAGTACTCGAACAGGCGGCCTCCACCTGCTATGCTGAACATGGGCCTTGCGGTGGGTGGGGGAGGGGAGATTGGAAGGGATAGACAAGGAAGAGGGAAGGAAACGGCCGTGACCTTAAGTTAGGTACCATTCCGGCATTTGCCAGGAGGAAAAGTGGGAAACCTTGGAAAACCACTTCGAGGGTGGCTGAGGTGGGAATCGATCACATCTCTGCTTAGATGACCTCCCGAGGTTGAGTGAACACCGTTCCGACCCTCGTACCACTTTTCGAATTTCGTGGTAGACCTGGGAATCGAACCCGGGCCTCCGGGGGTGGCAGCTAACCACGCTAAAAATGATAAAAACACAAAAATTCACGGGGAAATATGACCATAATATGAAAAATTACCGAAAAATGAAATAATCGTTAAGAGAGCCAGAGTGACCGCTGAAAATTGCATAATTTTAGTCAGTGTAGATAAAATCATGCTGAACTTGTATTTTCCGTGGAAATAATTTAAAGGAAAAGTGTCATGTAATAAACATCCGGGCCCTATTCATCAGTGAGTTTCAGGAATGAAAAGAGAAAACAACAATTAGTGTTATCTTCTCTATTTTCTTTATCTTTCTTACCAATTTGTGAGTTACAGCACACGTCTGTGTAACATTTTTGTATCTGAAAACTTTCTATTTGGTTTCGGGGTTGGGGTGTTATTGCGGAGAATTTTACGGTGTTGTCAAGTGTGTACTCAACCTAAGAGGCCCCAATTACATCCAGCGTTGCTTCTTTCTCATATTTCATCAGGTTTGAAGGAACTTCTTGTTACCTTTCAGTTGTCAACATGTTATGCAATCCCAATTATACTTCGTGCTGCTAATCAAATTAAAATCAATTTCAAATCTCTCGTTGCATTCAGACGTCAAAATAACATTACTAATACTTGTACTAATAATGTTATGGTCCGTCTGAGAGGAGAGAACCACTGGCTTTTTGAAATCAAATCAGGGGTTCGGTTCCGCCTCAGTTCACAAATCAAATGAACTGTATCGCTATTGACATATCCAAAGCTTCTGACAGGGTAGATCATGGAAGACTATTGAAGAAAATATTGGACTAGACAAAAGAGAACCGAGCTCGATAGCTGTAGTCGCTTAAGTGCGGCCAGTATCCAGTATTCGGGAGATAGTAGGTTCGAACTCCACTGTAGGCAGCCCTGAAAATGGTTTTCCGTGGTTTCCCATTTTCACACCAGTACCTTAATTAAGGCCACGGCCGCTTCCTTCCCACTCTTAGCCCTTTCCTGTCCCATCGTCGCCGTAAGACCTATCTGTGTCGGTGCGGCGTAAAATAACTACGAATAAAAAGACAAAAGAGTGATCGAATGGGCTAAATTTCCAGGAAACAGAACTTAGATCATTCAAGTACGTGAAGCATTATCTTTTTTTTTTCTTTTTTCTTTTTTTTTTTTTTTGCTAGGGGCTTTACGCCGCACCGACACAGACAGGTCTTATGGCGACGATGGGATAGGAAAGGCCTAGGAGTTGGAAGGAAGCGGCCGTGGCCTTAATTAAGGTACAGCCCCAGCATTTGCCTGGTGTGAAAATGGGAAACCACGGAAAACCGTCTTCAGGGCTGCCGATAGTGGGATTCGAACCTACTATCTCCCGGATGCAAGCTCACAGCCGCGCGCCTCTACGCGCACAGCCAACTCGCCCGGTGAAGCATTATCTGATCCTGTAATGATTAAGGGGGGGGGGGTCCCCACAGAGCAGTATTATTGGAGGAGTTTTCATATATACATATAGGTAAGCATGATTTTTTGCGTTAATTTATGTTCGATTTCGCGAAAAGGAAACAATTTTTCGCTTTATTTCGCGAAATAGGGTGACCCCATCGCTTTAATTTCGCTCCAATCCTTTCCAGAAGTTATTCATAAACAGTTTAATTAGTGAGATTTGCGAATTATTTATGTGAAAGATAAGTAAAAGGAAGCAATATTGATAATCATTCATTATTCCTCATGTAATATTGATTATAACTATAATAAAGCACTAAGATTACATAACACATTATCGTTTCACCCTACATGGCCATACCATTAAGGGATTGTTTAGAATATTAATACGAAGAGATACTTCTGTAGAAATGAGAAATCCTCATTCTGTCTTCTACTTCCCTCCATCACACATGTGATATTGGAATACAATTTCACGATCGTTATCCTCCATGAATTTCACTGCATTATCGCATTTATCGCAAAATAAGTAAATTTCGATTTAAACTGACCTTGTCGCTTTAATTCGCTGTAAATCGCGAAAACAAAATCACTAATTTCTTAACCAGAATCATATGATTCGTTAAGATATTTCAAAATCGCTTCAAAATATTTTTTGTCGCGTATATCGTTAATGCGGAAAAATCATGCCTCTACATGTAGGCCTCAAGGTTGTTCCCAGGAGAAAAATATGACAAAAATACGAAAATTCACGGGAAAATGTGACCTAAATATGAAAAATTACAAAAAAAACGTTAAGAAAGCCAAAATTTTACTTTATATGACCATTGAAACTTGCGTAATTTTAGTTATCGTAGATAAAATCATTCTTAACATGTATTTTCCATGGAAATAATCTATATATTAAAAAAAATTATAAAAACTTAAGTCAGTCAGTCCGGCCATTCTATCTGGTCGATTTCCTTCATTCTTTTTTTTAACTGAAAGGTATTCATGCACAGATTTGTCATCAGGTACTATAAATCACTTAACTTCCGCCTTCCTCAAATTATTTAATTTTTCAATTTTTTGTATCTTTGAAGCAATCATATCTTTGGTTCTAATTGAGGTACGGAGTTCGTTTTGGCCTAAGAGCACTCAGTGGATCAAGCTCTTTTATTTCAGCTCTTAACGATTCAAATTGGTTGATTCTGAGGAATGTTATGAGTGCACATTCAATTTGAAGTCTCATTTCTTCAACATTTTTTCTCACTGAGGCAATCATATCTTTCGTTCTAATTGAAGTACGCAGTTTGTTTTGGTCTAAAAACACTCAGTGTATCAATCTCTTCCTTTTGAGGCAATAATTACTTAAATTGGTAGATGCTGAGAAAAGTTATGAGTATATTTGTCTCCAAGACGAAGATCTTTGAAGTACTTTTTAACAGTTCGGCGCGTAGTGTTGTTCTAAGGAACGTTTAATTCAATTTCTTTGTGTGATGTATTTTCAAGTGTTTTGTTGACATAATATTACATTATATTACAGCAGCAGATCCTGTGCTTTATTTCATTAAGTCGGAACTTTGCAAATACATCCGTGAGGATAGTAACGAACAACACCATACATTGTACATTGCGGACGGAGCCAGCGGGAAACTGCTAGTATTAAGAAAAAAATAGTGACATGTCATAAATATCTGGACCCTAGACATGAGGATATTGTATTATGCGGTCGAAATCGGCTGATTGCAGTCAGCATAGTAATGTTCTGTGCGTTACAGTGACAATGAGAGAATGCGATGTATCAAATTCATCGTTCAGTTTGGTATGTTATGCTTCAGCACCCATCACATCACCAATTTCAGGTGTCACGGCCCATAGAGTCGTAGAAAAGATCGACTGTCAATATGATTTGATAAGATGTAATCTGCAAACTTCATACATTCAATCAACTCAAGCGCATCGGAAATTAGTTGCAGGAAGACAAGAGGTAAACAAGATAAGACAAAAAAACTGTTTTTAACTACTTCCGAATTTCAAATTTAGTTCGTTGAGTTCAGGAAAATGTTGCGTTTCTTTATACCAACTCGGGTCTATATGAAACCTTCGTCCTTTGAGGGGTGAACGAGTTGGCCGTACGGTTTGGGTCGCATAGCTGTAAGTTTGCGATCGGGGGAGAGTGGGTTGGAATCCCACCGTCGATAGCCCTGAAGATGGTTTTCCGTGGTTTCCTATATTCACTCAAGGCAAATGCTGGTGCTGTACCTTAATTAAGGCCACGGAAACCTTCCAACTCCTAGCCCTACCCCATCCTTAATTAAGTCGCCGAAAACATTTGATGTGTTAGTGCGAAGTCCAAGGGAAGAATCCATATGTTTCGTTCTTTTGCACTTGTTTCTAAGAGAAATAAGTAAGGGGACATTAAAACCAATAACACAAGAATCCAAAACAAACGTAATGGAATGCATTCGAATGAAGCGAGGTGATGCGGAAAATACTAGGTTAGGAAATTAAGTCGTAAAGGAAATAGACGAATATTGTTACTTGCATAGTGGAATAACTAATGATGGTAGAAGTAAGGAGGACATCAAATGCGGACTAGCACAAGCAAGGAAGAGCTTTCTTAAAAGAAGAAATTTTCTCACTTCGAACATTGATATAGGAATTGGAAATATGTTTCTGAAGACTTTCGTTTGGAGCGTGGCATTGTACGGAAGTGAAAGATGAACTTTACTTAGGTCAGAAAGAAAGAGAATATAAGCTTTTGAAATATGGTGTTTCAGAAAAATGCTAAAGGGGATATGGGTAGATCGAATCACGAATGAGGAGGTGAGAGGAGAACGATTTGGCGAAGTTTGACCAGAAGAAGAGATTAAAATAAATAAATAATGAAATGGCGTATGGCTTTTAGTGCCGGGAATGTCCGAGGACATGTTCGGCTTACCAGGTGCAGGTCTTTTGAATTGACTCCTGTAGGCGACCTGGGCGTCGTGATGAGGTTGAAATGATGATGAAGTCGGTACATACACCCGGCCCCCTTGCAGCGGAATTAACCATGTATGGTTAAAATTCCCGACCCTGCCGGGAATCGAAGCCGGGACCCCTGTGACCAAAAGGCCAGCACGCTAACCATTTAGTCATAGAGCCGAATAGAAGAAGAGATAGAGTGGTAGGACACATCTTACGACACCCAGGACTTCTTCAGTTAATTTTTTGAGTGAAGTATAGGTGGTAAAGCCGGCAGGGGTAGACCAAGGTATGAATATCACAAACATATATTAGAGCAGGTGTGGGATGTGGTAGTTATAATAATAATAATAATAATAATAATAATAATAATAATAATAATAATAATAATAATAATAATAATAATAATAATAATAATAATAATAATAATAATAATAATAATGTTATTTGCTTTACGTCCCACTAACTACTCTTTTACGGTTTTCGGAGACGCCGAGGTGTCGGAATTTTGTCCCGCAGGAGTTCTTTTACGTGCCGGTAAATCTACCAACACGAGGCTGACGTATTTGAGCACCTTCAAATACTACTGAACTGAGCCAGGATCGAACCTGCCAAGTTGGGGTCAGAAGGGCGCCTCAACCGTCTGAGCCACTCAGCCCAGCTAATATGTGGTAGTTACGGAAAGGTTAGCACAGGATAGGGTGGTGTAGCTGATGACCCAAACAACAACAACAACAACAACAACAACAACAACAACAACAACAACAACAACAACAATAATAATAATAATAATAATAATAATAATAATAATAATAATAATAATAATAATAATAATAATAATAATAATAATGTCCGCCTCTGTGGTGTAGTGGTTAGCGTGATTAGCTGCCACCCCCGGAGGCCCGGGTTCGATTCCCCGCTCTGCCACGAAATTTAAAAAGTAGTATGAGGGCTGGAACGGGGTCCACTCAGTCTCGGGAGGTCAACTGAGTAGAGGTGGGTTCGATTCCCACCTCAGCCATCCTGGAAGTGGTTTTCCGTGGTTTCCCACTTCTCCTCCAGGTGAATGCCGGGATGGTACCTAACTTAAGGCCACGGCCGCTTCCTTCCCTCTTCCTTGCCTATCCCTTCCAATCTTCCCATCCCTCCACAAGGCCCCTGTTCAGTATAGCAGGTGAGGCCGCCTGGGCGAGGTACTGGTCATTCTCCCCAGTTGTATCCCCCGACCAAGAGTCTGAAGCTCCAGGACACTGCCCTTGAGGCGGTAGAGGTGGGATCCCTCGCTAAGTCCGAGGGAAAAACCGAACCTGGAGGGTAAACAGATGATGATGATGATGATAATAATAATAATCGTATGATCTCAGCTACCGTATGCAATTTGGATTGACGCTATCTAGACAACCTGCATGTCAATTTCGATGTTCGTTTTTTTTTGACTCTATGAGATCGAAATGACATGGACATCTGCTGGGTGATCTATGAAATGAAATGGCGTATGGCTTTTAGTGCCGGGAGTGTCCGAGGATATGTTCGGCTCGCCAGATGCAGGTCTTTTGATTTGACACCCGTAGGTGACCTGCACGTCGTGATGAGGATGAAATGATGATGAAGACGACACATACACCCAGCCCCCGTGCCAGCGAAATTAACCAATTAAGTTTAAAATTCCCGACCCGGGAATCGAACCCGGGACCCCTGTGACCAAAGGCCAGCACGTTAACCATTTAGCCATGGAGCCGGACTGGGTGATCTATGGACGAGTTTTAAAGAAAGTCATCGGGTAAATACCAAATATTTGTTTATTGACATTTTTTGTCGGATGCCGTACTTTGCATCTCTCTCTTGGCAAATGTCAGAGCAAAATGTAGCTTCTATCAAACTTTCAAGTCTCATCCATGGCTGTGTCAAAATGGAAGCTGCTGTGGTAATGGTAGTGCTGAGTAATGATCTGGTAGTGACCGTCTTACGTTTCAAAACCCATTGTAAGTGTAATAAGATGAAAATGTCCACACGAACAATTTTATTCGCAAATTGGCAGGGTCACAATGGGGTCTCATCCTCAAATAGTCCGAACTTCAGCAATGGCACTGTGTTTTTCTGTTGCTGAATATGCTTTCCCATTCTGGTGCAGTTCATCTCATGCCAGACATACGGTACTCAGTTAGGGTGATCAGACGTCTTGTTTTATCCGGGAATGTCCTCCTTTTTTAGACCATTGTCCGGGATCCGGGTGGATTATTTAAAAAACTGAAATGCCCTCCCTTTTTTAGTGAATCTGCTTGGTAATCTGTTTTACTACATTTTTACCAGTATTTTTTTTCTTTTACTACGCGGCGGCCTCATGATATAGTGTCGATAGATAGAAAAGTGATTATAGATATACAGTACATACGATTATTCTATGCATGCCTTTTCTTCTTCTTGTCCGTTTCATCCTCTTTGGGGTACGATAGATCTATCAATGGTTAGTAAGTCGTGTTTTTCTGTCCTCCCAGTACTTTTTCATTCTTTCGGATCTTACCTTCCTCTCTTCTTCAGAAATTCTGTATAGTCGTTTGGACTTCACCCTGTCCTGAAACTTCTTTATTTTATCTTTGGCTATTTTCTTCGCAGATCCATCTACAAGCATCTCTTCTGTAATTTGGAATTCTCGTAGGTCCTCCTCAGTTTCCTTAAACCGGTTCGGCTTGGTTCTCTTATTACGGAAATAGTCGAAGATTCTTTTAATTATCCTTTTCGGGTCCATTCTTAGGATGTGGCCATAGCATGCCTTTTATTGTAACAACATACCCTATTTACTGCTCTGTATACTGTATGCTTCTCTCTCAGCAATACCCCGTCAGAACACTGCTATGTTGACATGTGGCAGCTGACAACGTGACAAGATAATTGGGATTTGAAGGGAGCCTGTTTAAAATGGATGGCGCTGAAAAGTGATATTGATTACTGTGATATTGAAAAAATGTATTCTGTATTTGCAAGCTAAGTCTTTCTAATTGATGATGTGAAATCTTTTGATGAGTTCTGCAATTTCAAACAATTCCTGAGTGAGAGTAGTAATTGAACAAGTTACCTTGTAGTCAGAAGTGGGCAAAAATGGCAGTTCGCGTAAGTCAGTTGATTGTAGTTCAGCGTTATTAAAACTTGCAGAATACTTTTTTCCTATACGAGGGCACAATGCAAATGTAGAAAGACTATGGACTGATAATAGGAACTGTTTCAAAGTAGAATCTGTGAAAAATCCTCCTAATGATTCAATATAATCTAAAGGAATTTACATGTGTATCTTTTTATGTAAGTATATCTTAGACATGCCAAAACTCCTGAAGACAACTTAATCTTCAGAAACTTACCAGCAAGGCGTGTAAATTAGTTTCATTGTTTACCTGTATAATATGGAAATGGATAAATCTTGTTTACGTAAAAATTAGAATATTATAAGTCTAAATTCAGGCTCCCATTAGAGGGTGTTTACGTCCTTTATTTCCCGACATTATCCTCCTTTTTAAATAGTTTTGTCCTCTTTTTTCTTGTTATCTGTTTGCATCTGGTCACCCTGTCCTCAATGAAACCTGCATGTTGATTACAAGTTGCTTAAAGCCTTCACCGACAGATAAGCTCTATTACTTGGCTGGAATGGCACTACTCTGTGTACGTAGCTGCCAACAGGGAGAGGCTTAAAGTGGAACAGAACAGTGCCCACCTGCTGCATGGACATAATCCTCCTCAGCAACGGCTGAGATCCTGGAAGAGCTTCCTGAGGATATTCGAGGTGCTTACTGTCTCACCAGAGAAGGTAAGGCTGGAGCTGTGGAAGAAGAGGATCCCTCACCTCCGCGGATGGATGCCAGCAGCTGAACAGTCACCACCTGGAGTGACCGGAATTTGAACCACGGAACCCAGCGGTGACAGGCCGGCGCGCTGTTGCCTGAGCCACGAAGGCACCCAACTAAATTATTCTTGGAAGAGGCTTATTTTCTCTTCTTTCTCATAGGTGTATAATAAGAGTTATGATTAGAGCTCGGGTTTGTATCTACAGATTGTAAACTCTAGCCCACCTAGATGCAAAAATGAACTTACTTACTTACTTATCCGGCGCTACAGCCCAGTGTGAGCCTTGGCCTCTTCTACGATATTCCGCCATCTACTTCGATCCTGAGCGGCTGGTCTCCATGGGCGGATGTTCATTGCCCTCAAGTCAGCTTCAACTTCATCACTCCATCTATTACGGGGCCTTCCTTGTCGCCGTCTTTTGTCTACTCGGGATTTAACTACTTTTCTTGGCATTCGATCTTCCTCCATTCTTTCCACATGGCCAAGCCATCGCAGTCTCTGTGCCTTAATAAATCTAACTATATCCTCCTGGTCTAGTATGTTTTGTATTTCAGCATTCGTCCTTATCCTCCAACCATTCTGGTCTTGAATTGGGCCATATATTCGTCTAATAATCTTTCTTTCAAATATCTTTAACTTATTTGCGTCATCAGATAAAAGGTTCCAGGCTTCTGAGCCATATGTCACTACAGGTCTAATAAGGGTCTTATATATTTTGAATTTTGTAGGTTTAGACAATATGCAAAAATGAACGAAAGTGTAAAAAGAGATGTACATTGTAATATGCAACAACAAATGAACAAAAATCAAATAAACTATTTGTTTTGTCAAAAATCTTACCTTACTCGTAGCTGTTACAGTATCCGACTCCATGGGTGAATGGTTAGCGTTGAAGCCTTCGGACCAGAGGGTCGCGGGCTGATTCTCGGCCAGGTCTGGGTGTTTGTGTTTGTCCTAACACTCTCCTCTTCATACTCAGACAACACACTGCACTACCAACCACCACACAGAAACATGAAATGGTGATTACATCCCTCCATATAGGGTCGGCGTCAGGAAGGGCATCCGGCCGTAAAGTAGGGCCAAATCCACATGTGTGACACAGTGCGCATCCGCGATCTCACAGATGAGGGAAATGCGGTAGTAGTAGAAGAATAAGAAGAAGATTTTCATGTGTGATTCTCCTGCGTCTGTCGGTGAAGAATATTATACAACTTTCTGTATTCTGCATCGCATGATGTCACAGGTGCATGCGAAAAACACTTTAATACTTCTGTGTTGAATTCCTCTTCTATTTCAGTTTTGTCATCAGCCAGCGTTTTTTTAATTTTGAAAGATTTTTTAATATCCAGGATTTTTATGTAATACCTTACTAAGCTTATTTTTGGAATGTTAGCATACCGTGAGTTTCTGAGAAATAAATCTGCATAGTATTTTTTCACAAAACATGCCCCTGTTACATGGATACAAACTATTTTTTCCCCTTATAGGCCTACCTACTGATTGCAAAGGTTTTATTCATTAATTACTAGTAATTAGCCGACGACAAGAAGATTACAAGTAAGAATTTTATGCGACAATTACGAGTAAAATATACATTTCTACACCAAAATTTTCAAACATGCACTTCCCCTATCCGCCCTTCCAGGATCTGTATTTATCTGCCCTATCGAACACAGGTCAAATTGTCTGTGAAGTTGTGAATTAGAAAGTATGTCGCTATCGCATACCTTAAAATAGACACACACACGCATATATAAAACTAATATACATTTTGCTTATAAATCTGGGATTTACGTAGTTATGAAGAAGACGATTATCTCGCGTTGGATTTCACTTTAAATTATTCATCATCGCCATCATATTCGATATTTCCACAAGTAGTTTCTCCAGGTCCGGCTCCATGACAGAATGGTCGGCGTAGTGGCCTTAGGTTTAGACGGCTCCGGGTTCAATTCCCGGCCGCGTCAGATATTTTAATTTCGTCTAGATAATTCCTCCTATTCGGGGATTAGATGTTTCTGTTCGTCTTCGTTTCCAGAGAACAGATCATTGTAAAAACTACCACAGAACCACGCAACTGTGAATACTACTCTACAAACAAAGTTAGCGCCAGGAAAAGCATCCGGACGTAAAGCGTAAACATGTTCGTATTTGTTAACGTTTCCTTTACCAGTGATTACATTTAAATTATATTCATTTACTTCTATTTTATAGCTCTATTTGGTGGACTTCCCCCAAAAGATCACCTCAGTGTTAATATCAGTACTGTAGCGAATGCGTAGTATAATGTTACACATAAGAATTATGGTGAAATGGAATGGTGTATAGCTTTTAGTGCCGGGAGTGTCCGAGGACATGTTCGGCTCACCAGGTGTAGGTCTTTTGAACTGACACCCGTAGGCTACATGCGCGTCGTGATGAGGATGAAATGATGAAGACGACACATACACTCAGCCCCCGAGCCAGCGAAATTAGCCATTTATAGTTAAAATTCCCAACCCTGGCAGGAATCGAACCCGGGACCCCTGTGACCAAGGGCCAGCACGCTAACCATTTAGCAATGGAGTTATGGTAATTGTGTCACTCACAAGTTAGTCTGCAACATAAATTTGAAGTGGCCGCCCGGCATGACGTCACTTCCAGTGTCTATCACACCCATCCGCTGTTACTTCCTTTGTACATCCCCAAAATTAGAGTGAGATTTTATTGATTTTTCCACAGTGGTAATTATAAATTACTCAGTAACTTGTATATAACAGTATTTATTATATATTTAGTGCCCTAAGCTTTTATATTTAATAACTTTTTGTTAAAAAACGAAATATATAATTTATACTGCAATACGTGGACCCGTGTTAGGGCAGGGGTAACTCGGTCTCGCCAAGTGCGCATGTCTTCTCTGTCTGTCGTTCTCTTTCTGCCGTGGCATCTGGAGGTGAGTAGGACACTCTGCGAAGTTTCTGAATATCTGGTGCATATCGGTGTTGGAATTCTCCATCGGCTATCAGGTATCGTTTATTTTCGTTCTGTAGAAGTTGTGTATTTGTGTAGATTCGTTATTTGCCGAAGATTTTAAATATTTTTTCGGTTTGACGTCTGTAAATAGTTAGCACGAATGTAAGTGAGCCGGTCGTTATGGCCGCGTGGTGAAGTTCGGTTTTATCGTAATTAGTTAGTTCTGTGGCAAAATTTGCTTGAATGCTTGGTGTGGTGTAAGTTTAATGGATCACATTTATGTTTAACTGCCCTACTGCTTATAAACTTCGTATTTCAGAAAGAAATCTATGATCTTCCGTGACGTGGGCTCATTGTTCTGTGTGTTGAGAAAAGATGTCTGCCGATGCCCTTCGTGCAGATTTGTTAAGCTGCTGCTTGGTTTTATTACATTTCCTTTTATGAGTACCTTACTGATTTATTTTATATATGCTATGATTTAACCGGTATCAAATGCGCCAGAAGTGGGGTGAAATTTTAGACGGGCATTGCAGTAGCTAGTTAATCAATAGCTTAGGGCATGCAACGTCATCGACTCTCCCCTATTTACTTCTGGAAATTTGTGAGGTTCACGGAATTTTTGCGGTGCAAGTTGGAAGTTCGGAATTCTGCATAACTTTGTAACATTAGGCATTCCTATTAGCGTTGTTTTCAGACCTTGTGATAACAGATGGAGATTACTTTGTCTTAAGCTAATCACGTGGGCTTGAAGGTTTTTCGGGAGTACTAAAACTTTTTTGTTTGTCCATTTTCAGTCTTAAAGACCAACAACCAAAATGGGTAAGGAAAAGATTCACATCAACATCGTCGTTATCGGCCATGTCGACTCCGGAAAATCAACTACCACTGGCCATTTGATCTACAAATGTGGAGGTATTGACAAGAGAACAATTGAGAAGTTCGAGAAGGAAGCCCAGGAGGTAAGATTTTGCTTTCTTTGTGAATTTATTTTGCAAATTTCCACCAATTTTCCTCTTGAATCAAAAAATTATTCCCCTTTCAGATGGGCAAAGGTTCCTTCAAATATGCCTGGGTGTTGGACAAGCTGAAGGCTGAGCGTGAACGTGGTATTACTATCGATATTGCTCTGTGGAAGTTTGAAACTAGTAAATATTATGTTACAATTATTGACGCTCCCGGACACAGAGATTTCATCAAGAACATGATTACGGGTACTTCTCAGGTAATGAGATCTACTATATGCTTCACTTTTTTGCTGCACTCCCAATCATTCGAAGTACACTGAAAACTCTTCATCACTATAATTTTATTTTGCAGGCTGACTGTGCTGTACTGATTGTAGCAGCTGGTACGGGTGAATTCGAAGCTGGTATCTCGAAGAACGGTCAGACCCGTGAACATGCTCTGCTTGCTTTCACCCTGGGTGTCAAGCAGCTGATTGTAGGTGTTAACAAAATGGACTCTACTGAGCCCCCTTACAGTGAGGTGAGTTGGCTGGTGTTTTTTAACATTTCTGTGTATACTTTTTTTTTTGGACTTGTTCAATTTATTCACTTTTATTCACAGGCTCGTTTCGAGGAAATCAAGAAGGAAGTAAGCAACTATATTAAGAAGATCGGTTACAACCCAGCTGCCGTGGCTTTCGTACCAATTTCTGGCTGGCACGGAGACAACATGTTGGAGCACTCGGACAAGATGGGCTGGTTTAAGGGATGGTCTATTGAGCGCAAAGAAGGAAAGGCTGAAGGCAAGACCTTGATTGAAGCCTTGGACGCTATCCTTCCACCTTCCAGGCCTACTGAGAAGCCTCTCAGGCTTCCACTTCAGGTAAGTTGTGCTTCCACAAAACATTCAGCAGTTCCTGTTTACCCTCTTGGGATGGAAGTCTCCCTTAAGGTTGTCTCCTGAGGGGCTCTTGCTCTTGTCTGTTTCCTAGATTTGTGTTCAAATGTTTTAGTGTGTGCTTGGAAGGACGTCTTGAATTGCTACTTTTCTGAACGTTCTGTGGACAATTTCCTGATCAGTATGTTCTTGCCTTTTAAAAGTCCATTCATGTGTTTGCAATAGCTTGTCTAATTAAAGTTGAGGAAAATGTTTCGGGGCTTTTGTATGGGAATAAAGCAAAAGTTGTGAAAAAGCATCTTGCTGGCAAATTCACCTTAAATGTTCCTTCGATATGGCAGGGTTTGGATGTGCATGAAGATTGCAAATTGGCTATATATTGGATTACCACATGTAATTTATGGCTTTAGGGAATGATCTGTAGTTTTCAGGGTTTTTTAGATTAATGGTATATGTCTGCCCTGCAAGGATCATAACCTAAGTGTTTTCAATGCTGTTATTCTTACTAGAATTGATTCTGGAGGAGAGATGTGTTCATTACACCTGCCAGGTTCAAAACCACCACCCTCTAGAAGTACATGTACTTTTATAAACTAAATTAATGGTCCAAGTGCCGTTATCCATTGCTTTTGCTAAGGATCACAGGTATTGGCAGAGATAGGGAAGATAGTCGTTCCCACCAATGAAGTAACAAGATTTCGCTACAAACCACTGCAAAAGGAATGACTTAAGCCCCTGTAGTTTGGAAGTGTCATGGCGTCGGACGGTAACCTTGCTATTTCTCAATTCCTCCTTTGATCTCTGGGCTTGGGGCAAGAAAAAGGTTTTAACGTATTTTTGCACATCCAGGCCAATCGTGTCATGAGAACGCTCCCAAAGGTTCTTAATCTGTGGCTGTGGTGCATACTGTCCACATGACAAGAAGAAATAATTTAGACTAAATAAGCCCCTATCTATCATATTGTCAGGGACCAACAACACTGAAATGTTCAGGAACAGGCATAGATGGTTCTCTCTGAATGTACAGGTTATGTGATACTAATCTGCGTTGTCTTGACATAGTAGCAAGGTGTCCTGGATATGCGCATGAGAGTAATGTATTCTGTAACTAGAGTTTGTGCTCTGAGGTGGAGGAAATGCCCATAGGATTTCTTCTCAAGAGATAGTGCCTGCCTACCTTTGCGAGTATCTCCTCATTCCAGTAGTGCCTGCCTACCTTTGCGAGTATCTCCTCGTTCCAGTATTATACAAAAAGACATCTACAAAGTAATAAGAGTTTGTAAGAGATCGTGATCCACAGTTATGGTGTTAAGAATACTTTCCTGCTTGAAGGTTGGTCTTACAGTGAAATTACTCCCTGTTCTGCCTGTTAGTGGCAACTTTTGTCCTACATAACATGGCCTTGGATTCCATAGATGGTGATCTTGAAGTAAGAGATTTTAGCAGGAAAAAGGGTTTTTGAGGATGCTGGTCAACCAGTTACTGATTCATAAATCTTTGTTCTAAAAGGGCCAATGTCATTTTTTATCGAAGTTGAGATATTAACTGATACAAACGCGTTTTATCCTGGGTTGCAACATGTTAAAAGGGCCAATGTCTCTAAGTACTAAACGAACAGTTAACGTTTAATTAAATAAGCCCTTGCCAATAATGTTAGATTACCGATAAAGATTAGAGATCTGGCAATTTTTAAAGAATACGATAGCAAAATTAGTGTTCAATAAGGTGACTTCCAGAAAGTATAGTTATATGAAGTTAGTTGTTGAAAAAAAAATTGGAAAACTATAAGCAAAAGTTCAAATGCTCAAAAACAGGTTATTTTGACATTGGCCCTTTAGAACCAAGCTACAGAAATAGCCTATACAATATTTCTATGCTTGCCTCATCGTATGCTGCCAACTCTTTCATTAGTCATTTGATATTCTTGTAGCACAAAGTTGATCATGAGATCAGCGATAATTCTACAACACAGGCACCTTGAAAAAGATCACTTTCTGATGTATCAAAACAGATCTTGGATCAGCTGTTTATATTATCTGCCATAAGAGGCAGATATGATATTAGATACGATTTCCATTATTTACCTTTGATACCATGTTAATTATGCTGCTGGAGTCATTCCTGTTTTAGGTGATGCGTGTACAAAAATTGGGTAAAACTCCACGAAACACTCCCTCTCACTGCTTGATTGAGAGTACTGCTGTTTGTTCATTGCTAGACATGCTGAGTTAATAGGAAATTTATGTTGGTTGCAAGGTGAAGTTAATTTTTTACTGTTTCTTCTTGGCATCTCGTCGTGAGAACAGGGCCACACTTCCTTAGAGAGGCTTTATTGTATCGCTGCGGCACATACTGCCTGCATGGCAAGAAAATGCCTGAGCTAAACTGATGCTGGGGACTGTTGCTCAAATTTTACCAGATGAATCAAGTATCATAGTTTGGAAGGGTGCATTGATGCACAACTTTAACCAACAGACTATTTGCTCCACATGCAGGACATACATCTGTTTGGTTATTCTCTAAGAACTGTTAGCTGCATGGGCAGTTTCATATCAACAGTGGGTCCACATGTAGGTAATGAAATCTTTTTTTTGGATTCTGGGCATGCAGTTGCAGTGGTGGTAGCCACAGGAGGTATGAAAAATGGCATGCAATTTGATCAGTGGTGCCAACTTATATTTTCAAGATCCGCTAAATACTACTAAGAATCCGCTAAAATTCCGCCAGGAAATCAGATCTCAAATAATGAGCAATAATAAAAATGTCTGCACTCGCGTGATGTGTGTTTCACTGGGATTAACCCCCTGCCGGCAAGCTAAAACTTGCAGGCATTTTAGTGCCGGGTGCAAACTAGGTGAATCCCCTACCTCAAGGGCACACACAGAACAGGCAGTTCATTAAACGGTCTTCCTTCTTAGCACAAATATAAATGCTACTGTTTCGTTATCTGTTGTCATTTGTTAACTAAGAGATAAGTACCCTGTCCCCGCTCATTACAAATTTATAATACCATGATCTCATAACATCAAATCCAAATAACGTTTTCCTCATGTGATTACTAGCTCCTGGTAAGAAATACGGAATAACTCTGAGATGACTGGAGTACAAATTTTTTTAAAACGTGATAAAACTGAATTCAGCCAAAAAATCCACTGTCCGCTAAATATTTTCTCCGTCGACAGTCTTCTAATTCCGCCAAATTTAGCGGAAAATCTGCTAAGTTGGCAATACCGAATTTGATATTAGGGGCAGGCCACAAAGCATTCATTACGTACATCTCTCCCTCAAATAATACAGAGCAACATCATTTACAATGTAGGACCCTTGTTTTTGGAACAAACTAGGAAGACTAAGGAGCTTCCACAACGAATGCAGTGCAAAACTTGAATGCAACATAAGTAAAAATGATGAAAATTGCAGGTGGAAATCCTTTCAGAGGAGAGTTCATTGCAATGTTCTGGCACCAATCAGCCTGCCTGCCCCCCCCCCCCACACACACCAGAAGTGCATTTACTTTAACAAATTGACGATGGGCCCCGGACATCTGTTTTTATGCACGGGTATCGTTTGTAGCTTGTGCCATTTCTTGGCTCAATCGTAGTCATTGAGTAGAGGGATTGTAGATTATAGGATCGATGTACGATCGTTGTAGCCACAGATATTCTTGTGCTCGGAGAATAAATTGTACGAGATGGCGCGCCCATGGCAGCATGCCTTGTATGAAGACAAACTGTTCCAACATTTATATGCAGATTCATTAACTGATGTGCCACATGGGTGATGGGTTACTGAGAATTCTCGTAGTTTCCTGCTGACGGTGACAGTCGACACTAGGTGACGGACTATGAAAATTCTGGCTTTTATGCACCTCATATTTCCTTGAGTATTGATGAAATTGTGGGAGAGCTTGAGTTCCAAATGTAGTCTTGTAATATAAATTATTGCTGCATCTTTCTTACCTTCATGAATTTAACAAAATGTCTGATATGTAGAGCTTTTCAACATGGCGCGGCGTATTTACAGTTGCCGGCGGCTACTGATAATTGTGATAACGTACAGACTGGTTGTAATAGGTACGGAGTGACGGTGAATTAAATACCTCTATTAAGGGCTAACACTAAACAGGGAGTAGCTGTAAAGGGAAATCCTTGTATACTTGAAAATGATTATACGAATGGCACAAATACTGCATTTATACTACTGTGTTTAGAAAGACTTGAATGGAGCCACAAGTGGTATTGCTTTGAAACGTATTGCAACGTACAGACCACAAAGCAACCTAGTGAGTACATGTTCCAGGTTTGAGGTATTTTGAGTTTCAATGGTTTTAGTGCAGCAGTGTAATTTCTTTCTTGGAGACTTGAACTATCTGGTCTGCATGGGATAGCAGCCTCCATTTGGTGCCTATCAATGTGTTCATGAGAGCAACACATGGCAATCTCCATTGGTAGCTACTGGCTTTGCTATTGGCTAACGTAAAATGGGATGCGATGTAATTCCCAGCAATGATTAAATTCAGTTACCAACCCCTGCAGATCTAAAACGAATAGAACCCGTAAAGGAACATACCATCTGCACAGCAAGGCCATTTAGTAGCCGTAAACTTTTTCACACATTCAAACTAATCTTGGTCATGAGAATGCAGGCTTCACTCTATGGCCACGGCGCATACTGTCCGCACAATGAGAACTTAATTTAATAGCTGCAGCCTACCTTTGCACTTGTCTTGGTTCCTAAGTAGGCAGCCTTGTGCACCACATGTTCGAGTCTGTGGACAAGAAACATGTTCTGCCTGCACCAGAAAATAAGTGTACTTTTTTAACCTCTTTCACACGCCATTGTACTTTGGCGTTGTATTGAAGACTTCAAGCAGATACTTTTACCAAGTCTATTGTGGTAGGAAAGTCTTACTTCGCTCAACGTGTCATGGGCATTACTTCCTCCCAAGTAGACCTTGCAGAGTAAAAACTATGTACTGTAATTCACGTTGGCAATGTGGTGTAGTGGTGATGGTGGTGGTAGTAATAAAAAAGAATGGCTTCAGTCAAGCGTACTTAGTTAATTTCTTATCAGGCCTAACGTATGCCACTTTTTCTTTCAGTTCTGGGAGAAAAAGCCTGTTAAAATGACAACCTGAGGTCTTATATCTGGCAGTCGGTTCAGATGCCCTTCAAATTATTCTGCTGACTGCTGGGTGGCGTCGTCGGTAGAAACTAGTTGATAATTGCCTTCGTAACCAGGCCTAAAACTAGAACATTGCACTTATTTAACATTACCTCAATCAGTTAACGTATAAAAGCATTATACTAAATGAAGTCTAATTCACACAACCTGTTAATTGCTACCAACTGAAGTGCTGTATGCACACAATGATATATAAAAACACTATAACACTAAGTACAAAATGGAATTTGCTGGGAGAGGGTGCATAGTGGCACTGAGAAATATACTGTTCAGCGCTATAAACAAACCTCTACATTACTATGACGTGCAATTTTTCAGTACAACGTAAATGTCATACTCCGAACTATTGAGTAAAGGTCTATGCTAGATGAATATCTTTGCAAATCCAGGCCCTTTGAGAGGCTCTTTTCTATGGTTGCAGTGTGTACTGTCCACGCAGCAAGGAAAAAATATGCTCGGCAAGAACTCCCACAAATCAAAGCCTATGATAAAACAGCTGTGAAGAAATTCTTTGTGGAGTAGGGGGTGAAGCACTCTTTTCTTCCACCTGCTGTAATGGAATAGTTCTCATGCTTATTGCTGAAACAATTGCCTACCACTAGGCGTCATGCACGTCCAATCCTTCAGGAATTGGTGCTTTGAAGAGTGATTCACATGGATGTGAACAAATTCCTTGCCCTCCTGATGGGAGTGTTCTTTCCAGCAGTTGGAAATTATAATTGAGCCATGCAATATCCACTCTGTTATTAGTTTTCAACAGGCACAATGAAGAATTCTTACAGTTAAAAGAGCCACTGTCCTGTAGATCTCCTTGCCCTGGTAATAATTTGATCTCCCCAAGTTTCCTTTCGTAAATTTCCACTTCTAAAAATTCCCGCCCCTCCTACCCACCCACACCACGCCTCACAGCAGAAACTGCAATAATTGTGCACTTCTCAATTTGACCCTCTCCTTATCAAACTGCTGTTCACCAAAATTATTCTCAATGAGGGAAATTACTAATTTTAAGCTTGGCCTCTGTACATGGCGCTGTATCTCTGAACTTTGTTACAGGATGTATACAAAATTGGTGGTATTGGAACAGTGCCTGTGGGCCGAGTGGAAACTGGGGTGTTGAAGCCTGGTATGGTGGTGACATTTGCTCCTGCTAACATCACCACTGAAGTAAAGTCTGTGGAAATGCACCACGAAGCTCTGACTGAGGCTGTGCCTGGTGACAACGTTGGTTTCAACGTGAAGAACGTCTCTGTGAAGGAACTTAGGCGAGGTTACGTAGCTGGAGACTCTAAGAACAATCCCCCCAAGAGTATCCAGGACTTCGTTGCTCAGGTAAGGAAACTACTTTCCTTTCTTTTGTCAGTGGTTATTTTATTCTATGAAATTTTTACATAAATTCGTTGTTTGTTCTAGGTTATTGTACTGAATCACCCTGGCCAGATATCGAACGGTTATACTCCTGTGCTGGATTGCCACACTGCTCATATTGCTTGCAAATTTGCAGAAATCAAGGAGAAGTGTGACCGTCGTACTGGTTAGTATTTTTTATGGGGCTTGATAGCACGATTGCACAATAGTTTTGCCTTTACCGGGCGAGTTGGCCGTGCGCGTAGAGGCGCGCGGCTGTGAGCTTGCATCCGGGAGATAGTAGGTTCGAATCCCACTATCGGCAGTCCTGAAAATGGTTTTCCGTGGTTTCCCATTTTCACACCAGGCAAATGCTGGGGCTGTACCTTAATTAAGGCCACGGCCGCTTCCTTCCAACTCCTAGGCCTTTCCTATCCCATCGTCGCCATAAGACCTATCTGTGTCGGTGCGACGTAAAGCCCGTAGCAAAAAAAAAGTTTTGCCTTTGCATGTGCATAACAAGGGGAAGGTGAACTTATTCAAGTTGAACTAGCTTAAACAGTACTTTTGGTTTAGTTACTTCTTACAGTTAATAAGTTTGCTGGGTTATTTGCATGCTCCTTTTAAGTTGCTAGTCATGTAAAATTTTCTCTGCCTGAGAGCTGTTTTCTTTCACAGAATGAACACTGGAGGTAGTTTTGGATTTGTAATCCCTCTTCACTTTATTGTGGAATTGGGGTATTATTACTGGGAATTACGGTTCAGATGTTTTTGTTCTGATTATGGGTCATAAGATGAGTGCATCTTGGAGATCATATAAGTGAGCTATTTGAAACCAGTAACTTGATCATGTGTGCACACTTGAATACCCAGCATTGTTAATCAAAGAATGATTCTGGTTCGTAGTACTCTTAAAACCAATCTCCAATGGGAGGTGAAATAATTTTTCCAAAATTAAGGGGAAATTGGATTGCATCCATGAGTTATTGTATGTAAGCCAAAATTTGGTTCAGGGTAGAGGGGTTTATTTTATTGGGCCTCCCTTTTTGTCGTCATAAAAGCAGAAAAACTGGGTTTGGCATCTTGTTACAACCTTCCTGCCTATGGCCAAATTTTGGTGGATGTGGAGGTCCTTTGAAGAGTTCTGAACAGCTTAGTGGAGTTTGTTAACTGGGTTCTGGTGGGGACATTTTTGCTGTGTGCCATAACTGATAGAATGTTATTGTATTCTAACAATTTGTTCATACATTTTTATAATGGGCTTTTTTATTTTTTCAGGTAAGACTACTGAAAAGGATCCCAAGTCTATTAAGTCTGGTGATGCAGCCATTGTAAACCTTGTCCCCAGCAAGCCCATGTGTGTAGAATCTTTCTCGGAATTCCCACCTTTGGGACGTTTCGCTGTTCGTGACATGAGACAGACGGTTGCTGTCGGTGTTATTAAGGTGAGTTGCCTGTCCTTGGCCGCAAAGGTTTAAGCATTGGGTACTATTTCCTTTCACAAGAGTTTAATCCTGATGTAAACATGGTATGTCCACGCGCCCACCTAAGAAGAGTTCGGATTCACTGAGCGTGTAGTACCGACCTCCACCCCGTGTTCGGACGTACAGGGCTGCGCATCGCGTATAACGGTACAAAGATCTGAACTTCTGAATAAACGACTAAACCTGGGTTCTGTTCACTTGGTTTATCGAACACATTCATAATGCACTGCCTATGGTCACTTCTGAGAGCAGTTTTGCTCTTTGTGCTTCACTACATGCAATGGTCCTACTTCTTGCTCCATTTCTCTCACTATGAATACTGACACTTGCCTGCTGGTGCAAGATGAAATACCTTATCTCCACACTGTACAGCTTGGCACTTACCCTCACGAGAAGAGTTCCTGTATTACACCATGCCTTGTGCCTTAATTTCTCGTTATTTAATCACTATTTTATATCAAACATATACCGGTATATATGACAACCATATTTAAATTTGATTACGTACTCTTCCAAACTCTCTAAATTTAATAAGATTAAAAATTAATGCCCTGCACTATTTTTCTTCGAGCTCGCATACAGTCGAGTGAATGCGATGGTTGCTTCTCCAATCAAGTACGTCTATCTCCACGTGCAAAGGCAGTGTGGTCCACCTATTTATTTACTTCAGGTTTAAACTCTCGTGAAGACATATTTTTTCCTTGTGGGTGGAAATGCTAAGTTGAGTATTATTCTAAAATGGACAGTATAGAAAATTATATTGGAACTTTCCGATTGAATAATTGAGTTCCTGGTTAGAGACTTGCTAAATATAGCCTAAATATGATTCACTTTACTACTCCCCCCTGCTAATGTCAATTTTGATGCACTAGCATTTTGTCTACACGTTTTCAGAAAAAGCTTTGATTTTTTTAAATTTTCCCATTTCAAGTTGTCTTGTAAAAATTTCCTTGATTTGGTTGCAGGCTTCCTTTAAGTTTTAAGTATATTAATTTAATCTTTTGCATTGCAGAGTGTCACTCCTAAGGATGTGACAACTGGTAAGGTAACGAAGGCTGCTGAGAAGGCCCAGAAGAAGAAATAACTAGGTGTGCTGATTGGTCCGTCAATGGCGGTCTCTACGCAGCTCTTTGCACCGCCCTTCATCCATCTTTATCGCTTTGTCAACGTGAGCTGCTTTCTGTTTCTTTCCAAGTGGTTACTGAAGCACTGTTTCCATCGAAAAGAATTCCGAAGGAAAGACCGGTCATTAGTGCCCCCACTTAGCCCGGCTATCATAATTTACTTGTCGATATAACGGATTACGTAAAAAAGAATTATGCGGAAGGATATTGTTTTTATTTAAAGTAAAACTTTAGGTTCGAATTATGGGAGAGAAAGGGACTGTGTTTTTATTTTCATTCCTTTTCGTTTTCAGTGTTCTCTCAAATAAGAGGTATATCAGTGTAACAGCTTCTGTACATAACTTAATGGTAATATTTAAAAGGGCCAATAAAGAAGCTTTGAACCATGAATATGTTCTTTTTTTATTGAATGTTTCCTTCCTTATATCATGTTCCATGCTTGCTTCTTCATAATCAACCAGATGCTCTCACAAGATTTGGCTTACCTGTTACTGCTAGTACATAGGATATGTTGCTAGTTTCTTGCTGTCATGTGCTGGTGGAATTCAATCTGGTTTGCAAATTAAGTACTCCCATGTTATAACCCCTAGAAGTACAGTAGTTGACAAAGACACTCTTCTCAGATTCATTGTTATTTTCAGTCTATTGCTTTGGTTATCTTCGAAAATGTGGGGCAAACTAGGAAATCCTTCGTACAGGAAGGTAAGGAGAGTAAATGCTTGAAAAGAGGGGCATAATGAGTATCGTCATTTTGACAACTTTGGTATGAGTGCACTGCAATAATCTGTTGAATCGTCCTTACTAGTTGTATATCAAGATGAAATTTCTAGTACAAATCTTAGAGGTACGGGTATGTTCAATCTTTATTGTATGAAAAGCTAAATCTTGCAAGTTTGTATTATACCAACCATATTTGTACATTAACTTGAATTTTCATACTTTGCTAAAACTTATTTATGGATGGGAAGTACTAATTTGCATGTTTGCAGTTCCAGTGCATTTCCTGTAAATTGAGTGGTACAGTTCAATGAAATTCATTACTAGATACAGTTCAAATGCATGGAATTGCAACTTTTCATAAGATTTGTGCTGAATTTTTGTTGTAAGTTTTGAGGTTTTGAAACTGTTGAGCTACAAGCATGGGAAGTTAACACCAGGAACAGCTTGCCATTTAAGTATTGGAGTTTTCGTGTACTTCTGGCTGGTGTGTAAGGAACCAGTGGAAAGCAATGAAACGACCTAGAGGGAGGGGCAGGAAAAATACTGGACATGGACTTGGCACACAGATACATTATTTTGTACAACCATGGCAATTTCTGTACCAGTTCTGTGATCTGAGGTACAAAATTTCTCTTGGTGGCCAGGATTGTTCCAGCCTGTCTATAAAGGGTCCAACAGCATATTCCAGTCCCATTAGTTTGACACTTGGAGAATCAGAATGTGGGTAGCAGAGGTGGTGGTATAAAATTTGCAATCTCTAGATTGCATGCCAAGTGCTTGGATTAAATTTCAAAACTGCTATGCACATGAAGTGGGGACAGACTGTTGGTAAAAGTTTAAAGAGTACTAGGTTTCCCTTAAGTGAACACAATCTGAACTAAATAGCTCGGTAGTTCATTTAATGAAAATTGCTCCATCCCCTTGCCGAAGCTATTACCTAGAAGTTTTAAGACTGCTGCGTTTCATGGATTGTTGGGAGTTTGTGGCTTATGATGAAACGTACAAAGCTATTTTGCAGTCGATGAGACATGCAGCCAGAACTGAAAAAGAAAAAAAATTTGAAGAGGGAAGGTGATCAAATGAAAATTACACTTGTTATGGATAGTCTTGAGACAAGGTCTCAAGATTTCTGGAGACTAGCGCAGGCACGTTTTCTTGCAAGAAATTGATATCTCGAGTGTTCTAGTATTGTGTGGCGAATTGCCCTACAGGTAGACAGAGCTAAATGTTTGTGCAGAGTATGTGAATAGCAAACCACGCACTTCCATTCCATGAATGTGTCTACTAGAGACTAGGGCTATATTGACGCAGTATAACCTCAGCACAAACGACATTCAGCTCCACTAACCTCTTAGGCCCAAGACGCTGCTCGCCACACAATGCGGGTACAATGCTTTGAAATCTCAAGTTCTCTAGAAATCTGGAAAGCTGATATTCTCCCTCTGCGCAAGCCTCCGTGGCTCAGGCAGCAGATCGCTGGCCTCTCACCGCAGAGTTCCGCGGTTCAATTGCCGGTCACTTCATAGATTTGTTCTGGACAAAGCAGCGGTGGGATAGGTTTTTCTCCAGGTAGTCTGTTTTAATGGTCCACCTCTTCAGTACTATGTTATGCAATGTTTACATTACATTTTTAATCTACTAGCAAGGCTCAGTAGGGCCATACATAATCCTCTGTCTGTAAAGCTTGAAGGAGCTTGGATGAAAAGAAAGCACTTAGGATTGTGATGTGCGGGGATGTATCCCTGTATAGGCCTCGGTATTGGGTAGTGATGGGCAGTCTGAGATAAGGTCTCGGGATTTCTCGAGACTAGCGCAGGCATCATTTCTCGCAAGCGTTGTCCCCACAATTTGCGACGAGCAGCGTGTCGTAGGCCTGCAGGTAGTCGGAGATGAATGTTGTTTGTTCTGAATAGCGAACAACGGGCCTTCCTCATTTTCGTAAATACGTGTCGACAAGAGACTAGGGCGTTCGTTTATAATGGGGTCTATTTTGATGCAGTATAACATAATTATAAAGGATACGCATTCTGGCAATGTATGCACTGGTAGGTACAAGAATGAGTGGTTTAAATACCGAACCTGACGGCTACTGTAGGTACACTTAACTGGATATTAGAGGCGTGCATTATTTGAACTCGAGAGGAGGCAAGATGCGCCTTGCTGCATATGTAACTACCATTATGCAGGAGTGGAATGTGCAATCTAAATTGCTATACAGTATTCGCGTCGTAATTAGGTTTTTTAAGAGATGTAGCACAGCCCTCTGTGTTGCTTATTCAAAAGAAGTAAAATACATTGGCAGAAATACTTCTGGGATGATCTGGCACTTACAAACGCATAACATCAATGAAGAGGAATCGTCACAGAGCACCTCCGGCCTGGTCTGAATCACAGGAAAACGCCCTGCCAACAACGGTTGTGAGGCATCCAGGTAGGATTACATCCTCATAACAATTAACAAATTTTACGGGTTACTCAGCTAAGAAGTCCACCTGACGTAACTCTTGAACAGTTTAAGATACTGGCATTCTGGATTCACTTTCGTTAATGGTAAGGAGCTCATAGTTCTACATGCAGTGGATTTTGACAAAATTTATCGTCACACACGTTTCCATGTGAGAACTGCTGGTAACTATCAAGCTTACACTCGTAGTTGCTGGGACGTCGCACAGCTCGCAGTAAATGAGAATCGGTCTCGAGAGCTTTTCCCATCACGCCTGTTGCACGTTCCACTCGTGTGCAATGGGGGTTGCGTATGTAGCAAAGCACATCTTCCCCGTCTCGGGTTCGAACAATGCACACCTCTAGTATCCAAGTAGGTGTACATCCTATCTACAAATTATGCATCGTTATTCACCTAAGATGTCCACCCCAAATAAGTTTTCAACAGTTTAAGGTACTGACATTCTGTTTCCACTTTAGTTAATGGTATTAAGAGGTTCATAGTTGAACATGCAGTACTTTTACACGCTTTTGACAAAATGTATTGGCTCACAGGTTTTCATAAGATAACGTTATTTCATGCAATAACTGCCAATGATATACTATCGAGTTTACAGTCTTAGTTACTGGTACGTCGCACAGCTTCCACTACAGGGGGATCCGTCTTGGGATTCTCGCGAGAGCGTTGCCCATCACTAGTATTGGGAATATAACCATGTGTTGACAAATGTCAAGAGATGAGAAGCACAATTAGCAAGGGATTACTCTGTAGGGGGCCGGATTGTGACCACCAAGATAACAGGGGGCCAGGGCTAGAAACATTTGCAAGCTTACATCATTGTGTGAGTTTTTGTACCTTGCTGTATTGTAAGTTTTAGTGTTGGGAAGACTGTGAAGGATTGTGAGCTGCACGTTAGTTCCTCATTTTGAGCCATATTAGTGACTTAGTTGAAGTCATAAAGAAGTCCAAACTATGTACTCTGGTTTTCCCCGTTCCAACGACACTTGCAATTTCGTGTGAGCCTTGTCAGTCATTGCCCCAGGGGGGTGCAACAGGCTTCAGCAGCCAGCACAATTCCTGTCCCTGCTGCTAGATGGGGGGGCTTCCTTAATTCCATTCCTGACCCAGTAGAATTACTAGAAACAGGCTGAAGTTCAGCTTAGGTGTATATGCGAATACAGAGAAAATTCGCTTTGGGTCTGAAATTTTCATAATTTTTAATCAGTAGTTCAAAATGCCTTTTTTGTGGCAAGATATTTGTAGATCTTAATGAATCTGTGTGTGTAGGTTAGTGTACATTGTGCTGCCAGGACTTACGAGGAGACTCATATTTTAAAACCAAAGTGGTTATCCATAGTTTTGACCAATCTCAACAGGCCAGTGTGGAAAACTGTTGTGGACAAGATCTGAGTCCGGCTGCATACTTCTTCAAATCATGGGCAATGCTCACTTGAGCCTGAATCTCCTGTGAGATGACTTAGTAACTACGAGCATAGGTTTGATATATCAGCAGTTATTGGGTGTAATAATGTTCTTGGATACGACGATGCCGAAAACCTGCTACCCGAGTTCTGAAGCATTCATCTTGTATAACTATGAAAAATGTAAGAACTAATGACTAAGTATCAGAAAAGGTGCAATGTGCAGTAATGTACCTCGTATACATAAAAATAATTCAGTACTTTGTAATTGTGTAAATGTTTCAGTAAAAAGAAATTAACATACATTTGAGATCTGCCTTCTTTTTTTGCTATTACAACATTGTTTATGCCTTATTTGGCTATGGTGATGGTTACTTTGTGGCATCAATGGACCAAAAAAATCATGTGAATATGCTTGGTATAAAAAATATGAATATCATTGATACTGTACCCGGTCTCTAGTCATGACATATTTTGTAGTTAGTACCTATAATAAGAGTTTTACAACAAATCACTGCTTTACTGAGTAAACATGAACTAGAGTATTATGGCCAACTTAGCTTTATCTTGGCAAATATAGTGCATGAAAACGTGAAGTTTGATCGCAGAACAAATCCGTGATAGTTCGATTTATCGTCCATATTCACATGCACTGTAGGCAACTAGTTTGAAACATGACGAGCAAATTTCCACTAACAGAAGTGGTTGGAGCCAACCTGTGTACTCTGAGAGCTTCAGGAATTAATTAGGATTTTATTTGTAACTTCAAATTTTAAAATGAACTTAGTAGTATTATTGCAAGTTATGAATCTCATTCCGTATTGACGGTTATCACTTTACAAAAGAAAATATTTATAAAATCCTCCTATCAATACAATTCAAGTCATCTGTTAGATGAAACAAAGTCTATACATGTTTCAGCCTAATCTCAAGGCCATCTTCAGTAGTAAAACGATTGTTACATAATATACAAACAAATTAAAAAACGTAATGATGTGAAGTGACAATGATCATGATAAGTGAGTTAAAAACACATTGAGGTGCAAAGTCCTCTCGTCTAATAGATCTTGCTGGCTGTTAAATAAAACATTATGCTGAGGAGTGTAGTGAGACCGTCAATACTACGAATAAAACGTGTAACATCTGTTATCTGTAATGAGAAAAAAGGAATGTATGAGTGGATGAAGAACAAGTTAAAAATGATGTACGAAAAGAAAACTCATATGACTTACTTGTAACTAAAAGTTGTCGTCTCGAATGGAGATGACCTTGTCGGTCTCAAGTCACACTGACAACTGTGTGTGGCTTACTGTGTATCTGTGTCGATGTGGTTGGGAGGGGGAGGGGCAGGGAGGGAGGGACGTTGTGATTCGTGGAAGGGCGGGTCTTGTTCTAGAATGTCGGTAGTGAAACTCTTTTTTATTAATGAACTGTTCGCAGATGAGCGGGACAAAGGTTTCCAATAAAATATTTTTCTTTTCGTTGATTTCATTTAAGTTATAGACAGGATTGTTATATTGGTCGATATCTATATATATATTCTCTAGTATATTAAGTAAGGGACCTTTCTGTTCGTAATGCAGGATCTTTAAATCTTGATCAATTGTTGTGTATTTATGATTTTTCTCTCTACAATGTTCGCTCATGGCTGAGTAGCGATTATACTTTAGGGCATTAAGATGTTCGGAGTATCTTACATTGAAACTGCGGCCTGTTTGCCCAATATACGTTGAATGACATGATTGGCATTTTAATTTGTATATTCCAGAGTTAGAAATTTTTTTGCTGTTGACAATATGAGAATTAAAAAACATTTTTGTATTGGTGTGAACGGTCTTGAAAGCTACTTTTAACTTGTGCTTTTTAAAGATGTTTGAAATAGGATATATATTATTATTATTATTAAAGGTAAATGTGGTGAACTTCTCTTTATGGAAAGATTGTTTTTCTAAGGTGGTCTTGGGTCTATTTCTAAATTTATTGAGAATTTTATTCACGAAAGCTTTACTGAAACCATTACCTTCGGCTATTGCATAAATGGTGTTGATTTCCTTTCTAAAATTCTTACGGGATAAAGGAACATTAAGAGCTCTGAAAATCATACTATTGTAAGCTGTCTTCTTCTGTGTCCCTGGATGTAGAGAGGATTGTGTTTACTGTGTGCGTGGGCTTCCTGTAAATATTGAAAGAAATGGTTTTATTCTGATTGCGAGTAATAGTTAAATCGAGATAAATAAGGGAATTGTTGTTCTCGGATTCTATCGTAAGTATAGTATAGTATAGTAGTATTAGTTGAAAGTCTGAAATATTATAGTTAAATACAGAAGTGAGGTTATATTTTTATACTTCGTAATTGTTACCTAGGTCTATTTTGTAGGTTACTCGACAAACTAATCACGTTTTTTAAAATTTCATTTTGTGTGGCTATTTCTAGCCGAGTGCAGCCCTTATAAGGCAGACCCTCCGATGAGGGTGGGTGGCATCTGCCATGTGTACGTAACTGCATGTTATTGTGGTGAAGGCTAGTGTTATGTGTGGTGTGTGAGTTGCAGGGATGTTGGGGACAGCACAAACACCCAGCCCCCGGGCCATTGGAATTAACCAATGAAGGTTAAAATCCCCGACCTGGCCGGGAATCAAACCCAAAACTCTTTGAACCGAAGGCCAGTACGCTGACCAGTGAGCCGAGTTGGACACTAATCACGTTACAAGTAACTATTCTCATTTTGGTTCCGTATTGAAGTTGACGTATATCTCAAATATTATAATATTTATAGATCCACCTGTTGAAATGAAATGTTGTATGGCTGTTAGTGCCGGGATATCCCAGGACGGGTTCGGCTCGCCAGGTGCAGGTCTTTCTATTTGACCCTCGTAGGCGACCTGCGTGTTGTGATGAGGATGAAATGATGAAGACAACACATACACCCAGCCCCCTTGCCATTGGAATTCACCAATTAAGGTTAAAATCCCCGACCCTGCCGGGAATCAAACCCGGGGCCCTCTGAGCCAGTACGCTGACCGTTCAGCTGAGTCGGACAATCCACCTGTTCAAACCAATACAATATAATCCACTATTTTATCCACTATTTATACATAATACATAAAAATCATAGATACATGTTTCACTCTTTTTTATGGGCATCATCAGCCTATATCACTTAAAAATTAATGGAGTAAAATGTTGGACAGTGATTTCATAAAATATAACTACTATAACGTCTAAAATAATGTTATTGCACATTTTATTCTATAGTTTATAAAATTAGAAAGATTCCATATCCATTAATTTTTAAGATAGATATAGGCTGATGATGCCCGTAAAAAAAAGGGTGAAACGTACCTATGATTTGTATGTAATGTATAAATTTTAACCACATGAAATAGTGTATTATATTGTATTATATTGAACAGGTGGATCTATAAATATTACAATAATATTTGAGATATAAACTAATCACGGCTGTGAAGTAATTCTCAAGTCAGTTATGAAACCAACATAGATAGCACTAGGTATGTTTGTGCATATTCTGATTCGCTGACTGCAAAGGTTTTCGTCCAGGATCGGAAACGGTTCCAACAGTTCGAAAACCTTGTACGAACAATACATTAGTAGTCAGCAACTCTGATGAATGCTACTATGAACGCGAATTTGAATGTGTGCTTGCGGCTGAAAGTTGGCGACAGTTTCACTACTGCGAACAAAGCTATGATTCATTGGTTTACTCGGCTGTGTTCTTCGACTGTATCACAAACAATTTTACAGATACATAATGAACTCCATGGTGAATGTAAAGTCAATAAAGGAATCTAGAACATTAATAATGATTTGATGAAAGATGTTAAAAGGGTTTAAATGTGGCACATATCAATATTCCTTGTTAGAACATAATACACACGTAAGTGGCTTACAATCAACACGAAAAGTATTCGTAAGCTTGGTGTTGGTTTGTTTCCATGTTTTTTGTTTTTTACAAGCTGCTTTATGTCGCACCGACACAGATAGGTCTTATGGTGATGATGGAATAGGAACGTTATCGTTGGAATAAGAATACATTTCATACTCCTGTTATTCAATGTCATTTAGAAAATGTGACTTGAACTACGTTCAAGAAGTATTCATATACCTAATGAAGCAGGTACTGAAATGAATACGTGTCCTTCCCCACACGTCTGTGGAGACCTGAGGCTTGCGCATACACACACTGTATAAATCAGATTCTGGAAAGGGACTTAGCCCCCTTCGTGGGAGCACCACTGCCTGCAACATACAGCCAGTAATGCATACCGGACAACACCACTAGAGTTACAGTACTCGCCTACATGACCATGAGCCACCACTGACATGCAATTAAAGTCTTTTAATGCAAACATCATGGAAAGACGGTCGCAACAATCACGCAAATACAATACCAACAACCTACTTTACAATAATATCTCTTTTGAGATTCTGTTATTTTGCAACAGGCCAAGCAATTGTCTAAATAACTTATATATTTTTTATTGTTAATGGCGTGTTGCCTCTAAGGAGGCTTGCGGCAGCTCTTTCGAGTTGAAACCTATGGACAACTTGCACATCTGTGAGCATGAGGCCCTACCTAGGATGAAACAGATGTTTTGTGAGGATGAGGCCCTACCTAGGGTGAAATTGATGTTGAGGACATTGCAAACAGCCAGGCTCCTAGCCAGAGTAATTGACCAATTAAGGTTAAAATCCATGACACCACAGGGAATCAAACCCATCACCCTCTGAACCAAAGACCAGAATACTGATAATTCATTCATTGAACCCCACTGTCGGCAGCCCTGAGGATGGTTTTCTGTGGTTGCCAGTTGCGTATACTGAGGGCTACCAAGGCTATTGGTGAAGCCCTAACCTCAAATGAGAATGATGGAAACCTAAAGCACATTATATTGTATGCATCTGGCACATTGTTCCATTTACAAAACTGACTTCATAATACAGATAACAGAGTGCCGGTATTTTACTCCCTTTTGCTTTTACATCCTTGTAGAAAGACACTGCAGGCCTACTGTTGTACTGTAGAAGTAATATAATTTTCTTATTATAGGTAGATCCGCTAAAATGAAATGCACTCTTTCAGGTTTAGTGTTCTCTTTGGTTGTTTGGATTCAAACCTGTGATCATGGGTCGGACACCGCCACTGATTTTCCGAGGAAGCTAATAAACAAGTGAACGATGGGTACGACTGGTGGTAATGCTGTAAAATTCAAAATTTGAATATAATAATAATTATGGTGCATGGCATCTGTATAGGCTTGGTGGTGACCTAATGAGGATAAAATGAATGGTGAAGACGTCATAAACACCCATTCACCAAGCCAGGGGAATTAAGAGTATGAGGCGGTTGGTTCTGAGAATTGAAATGGGTCCATCAGACTAAAGACAAGCATTCTATCCATGTTGCCACATAGCCAGACTTGCTAAACCTTAGGCTACCAGTAATCAGGTGTTGATTATTGACAGTAGCAGAGGCCAGGTCAGTAGCTTGTGAAGCAGTACTGACAACACAGCAGGCTGCTCTATTGGCTATTGGCTGCAGCTCAGAATGCTTAGGGCTTGACATTCACTAAACCAACTATCGAACAGGGGTAACCTAAGTGTACTGGTAGCCTACGTCTTGATCCCAGCATACATCACTGGTGGTTTCCTATTTTCACACCAGGCAAATTAAGGCTATGTTCACTTCCTTCCCACTTCTAGCCCTTTCCTATCCCAACATCGCCATAAGACCTATCTGTGTTGGTGCTATGTAAAGCAATTTGTAAAAAAAAAAAACCAAACAACTTCCTGGTCTTTTTCACACTGTATTGGGGTTGGCACTCTCTGTGGATCTGGAGCTTGCCTGGTGGCTATGGTCATTACGGTGTCCAGTCTATATGGTCTGATACCATGGTTAGCCGGTTTGAGTCCTGCTGGGCGGAAACATTTCCATCGTCAAAATGTTGGCTGGGTAGAAGAGGTGGCGGTGAACAATTTCTAATTGCTAGACTGCATGCCAAAAGCATCCGGTCGTAAAAACTCGTTACGACGAAGGTTCATCTCACTTCATACCTGATTCTGTTGAGAAACAGGACAAGGTTGGACAAAATACTCTATAGGCATTTGGCTTCATTTTACAGTTGCAGTAGTGGCGTTCACCTCCCTACTTTATGGACAAAAAAATACATTTTTATTCCAATCACCTGAAACTGGGGTTTAAAAAAAAAGCAATTTGTACAAGCTCTTTTGTTTTTCCAGCTAATTCTTTGCTTTCATTTTTTATTAAGAAAAATACTTCGCAGAAATATGCACAAAATGTTGTTTGTCGTGGCTAACCGAATTGTACAGCACCACAAAAATTTTATTAGTGGAAACTCGCGGAACAATGTGTGCTTTGTTCTGCGACGAAGGGTAGCAGCGGTACACTTTTGCCAAGGTCACCTACTTGCCGCACGCACTAGTCAATCTGATAGTCTCACTCAGTCAATGTGCCTCTTCAGTTCTATCTAGTGTGTGTTACTTTGTTACTGTGTAGTCAAATACTAAATTACATTTTAATTGTGTAATCACTCCGTACTTCTATTTAATTGTAATACGTGTAATTAGTCAACCCTCTGTCAAAATTCACTGAGAGAGCATAAAAACTTACCATTTCGTAGCAATTTTGATGTCCCCCTCCAGCCACCGTGATATCCCTGGGACTTTTTTTGTTGTCTATAAATTTTTGTGCCTGTTAATCACTGGTACTGTACAGGCGGATACCCTTCCTGGTGCCAACCCTATGCGGAGGGAAGTATTCGCTATTTTGTGTGGAATTTGATAAAGTTTAACATCAGTACAGTCACTTAAGGCCTCTTGTATTATTACAAGAGTAAAGTAAGTTTTCATCCCAAGACTTTTGCATACATTACATGAAGATGACCCTGATCGGAGAATGCAATACTGTGAGTGGTTTCAGAACATGGTGCAAGAGGATGAGGCCTTCATAGGAAAAGTTGTTTGGGCCGATGAGGCACAATTTAAGTTAAATGGAACTGTTAACTGGTATAACTGCGTCTATAGTAATCGCCATATAAGGCCATACACTAGAAAGTAAATATCGCCACTTGTTTCTCTTTTTTGTAATGGCTGATCACTGTCAATGAAAATGGTCCAATCACATCAATGTTTATGAGATGTTCCCCTGGACCATTTGTCTGCATTTAAAAGCATCTCTTTTGTTTACTAGTATAATAACATTTAAAACTATTTCCACATCTACACTACTGGTTTTCACAATTACGAAGAAATGCTTTAGAGCAAAGAAAGGCACTGCATGTTGTTTTAAACTTTTAAGTATGAGTATTATTTTTCTTACCTCATTATTTTTTTATAAGATTTTATTTTTTAATATGTCTACCATAATATTTAGTGCGGTTGTGATTATTGTTTTACGAGGAAGTACAACTGCGGAACTCTCCTCTATATAACACTACTCAGAGGGAAAAAATGGAAGGGATCCGATACAAGATAAATGAAGGTATAGGCCAAAGAAATACAAGGGCCACAAAAGGCGTGAAAATGAAAGACTTCCTAGGCCTCCATACATTATACTGTTGGGGTCGGATAGGATAGATGAAAGAGAGGAGCCTGGCACAACTAAGTGGATGCAATGCTAGGACTCAGCTAAGGGCCCCATGGTTGCCAGTGTAGCTACAACGAAATGGAGCCAAGATTATCGTTTCAACGGCAGAAAGTAATTTCAGAGCATTCAATATACCGTTAACAAAAGAAGATCTAAACAAAGAATTACAATTAATTCATGACATAGCTAAAAACAATGGATTCAAGAAAGAAATGGTTAACAAAATCATTCACAAAATAAAATCCCAACCCAAAACCAAACTAACAAAAGTAAACGAATCCAAGAAAGATTATGCACTATTCACTTTCAACGTCAGGACAATCAACAGCAACAACAAATACAACCATTCATCAAATGTAATAACTGCGAGACAAGCTATATCGGATGTACCGGTAGAAACTTCCTAACCCGATATAACGACCACATAAACGCGGTGAAACACAATAAATTTTCCTCAATAGGACAACATGTCGCAGACTATAAACACAGTTTTACAAACATCGATAACGATATGCAAATCCTAAACATAAACACCAAAGGCCCCCTGCTCAACATAACAGAAGAATTTTACATCACTCTAGATCAGTACAGCAATCCAAATTACAACATAAATGAAATCACAGAAAAAACTAACATCATCTTCAATACAGTTATCCCCGCCCTAAAAAACCCTTACCTTAAGTTAATCGATAAACAGAACGCGACACGCAACAGAAAAACACCAAACAACACACCCAGCTCCACCCCTACCCCCACAACAACAACTCTCCCTACCCCTCCTTCCCTTCCCCTCACAGCAGCTAGTATGAGCCCAAGAAGAACACGAAGTAGTACATTACAGGCTCGCACGTCAAACACAACTCAGCTACACCAACAACAGTAAGTACATATTCCAATTCACACACATAACCCTTAGACATTCCTCCAACACGATATCACTTATAACTCAATCTTATCTTCCACAGATAAACATAACATCATTGCACAGCTACAAATGGGAAAGGAGCCACTACTTTGAACCCAATGTCATCCAAATTTACGGACGCCACAGGACAACATGAATTGGTTCCAATAAAAGGGCAACACACACAGCAGAGTTGAACATATTTTAGTTGAATTTCATCCATACATTTGCCACCTTTTTAAAATTGAAAGTGTTTTATCCCACATATACACAGGAAGACAAAACTTTTTACCCATGCAATTTTACAAACTCCAAGAATAGCAGCTGAAGTGTACAACTGTAAATAAGACTTAAATACGGAAGTTAGTCGATGTATTGACCAACAAGCAAGAACGAATGTTCATATGCATGAAGTGTTTTTATATATTGTATTTATCTTGTACATATATATATATAAGTTAGTTTAAGTAAAGACATATTTTATACACTAATTTTAAGACCTTCAACATAATATTTTAGACATACAGTTGCAATATTGTACAGAATGACATATACGCCAGTTCACGCTAAGACGTGCCCCATTTGTATGTGACTAAATGTACATCATCATCATATAGCATTCCTTTAACAACACAATCTTAATCGAAGCTTCATTATATAAATATGTATGTATGGTTCAGCTGAAGATGACCTTGTATATGAGGTCGAAACCGGTCCTGTAGTTTAATATATGCAATAAATAAGTATTGATTGGTGGAAATCCTCTCCTATTTTTAATTGGAAAGTAATTTTGAAGTGGTATTGGAAAATTAAGAATGTTGTTGAAGTTCAGCAGCAATGGAGACGTGTACAGAACAGAACCACCAATGCGAGTGACAATTGCATGCATTTGAGACAACTTTAAGACTCATGGTACCACATGAGTTGTTCACAAGGGCAGATGTGGGAGACCTCGCTCAGCAGGAAGTCCTGTGTCCTCAGCTATAATTTTTGGGCGCTTTGAGCACTGAAAGCAGAAATCTACAAAGCAATGTGCGCGCGAGACTGGGATTAGCAGAACCAGCACATGCTGTATTATTACAAGAGCAAAGTAAGTTTTCATCCCAAGACTTTTGTTACATTACATGAAGATGACCCTGATCAGAGAATGCAGTACTGTGAGTGGTTTTGGAACATGTGCAAGAGGATGAGGCCTTCGTAGGAAACGTTGTTTGGGCCGATGAGGCACAATTTAAGTTAAATGGAACTGTTAACCGGCATAACTGCATCTAAAATAAGGGCATACACTAGAAAGAAAATATCGCTTCTCGTTTCTCTTTTTTGTAATGGCTGATCACTGCTGAAAACCTGCCTAGTTACATATTAAAATCACCAGACATAACCATAACAAAGTAGCTTCAATGTAAGCATTTCTCTTATACGATCCTTGGTAAGCATCGATAATGAATGTTCCCCTACCCTAGTAACGATAAAAGTTAAGATGAAATAAATCAAGATATTTATAATTAAGTCTGTTTTCACGCTCAGTGATGAATGAAGGAAATAAACACACTTTCTCACTCAAGTTAATGTTACATATTTCTGTCTTTATGGTGATGTACAGTAGGCATAATATAACCATATTCTTGAAAAGAGGGGAGTGTTAAACTATGCAATTTATTTAATAAGTCTTTGCAGTGTGGTTTTCGAAAGTTCCAGGCATTACTTAATGCCTTTCCTCTCTTTTGCGCGGACGTTTCCTTCTCTCTACAATAACCAGTCAAGGAGAGAGATTATTGGGCGTATTTTCAGCTTGCAAGCTCGTTATATCTTCAAGCTTATCCAGGAAACATATAGGAGTACTAATGTGCCAAGCTACGTGAACGGAAATGAGGTTAGCTTTCAAGCTCACTGCGGAATTTAGAATGATAATGTTACTAGTTCTACTAACTACTTCTATGGTTTTCATATACGCGGAGGTGCCAGAATTTTGTCCCGCAAGAGTTATTTTATGTACCGGTAGATATAGACATGAAACTGGCGTATTTGGGCACTTTCAAATACTGCCAAACTCAAACCCGCCAACTTGAGCTAGTCATACATTCTCTCCTTCACTCGCTTAAATTAATTTTAAACATTTCCTGCCTTGATTCTGATGTACGGATTACTATCCCTTTCAGACCGTGTACGCACAGTTGTGCTGGTTCGTATTTTATTTATATCTGAGCTTATTTGACGTTTTCTTGGCGCTAGACCAGACTGCAGTGCTTGCGCGGGACACGTTGCATGTACTTCAGCTGTTTTTATTTAGTACTTGACCACCAGGGGGCAGGAAGAAGGGTTTAAAAATACAGTTCATTAGCAAGATGGCAGGAAGCAGTAATGCCTACAGTAAGTATTTATTTATTTCATTCCTATTAATCTAGAATCTTTACTGAATATCAGAATATAATAAATGAAGCGTGTAGATTTTGTAGCAAACGTAAATTGTGAACTTACAACACGTAATACCATGAGGTTTTGAATGTTGATACGCACATATGTGCGGGCTAGGTTTCCTTACAGGCAATGCATGCAGGAGTGCTGGGTGCTGTCACAAAAAGGACTGTGAAAGCAAAATTCGTACCCTACATGAGAAATGTAATGTATAAGATTTTAATTGTTTAAAATCATTCCACACTGTAAAATAGAACATTCGATGTGTACACGTGCATATTCACATGTACTGAGTTGAATTTTTTTATTTTTTGCAAGTAGTGAATGAAGTCCTGACACGCACAATTGTGTGGGTTCTGTTTTTCAGCCGATAGTTCTTATTTTGTAAAATAAACTGTAAAAACATGTATTTGATAGCATTTTAGCAAGTTTTTGACGTTTTGACACCTCCAGAATTCTTTCAGGTCTGACGACAAGTTGCTGCTGCCAAAAGGGCAGTAAAAGCAAAACTCTTCCTCAATGTAGAAAATGTAACGTTTACTTGTGTTTCAACGATTTAATTGTTTTAAATTATTCCCCACTGTAAAATAGAACATTTGATCATGTACATATGTATATTCACATGCATTGAGGTAATTTTTCTTTTTTGTAAATAGTGAATTAAGTCCTGACACGCACAATTGTGCGACTGCTTTTCTTTCAGATGTTAATTTTTATTTTGTAGAATAAACTAAAAATATATGTATTTAAGAGCATTTTAGTCAGTTTTTGACGTACAAACAAAAATTCACACCGCCAGTTTTCTTTCAGGTCTGAAAGGGCTATAACTGTATTCTTAAAGGGAGTGGGGAGGGAGAGAGAATATAGATTGTATAATTCATTGCAATTTCTATAAGTTCAATGATTTACCACATAGGAGATATCTATCCTTCCTTTTAATAATAATGCTAATAGATTTACATGCCACTAAGTACTTTTACAGTTTTCGGAGATGCCAGAATTTTGTCCTGCAGGAGTTCTTTTACGTGCCAGTAAATCTACGGATATGAGACTGATGTATTTGAGCACCTTCAAATATCACCGGACCGAGGCAGGACCGAACCTGCTAAGTTGAGGTCAGAAGGTCGGTGCCTCAGCCTTCTGAGCCGCTCAGTCCGGTGTCCTTCCTTTTGCTTGGATGCTGTCTTCTTTTTTCAATAAGGAGGAGGGGATGGGGGCATTTTAAACATATCTCCAGCTTGCAAGTTGGTGTATCTCAAGCCTACAACATTAGGGAAACCCAGGAAATGTACAGGAGCACTAATGAGTCAAACAACATTACCAGATTTTTACATATATATTGCCTTAAATCACATGAAGGCAAGGATGGGATAGAAAAGAGGGCTAGGACTTAAAATGAAAATATGCAGTCATTGCCTTATTAAAGGTACAGCCACAGCACTGGCCTGAAATGAAAATGAGGGAAACACACACACACACAAAAAGAAAGAAACCTCCAGACCTGCCGACTGTGGGGTTCGAATCTACCATCTGAAAGCAAGCTCACAGCAATGTGATCGAACTGCACAACCAGTTCACTCAGTTTCTTATGATGCGTAATAGGCCTACCACATGGGCGACCCACTTACCTGTATATGGATCATCAGTTATACATGTATGTAAGAACATTATGCACCTTAATAAAAGATACTTCCCTAGTTGGTTGTCTGATTGGTGCACGTATAACCATGGGCGCCCGCAAGGGGGGGCGCTTGCCCCCCCCTGGAATTCTAAAAAGTTTATGTTCAGTTGTTTAATATCATACCAGATTATTTCATAAACTGAACTTACTGACAGTCATCGAGCATCTGTTATATTCGCAAATTTCTGTAAACAATTTAATGTTGCTGACGTTATATTGGTATTTATATTCAAGCAAACTGTTAATGTGCCCCCCCTTGGAAAAGATCCTGCGGGCGCCCATGCGTATAACAAAATACATTTGCGAAGAAATACTTTTATTTTATATTTATTTTACATCATAAAGAAGTCATGTTGTCATAGCAATAACAATATGCAACGAAATAAATGAATCCAAAGAGATAAGCATAATTTATTGTATTAAATATTAGTTTATTTACATGTTAATAGGGATGTAGTAGTAATAATAATAACAACAAAAGTCTGCAATCAGGAAAAAGAAAAGAAATACAATTAAAAATAAATATAATTTACAACAAGAGCCATTCCATAGTCACAGAATTACAAAGCAGGGGTGTGCATATACAAACATAATAGACATGAATACTAGTATTTAAAAAGCAAAGTCATCTCTGTACAGACCATGAAGACCATTGGAAGGGTGGAAGGTAAAGGCTTCCACTATCCATAATACTGGCACTTGGTGGGCTAGAGTGGTTAGCTCTACACACGACCACCTTTGCCCCAGTAGTTAACCTGGTACACATTTATCATATGCAAAATATTCCTTCCAAATTATGCTAAACCCCTGTCACTCATGTTAAGCCTACTAGGGTGGTAAACACATAAATAAGAATGCCAATGACCGGGTGAGTTGGCCGTGTGGTTAGGGGTGCGTGGCTGTGAGCTTGCATCCAGGAGATAGTGAGTTTGAATCCCACTGTCGGTAGCCCTGAAGATGGTTTTCCGTTGTTTCCCATTTTCACACCAGGCAAATGCCATTAGTAGAATGCCAATGAAAGTATTTTCCTTCTGGACCTTCATGCCGGACAGATGTTTTTTCCTACACAAATTTTTTCACTATAATGATTTATCTATAGAGCGAAACCGCTACTCAGTGTGCGTTTCGTAGCTATCCAGATGGAATTGGTAATGCACTATGTATACGTAAGACTTTTTACAATTACCTCTCAAGTGACATTTCAGCTGAGTGACAACGCTAAAAAGAATATGGACTTCGAGATTGGCTTTCCTGAAGAGGGTTTTCTGCAATTTCCCATTTTCAAACATCAATTCAAGAGTTATCTGTATCAGTGTGCCAAAAAACAAATAGCAATATCACTGATCTCTTTCATTTCATCATCAGTGGCTTACAATTTAATGTCAAAAATTTCACTTTTGGTCCATATTGAATCAAGATTTACATTAAGAAATATGGGTAAGTGGTTCCACCTATTCAATACTAGAACGTTGTGAAGTTATTAATATGTCAGTCACATATTTATTTGATCTCATTATTGGGACCAGTTTTGGCAGCTATACTTGCCACCATCAGCCTAAGAAAATTCTTACAAAGCATTCTGAAAACTACACTACATTACTAAATGGTTAGAGTGCTGGCCTTTGGTCAGAGGGTCCCGGGTTTGATTCCCGGGAGGGTCGGGAATTTTAACCGCCCTTGGTTAATTTCTCTGGCACGGGGGCTGGGTGTATGCATCATCTTCATCATCATTTCACTATTATTGTGTAAAATAGCAGCTTACTAGTTTTGACAAGCACAGTATGTTCAACAGCGACTCATGAATGATGACGGGCAGGATGTCCAACCTCACTAATCTATGTTCCAGACTATTTCTACTTAAAAATTGTATTTGTTCTCCACTGTGATTTTGCAATTTTTGCTAAATATTTATGTGGCTGAAATGAAGGTGGATAAGCTACATGGTCTCCTTTTTATAGGAGGAATGTATCGTGGAAATGAAACTCATAATTTGGGTTTCATGTAGATTATAGTTTCTCTAAGATATGTTGATGGTAATTCAGTCATGTACAACGACGATGTCTTTCATGGTAAAGATGAATTAATTTGCAATGCTATCTGTCTTAATGGTAATGTACTATGTATCTGTACTAGTGTTGGCTACTGAGTGCATGATTTGAAGCAGTGTATCGATTTATTCAAGTGTCCGAGTGAATCGATTCACAGGAAGGCGAGCTCATGGCACACGATTCAGCTGACTCGCAGCAGACAGTGCTGAGTGGCGCACTCACGGCTCACAAGCGGGACACTGGATATTGGTGGAGAGCTGAGCCTTCAATGCACTCAATCATGGATCAGTGAGACACAACACACACACGGTTCATTATTGGTACACTGGACATTGGCCGCGAGCTGAATTTCCTCTGAAGCAATACATACAGAGCCATGGTACACTGAAAGAATCGTACGCTATAATGGACTCTCAAGCTCAGCTCATTTGAAAATAATATCCACTTGCATTCACTGTCCTCTTCTTACAGGGAGTTTTAAGTAATAGATGGATTTATTTGCAGTGTTAAAAAGATAGTCAAAACATAATTTCAAAGTACCTAGCTTGTAAGTAGGTAGGCTATTAGGTTATTCTATTTACCGTATTAGTTAATCAATTAGTATTTTTATAACTAGTTGACGTTCGACAATTATTTAAACTCAACTTTCTAGCCTCCACGCCTGGCTAAGTGGCTCATACGGTTGAGGCGCTGACCTTCTGAACCCAACTGGGCAGGTTCGATCATGGCTCAGTGTGATGGTATTTGAAGGTTCTTATCCTAGTGTTGGTAGATTTACTGGCACGTAAAAGAACTGCAGGACTAAATTCCAGCACCTCGGCATCTCCAAGAACCATAAAAGTTGTTAGTGGGATATAAAGCCAATAACATTATTATCTAGCCTACCCTATGACTATGAGTAATGTTCATGACCACTTGAAATTATCTGTTTTATATTCGGAGAAACCGCTTGGTATTCTCTCAGTTCGTATGTCGCATCATTGCACAATACTTCAATAATCGAATCACAAGGTCATTGGTGTGCATGGACAGTGAATACATAAGCAGACTGATGCAATAGCTTAAATAAAAAGATGTTTAATCAGAAAACCAGTGGGCTACTGTACATCTCGTGTAGCCTATACAAAATATGACGATTTAAAAAATCCTCTGCTGATAGAAAAAGACATTTTCAAAGATGACCGAGTTAGTTGGGCGTGTGTTTAGGGTCATGTAGCTATGGGCTTACATTCAGGGAATGGTGGGTTTGAATCCTATCGTTGGCAGCCTTTAAGATGATTTCCCATTTTCACACCAGGCACATGTTTGTGCTGTACCTTAATTAAGGTCATGGCTGCTTCCTTCCCACTTCTAGCACTTTCCTATCTCTTCGTCACCATAAGACCTATCTGTGTCGGTGCAACGTAAAGCAACTTATTTGATTTACATATATATTGCCTTAAATCACATGAAGGCAAGGATGGAATAGAAAAGAGGGCTAGGACTTAAAATGAAAATATGCAGTCATTGCCTTATTAAAGGTACAGCCACAGCACTGGCCTGAAATGAAAATGAGGGAAACACACACACACACACAAAAAGAAAGAAACCTCCAGACCTGTCGACTGTGGGGTTTGAATCTACCATCTGAAAGCAAGCTCACAGCAATGTGATCGAACTGCACAACCAGTTCACTCAGTTTCTTATGATGCGTAATAGGCCTACCACATGGGCGACCCACTTACCTGTATATGGATCATCAGTTATACATGTATGTAAGAACATTATGCACCTTAATAAAAGATACTTCCCTAGTTGGTTGTCTGATTGGTGCACGTATAACCATGGGCGCCCGCAAGGGGGGGCGCTTGCCCCCCCCTGGAATTCTAAAAAGTTTATGTTCAGTTGTTTAATATCATACCAGATTATTTCATAAACTGAACTTACTGACAGTCATCGAGCATCTGTTATATTCGCAAATTTCTGTAAACAATTTAATGTTGCTGACGTTATATTGGTATTTATATTCAAGCAAACTGTTAATGTGCCCCCCCTTGGAAAAGATCCTGCGGGCGCCCATGCGTATAACAAAATACATTTGCGAAGAAATACTTTTATTTTATATTTATTTTACATCATAAAGAAGTCATGTTGTCATAGCAATAACAATATGCAACGAAATAAATGAATCCAAAGAGATAAGCATAATTTATTGTATTAAATATTAGTTTATTTACATGTTAATAGGGATGTAGTAGTAATAATAATAACAACAAAAGTCTGCAATCAGGAAAAAGAAAAGAAATACAATTAAAAATAAATATAATTTACAACAAGAGCCATTCCATAGTCACAGAATTACAAAGCAGGGGTGTGCATATACAAACATAATAGACATGAATACTAGTATTTAAAAAGCAAAGTCATCTCTGTACAGACCATGAAGACCATTGGAAGGGTGGAAGGTAAAGGCTTCCACTATCCATAATACTGGCACTTGGTGGGCTAGAGTGGTTAGCTCTACACACGACCACCTTTGCCCCAGTAGTTAACCTGGTACACATTTATCATATGCAAAATATTCCTTCCAAATTATGCTAAACCCCTGTCACTCATGTTAAGCCTACTAGGGTGGTAAACACATAAATAAGAATGCCAATGACCGGGTGAGTTGGCCGTGTGGTTAGGGGTGCGTGGCTGTGAGCTTGCATCCAGGAGATAGTGAGTTTGAATCCCACTGTCGGTAGCCCTGAAGATGGTTTTCCGTTGTTTCCCATTTTCACACCAGGCAAATGCCATTAGTAGAATGCCAATGAAAGTATTTTCCTTCTGGACCTTCATGCCGGACAGATGTTTTTTCCTACACAAATTTTTTCACTATAATGATTTATCTATAGAGCGAAACCGCTACTCAGTGTGCGTTTCGTAGCTATCCAGATGGAATTGGTAATGCACTATGTATCCGTACAGCCTATACGTAAGACTTTTTACAATTACCTCTCAAGTGACATTTCAGCTGAGTGACAACGCTAAAAAGAATATGGACTTCGAGATTGGCTTTCCTGAAGAGGGTTTTCTGCAATTTCCCATTTTCAAACATCAATTCAAGAGTTATCTGTATCAGTGTGCCAAAAAACAAATAGCAATATCACTGATCTCTTTCATTTCATCATCAGTGGCTTACAATTTAATGTCAAAAATTTCACTTTTGGTCCATATTGAATCAAGATTTACATTAAGAAATATGGGTAAGTGGTTCCACCTATTCAATACTAGAACGTTGTGAAGTTATTAATATGTCAGTCACATATTTATTTGATCTCATTATTGGGACCAGTTTTGGCAGCTATACTTGCCACCATCAGCCTAAGAAAATTCTTACAAAGCATTCTGAAAACTACACTACATTACTAAATGGTTAGAGTGCTGGCCTTTGGTCAGAGGGTCCCGGGTTTGATTCCCGGGAGGGTCGGGAATTTTAACCGCCCTTGGTTAATTTCTCTGGCACGGGGGCTGGGTGTATGCATCATCTTCATCATCATTTCACTATTATTGTGTAAAATAGCAGCTTACTAGTTTTGACAAGCACAGTATGTTCAACAGCGACTCATGAATGATGACGGGCAGGATGTCCAACCTCACTAATCTATGTTCCAGACTATTTCTACTTAAAAATTGTATTTGTTCTCCACTGTGATTTTGCAATTTTTGCTAAATATTTATGTGGCTGAAATGAAGGTGGATAAGCTACATGGTCTCCTTTTTATAGGAGGAATGTATCGTGGAAATGAAACTCATAATTTGGGTTTCATGTAGATTATAGTTTCTCTAAGATATGTTGATGGTAATTCAGTCATGTACAACGACGATGTCTTTCATGGTAAAGATGAATTAATTTGCAATGCTATCTGTCTTAATGGTAATGTACTATGTATCTGTACTAGTGTTGGCTACTGAGTGCATGATTTGAAGCAGTGTATCGATTTATTCAAGTGTCCGAGTGAATCGATTCACAGGAAGGCGAGCTCATGGCACACGATTCAGCTGACTCGCAGCAGACAGTGCTGAGTGGCGCACTCACGGCTCACAAGCGGGACACTGGATATTGGTGGAGAGCTGAGCCTTCAATGCACTCAATCATGGATCAGTGAGACACAACACACACACGGTTCATTATTGGTACACTGGACATTGGCCGCGAGCTGAATTTCCTCTGAAGCAATACATACAGAGCCATGGTACACTGAAAGAATCGTACGCTATAATGGACTCTCAAGCTCAGCTCATTTGAAAATAATATCCACTTGCATTCACTGTCCTCTTCTTACAGGGAGTTTTAAGTAATAGATGGATTTATTTGCAGTGTTAAAAAGGTAGTCAAAACATAATTTCAAAGTACCTAGCTTGTAAGTAGGTAGGCTATTAGGTTATTCTATTTACCGTATTAGTTAATCAATTAGTATTTTTATAACTAGTTGACGTTCGACAATTATTTAAACTCAACTTTCTAGCCTCCACGCCTGGCTAAGTGGCTCATACGGTTGAGGCGCTGACCTTCTGAACCCAACTGGGCAGGTTCGATCATGGCTCAGTGTGATGGTATTTGAAGGTTCTCATCCTAGTGTTGGTAGAATTACTGGCACGTAAAAGAACTGCAGGACTAAATTCCAGCACCTCGGCATCTCCAAGAACCATAAAAGTTGTTAGTGGGATATAAAGCCAATAACATTATTATCTAGCCTACCCTATGACTATGAGTAATGTTCATGACCACTTGAAATTATCTGTTTTATATTCGGAGAAACCGCTTGGTATTCTCTCAGTTCGTATGTCGCATCATTGCACAATACTTCAATAATCGAATCACAAGGTCATTGGTGTGCATGGACAGTGAATACATAAGCAGACTGATGCAATAGCTTAAATAAAAAGATGTTTAATCAGAAAACCAGTGGGCTACTGTACATCTCGTGTAGCCTATACAAAATATGACGATTTAAAAAATCCTCTACTGATAGAAAAAGACATTTTCAAAGATGACCGAGTTAGTTGGGCGTGTGTTTAGGGTCATGTAGCTATGGGCTTACATTCAGGGAATGGTGGGTTTGAATCCTATCGTTGGCAGCCTTTAAGATGATTTCCCATTTTCACACCAGGCACATGTTTGTGCTGTACCTTAATTAAGGTCATGGCTGCTTCCTTCCCACTTCTAGCACTTTCCTATCTCTTCGTCACCATAAGACCTATCTGTGTCGGTGCAACGTAAAGCAACTTATTTGATTTACATTTAATATGTGCACTACTTATTGTGGACACAGGTATTTTTACATCAGATTCTCTCTTTATATACATATGTGAGTTGTGACTTTCAGAGAACTGTGGAAAACCATTAGGTAATGCATAAAATTTGAGTCATGTCAATAATTATTATTATCATTAGTAACTATGTAAGTTTTATGCTGTAATATAATAAGCAAGTATAGTACTGAATCTGAAAGTTAGATGATGCTACAGAAAGCAGTTCATAGAATGATGACCAGATGGCAGCAGCAAGCACTGAATGTTGTTGCTGCTGTCTTATCAGTACACACTACACGAATGCAATAGGATCAATGACTCTAAAGAGCCGTGAATCGGCTCACTGTATCGATTCAGTAACGTGAACGGAATCAAATGAATTGAATATCCCATCACTCATCTGTACAGCCTATATGTAAGACTTCTTACGATTACCTCTCAAGTGGCATTTTAGCTGAGTGACAATGCTAAAAGGACTATGGACTTTGAGACTGGTGGTTCAAGTCGACCCATCGCAAGGAATTTATAACCAGTAAGTTAAATTCACGTAATATGCAAATATATATTGTGTAAATAAATGTAAGACAAAAGAAGTATAATTTAATTCCAAGTTTTATGATTTAAAAGAAATGCATACGTAGTTTAACAGGCGTACAGTGTTTACACGGTGCATTGCCGTCACAGTGCTGTCTCCCTCTTCTCCTCACATTGCGCCACAGCAGTTCAGAATAACTTCACTCTGACTGGACACTGACGACCCCCACCTGCACATCTATACTGCCCTGTAACTATGAATGAATGAATACTGATCTGCATTTAGGGCAGTCGCCCATGTGGCAGATTCCCTATCTGTTGCTTTCCTAGACTTTTCCTAAATGATTTCAATGAAATTGGAATACATTCAGGATAGGATGTAATACTCGAGGGTTTTACATATTTCAGTGTGCTCTTTCAGATGGTGTATGAATTCATTTCAAAAATTCTTAACATTGATTTGATTGTCCCTTGTTAGTACACCTAGATTGTGGTACCAGCATAAAATAGCAATGTTTAGAAAAAAGGTAGCATTTCCCCATAATTTTCAAATGTAATTTCGTTATATCCGAAAGGACAGGGCAATCAGAAATGTATTATTTCCCAGCAATAAAATCCTTAATCTCATGGAATTGCTATTACAATGGTACAGCTAACTCCTCATCTTCTCCTCTTCTTTCTTCTTCTTCCTCCTCTGATTCACTGCTTCCATGATGAATGACTAGTTCCTCCACTTCAGGAACACTTAATGTAGAACTCAATAGTCTTCTTCTCAGTGTGTTTCACTTCATTTCTCCACATCTCTGCTGTCACCTGTAGGATATACTGAAGTATCACAACCTGACAAGTATCCAATATCCAATAAATAACATTTCCACTTGGCCTACCTGATCAAGAGATTCTTTCCACACAGCTCTAGCTCTGTCCAATCCATGATCAGGTCTTGAAGCCACTGTTTTGCTTTAATACTGTCGTAGGACAGTATGGCCTTCATTGTACACCATCTCGTCAACAATGTACTTGGTTTTAAAAGAGTAGAGAAATATTGTTATGCATAGGCCTACATGAAAGTAACCATTATCTAAAGTTATGTTTAGATGCTTCTGTACCTCTTTAAGTGACTTTGATTCATATGATATAACCTTTGCAGCTCATCTTTTGTAGCATTTTCTGGTGGAAAAATCCCTTTCTGCCTCAACCATGACTATAAATTAAAGGAAAAATAAAATTCTGTAACATCATTAAATATCATTCAGTACAAGGAAATATTCAATGTAGTATAATTACCACTAATTGATCTTTCCTCCATTTCGTTGTTGTTTGATGCTTAGCAAGCTTACAGTGATATGCTGCATTATCCATTGTAATAACACAGGGTCCTATATTTCTTAATCCTATGATTAATTGTGTTTCCACCCACATCTGAAATTTCTCACTGTTTGTAGCACTATGATAATCTTGATTTCTCTTCAAGTTTGTGGCAAATATCAGATTAGCACCTGTAAGAATTTTAAGTTTTAGAATGAAGATATTTCTTCTAAAAAGGTATTCCCTAAAAATATGAGATCACCCTCTTCAGGGATAGGCCTATTAATTGACAAAAATTGTAATTTCTGTTGAATGATACAAAAAGATGTCTGATTTTAAGTGAAACCAACTAAAATATAACAAAGTCACCTGATGATGAAGTCAGACAGAGTGAGAAATGATGTTAGAAGGAAGTTGGGATAGGAAAGCTGTGAGAGAGTTGAAAAGAATAAACTAAGGTGGTTCGGACATGTAAAGACGATGGAGGAGAATAGAATTCTAAGATAAGAGAGCAAGAGGAAGACAAGGTGGATTGAATCAGTGAAGAGCGGCATGAGAAGATGAAATTTAAACTGGGACAAGATTGTGGAAGGAAAGAGGAAGATGGAGAAGTGCCATAAATACCCTGATCCAGCAGGAGCTGGATAAGGGGAAATGATGATTATGATGACTGAAGAACCTTACAGTTGTAAATTAACTCGGTCGAAACTGAAAAGGGATAGCTGCAGATATCACAAACTTATAAGATATGACTATAATTTCCATTTATAGTTAAGTGGATAATCTAGATGTATTAAAATACATTTAAAGAAATAATTTAATATTTAAAAAACTTTTAATTTCTTCTAGACATTCTTTTGTGACAAGTTCGTGTAATATTTAAAACAGAAAAACCTTTTGGACAAGATGGGAAAAGTAGTATCTGTGGCAAGATGTAGGAGATCATGGTAAGAATCAAGAGAAGCAACCATCCATAAGGAAGTGAGGCAGGGGAGATATGAGATTTTTCAATCAACTTATCTGCTGATATTCTTCCCTTAGCTCTGTGATGATCCTAAAAATCCACGAGTTAAAAACTTGGGTAGAAGCACTTACAGAATCTGAGCAGCTTACTTTGTAAATTAATTGTGTCACTTGATATGGAATTATATGTGATGGTCTTGATAGAGTTTGTGCTTTTAAACCGGTACCATTTCTACTTATTATTAAATAGGAATGTAATTCACATTTCTTATTCTTTTGTATTGAATAGGTTGAATCTCTTTATCAATTATTTCAATTTTAACTGTTAAGAGTTTGTGCTGGCAAATATGTTTTTAAAAATCTATATATACACTGACTGACAGTGACAATGCAACACCAAGGAGGAGTGGTTCGAAAGGGATGAAAGTTGGGGAAAAAACAGAGACGGCACGGATGAATAATTGATGTTTATTTCAAACCGATATGCAGGTTACACAATGCGCACGGCATCGACTCAGTAGGATGTAGGACCACCGCGAGCGGCGATGCACGCAGAAACACGTCGAGGTACAGAGTCAATAAGAGTGCGGATGGTGTCCTGAGGGATGGTTCTCCATTCTCTGTCAACCATTTGCCACAGTTGGTCGTCCGTACGAGGCTGGGGCAGAGTTTGCAAACGGCGTCCAATGAGATCCCACACGTGTTCGATTGGTGAGAGATCCGGAGAGTACGCTGGCCACGGAAGCATCTGTACACCTCGTAGAGCCTGTTGGGAGATGCGAGCAGTGTGTGGGCGGGCATTATCCTGCTGAAACAGAGCATTGGGCAGCCCCTGAAGGTACGGGAGTGCCACCGGCCGCAGCACATGCTGCACGTAGCGGTGGGCATTTAACGTGCCTTGAATACGCACTAGAGGTGACGTGGAATCATACGCAATAGCGCCCCAAACCATGATGCCGCGTTGTCTAGCGGTAGGGCGCTCCACAGTTACTGCCGGATTTGACCTTTCTCCACGCCGACGCCACACTCGTCTGCGGTGACTATCACTGACAGAACAGAAGCGTGACTCATCGGAGAACACGACGTTCCGCCATTCCCTCATCCAAGTCGCTCTAGCCCGGCACCATGCCAGGCGTGCACGTCTATGCTGTGGAGTCAATGGTAGTCTTCTGAGCAGATGCCGGGAGTGCAGGCCTCCTTCAACCAATCGATGGGAAATTGTTCTGGTCGATATTGGAACAGCCAGGGTGTCTTGCACATGCTGAAGAATGGCGGTTGACGTGGCGTGCGGGGCTGCCACCGCTTGGCGGCGGATGCGCCGATCCTCGCGTGCTGACGTCACTCAGGCTGCGCCTGGACCCCTCGCACGTGCCACATGTCCCTGCGCCAACCATCTTCGCCACAGGCGCTTCACCGTGGACACATCCCTATGGGTATCGGCTGCGATTTGACGAAGTGACCAACCTGCCCTTCTCAGCCCGATCACCATACCCCTCGTAAAGTCGTCTGTCTGCTGGAAATGCCTCCGTTGACGGCGGCCTGGCATTCTTAGCTATACACGTGTCCTGTGGCACACGACAACACGTTCTACAATGACTGTCGGCTGAGAAATCACGGTACGAAGTGGGCCATTCGCCAACGCCGTGTCCCATTTATCGTTCGCTACGTGCGCAGCACAGCGGCGCATTTCACATCATGAGCATACCTCAGTGACGTCAGTCTACCCTGCAATTGGCATAAAGTTCTGACCACTCCTTCTTGGTGTTGCATTTGCTCTGTCAGTCAGTGTATATAAAGTAACTTGTGCTGACTGACTGACTGACTGACTGACTGACTGATTAATCATCGCTGAGCCAAAACTACTGGACATACAGAAATGAAATTTTGAGGATACATTTATATTACAATGTAGGTGCTCGCTAAAGGAGGATTTTTGCGTATTCCGTCGCTAAGGGGGTGAATTTTTGAAATTTGTGTATCTATATCTCAAAACTTTACAAAGTTTACAGATCTAAAAATTGGTATTTAGATTCTCTTCTAAAAATAAAGTAACACATATTATTTTGTTTTCGGAAAATCACAATAGGAGGGGTGAAAATGGGTTGAAAGCCTTTAATGAGGATATTTATATCTCAGAAACTGAAGACATTACAGACCTGAAAAATTTGTATTTGGGATCTCCTTTAAAAATAAAGGAACACATATTTTATTTGTTTTTGGAAAATCCAATTAATGGGGGGTAAAAAGGGGAGTGAATTTTTAAAATGAGTGTATTTATATCTCAAAACTTTAAATGTTTACAGATGTAAAAATTGGTATTTAGAATCTCCTTTAACAATAAAGAAACCCATTTTTTTGTTTTTTGTTTGCAGAAAAACCAATAGGAGGGGTGTAAGGGGTGAAAAAGGGGTTGAATGCCTTTAATCAGGATACTTACAGACTTGAAAATGTGTATTTGGGATCTCCTATGAAAATAAAGAAACAAGTATTTTTTGTTTTTGGAAAATCCAATTAAAAGGGGCGGGGGGGATATTTTAAAAATGTGTGTATCTATATCTCAAAACTTGAAAAGTTTACAGATCTAAAAATCTACTTTAAAAATAAAGAAACGAGTATTAATTGTTTTTGCAAAAAAACCAATAGGAGGGGTGAAAAAGGGTGAAGAAGCAGTTAAATGCCTTTAATGAAGATACTTATATCTCAGAAACTGAAGATATTACACACCTGAAAATTGGTATTTGGGATCTCACTTAAAAACAAAGAAACACGTATTTTTTGTTTTCGGAAAATCTAATTAATGGGGGTTAATCGGAAATGACAAATTGGGGTGAATTTTTAGAAAGATTATAACTACAGTGTATCTTAGAGGCGTAAAATTTTACAGCCGTAAAAATTGATATTTAGAATCTCCTGTAAAGGTAAAGAAACATAGGTGATTTGTTTTTGGAAACTCCACTTAAGGGGAACTAAAAAGGGGGTGAAATTTTAAAATTAGCATTTCTACAGTATATCTCTAAAACGTAATATGTTACATAAGTGAAAAATGGTATTTTTATCTGTATTACAAATAAAGAATCATGTATTTTTGTTTTCGGAAAAACCACGTGAGGGGTAAGTGTGAATGAAAAAGGGGTTGAATTCTTTTAATTATTTTATTTTTTCCATCAACGGGACTCGAACCTGCTAACTACTGTGCCAGGCGTCCGGCTCCATGGCTAAATGGTTAGCGTGCTGGCCTTTGGTTACAGGGGTCCCGGGTTCGATTCCCGGCAGGGTCGGGTTAATTTCGCTGGCACGGGGGCTGGGTGTATGTGTCGTCTTCATCATTTCATCCTCATCATGACGCGCAGGTCACCTACGGGCGCCAAATCAAAAGACCTGCACCTGGCGAGCCGAACATGTCCTCGGACACACCCGGCATTAAAAACCATATCGTACGCCATTTCATTTCATTTTCATTTACCGTGCCAGGCCATATAGACTTGGTCATGGTCACCAGACGGGGCGGCATTGATGTTGACACTAATGCTGTCAGGGTCAGTCAAATTGACGTCATGGAGCGTACACGGAAATGACACGAATAGTCTTTGGAAATGTTAGTGATACATTGTAACCAAACAATAGATGTGTACCTAGATCTTCAACAATTTTCTTTCCAATGAAAATAATTTAGAAGTGCTGCTTCTCCGAATCATCTGCAAAAGCTTATTTCCGTCGTGCCGTCATGGAAGCAGATTGCAAGAATACTTGCAGGAGCTGTGTCCAGGCCAACGAGGATTAATGTCCTCTTACTGCAGATTCGCGCCTGTTCACTTGAGCTTCCTTAACAGCCATCCGGCAACTAGCAGGTCTTCCCCAGTGACATTCATGCACAGGCCATAGGCAACTGACGTATCAGTCCACGCGTGGGTGCCAGAGTGTAAAGCATTCTGCTTCCTATGAACTTTCTCCGTCCCACGCCGACCATTTCCGTGTTTGAGATTTCAGATAAATAAAACCATTCTTCGCCGCCAATTATCGAGAAAATATCGGTCACGATCTTATTGCTTGGTGGCAAAATGTGACTATTCTGTGTGTAATTACTGCATGGCATTTCATTCATATCTCATTCATTCGTAAATAGCTTGCTCTCTCTCTCTCTCTCTCTCTCTCTCTCTGCCTTTCAGGTACTGTACTTTAACCGCATTTACTGTTACGGTACTTAAGCGATGCTTGCACTACTCTGTTACCACGATTTGAACTGGGCTAGTCGTATCCACCGCCGTCTCGATCCTCACTCCTCGTGTAAACAATGCGACCGTGAATGCTCAGGCATGGGCGGCAGCCTATTCGCCACGCCTGTACCAATCAGGCGTACGAAATAATAACCAAAGTGCGTTTGATATTTTTGCCTCAACTCGACGTATAGAGACACTTGAGAGTCCTGCGTCGCACTTCGTGACCAAAAAGCAAGATTCCAAAAGTATCTCTGAAGTTATCAGAGGACAAAACCATGCGGTTGATTCAATTGTATAATAATAGTCTAATATTATTGAATTTTTACATCCCACTAACTACTTTTACAGATTTCGGAGAAGCTGAGCTGCCAGAATTTTGTCCCGCTGGAGTTCTTTAAAGAGCCAGTAAATCTACCGATATGAGGTTGACGTATCTGAGCATCTTCAAATTCCACCGGACTGAGGCAGGATCGAACCCGCCAACTTGAACTCAGAAGGCCAGCCCTCTACCACTTGAGCTACTAAATCCGGCTATTCGAATGTATCAAGTGAACCCTTTTTGTGCTTTTACGTCGCACCGACACAGATAGGTCTTATGGCGACGATGGGATAGGAAAGGGCTAGTAGTGAGAAGGAAGCGACCGTGGCCTTAATTAAGGTACAGCTCCAGTATTTGCCTGGTGTGAAAATGGGAAACCACGGCAAACCATCTTCAGGGCTGCCGACAGTGGGATTCGAACCCAATATCTCCCAGATGCAAGCTCACAGCTGCGCGCCCCTAACCGAACGACCAACTCGCCCAGCGTTATTATTATTATTATTATTATTATTATTATTATTATTATTATTATTATTATTCCGGGGATTTCGTGGAACGCAGAGGTATATGAAGGTGCCGGGGTGAAATGAAATGACCAGAGCATAAGTTAAAACACTAAATTTAGGAATTTTATTTCTTTCCCTTCTATTTAATTCTAAAATATGGTGGGTAGAAAATCTGAACAAGCATAACAAATAATACTTAAATGGAATAACAATGAGCTTGTCAGCTTTGATAACAACAGAAAACTATGAGTCCAAAAATCAGGTACAAGAAGTGGATAGAATTATCAACAAGATAATATAAGGGATGAGCATTGTAGCTCTGAAGGGACACTTTTTAACAAGAGAATATTTGCTCCACTCATTTACATTCTAGGAGACTTTTTAGTTCCGAAAGATTACTGTAGTCCAGCCTCTAAGGGACACAAGCTTCTTACAAAATTATGTCTTACAACTTTCAAAAATAGTGTTGGCAGTCACTTCTGCTCAACAGTCTGTTACGCACTCGTTTATCAATAATTCCACTTTAAACCGGGACAATAAGTGCCCATACTAAATGACCTTAATGTAAAATTAAAAGATTTAAGATGATCGGCCATGAACAAAAGGCTAGAAGGCGAAACACTTGCTCTCCTGTAAAGAAAAACACTTCTAATCCTAAATGGGCTTATGGCCCGAAGTTGCAGAGACTAAGCCTATAGGACAGAGAGGTGAATAAACGAAACAGTATTAAATGCCGAAGGTGAGTGAAGAATTGATAGGTTTAGAAAATGTTAGTCACCCAATACCAAGTTGAATGGGAATCGACAGAGGGTGAACACTCTTTGTTCCCTTAATTTATATGTTTCCGAGCAGGGATTTGAACAGTCATCAGACTTGCCGAAAATTTACATTTAAAAAATGACTTTAGAACTTTACACTTAAAAAGTAGTTTGAAACCTTCCCCTCAAGTTATCTGCCCGGAGCTATCACATGTTAAGAAATTTCTGTCATTATCTTGAGTACACTAATAAGTTAAAAGAAAGTATAAACTGGTTCAACTTTTCAATACTGTTAAAATAGGAAATGTAAGTATACATTCCTATTTAATTAAATTTGGTACCGGTTTCGGCCAGTATTTTTGGTCACCATCAGCCGATCACAAATAGGTGTAAAAGAATGCACAGATAAATAAATTCCGAAGTACACTGACTGACAGATCAAATGCAACACCAAGAAGGAGTGGTCAGAACTTTATGCCAATTGCAGGGTAGACTGACGTCACTGAGGTATGCTCATGATGTGAAATGCGCCGCTGTGCTGCGCACGTAGCGAACGATAAATGGGACACGGCGTTGGCGAATGGCCCACTTCGTACCGTGATTTCTCAGCCGACAGTCATTGTAGAACGTGTTGTCGTGTGCCACAGGACACGTGTATAGCTAAGAATGCCAGGCCGCTGTCAACGGAGGCATTTCCAGCAGACAGACGACTTTACGAGTGGTATGGTGATCGGGCTGAGAAGGGCAGGTTGGTCGCTTCGTCAAATCGCAGCCGATACCCATAGGGATGTGTCCACGGTGCAGCGCCTGTGGCGAAGATGGTTGGCGCAGGGACATGTGGCACGTGCGAGGGGTCCAGGCGCAGCCCGAGTGACGTCAGCACGCGAGGATCGGCGCATCCGCCGCCAAGCGGTGGCAGCCCCGCACGCCACGTCAACCGCCATTCTTCAGCATGTGCAAGACACCCTGGCTGTTCCAATATCGACCAGAACGATTTCCCGTCGATTGGTTGAAGGAGGCCTGCACTCCCGGCATCTGCTCAGAAGACTACCATTGACTCCACAGCATAGACGTGCACGCCTGGCATGGTGCCGGGCAAGAGCGACTTGGATGAGGGAATGGCGGAACGTCGTGTTCTCCGATGAGTCACGCTTCTGTTCTGTCAGTGATAGTCACCGCAGACGAGTGTGGCGTCGGCGTGGAGAAAGGTCAAATCCGGCAGTAACTGTGGAGCGCCCTACCGCTAGACAACGCGGCATCATGGTTTGGGGCGCTATTGCGTATGATTCCACGTCACCTCTAGTGCGTATTCAAGGCACGTTAAATGCCCACCGCTACGTGCAGCATGTGCTGCGGCCGGTGGCACTCCCGTACCTTCAGGGGCTGCCCAATGCTCTGTTTCAGCAGGATAATGCCCGCCCACACACTGCTCGCATCTCCCAACAGGCTCTACGAGGTGTACAGATGCTTCCGTGGCCAGCGTACTCTCCGGATCTCTCACCAATCGAACACGTGTGGGATCTCATTGGACGCCGTTTGCAAACTCTGCCCCAGCCTCGTACGGACGACCAACTGTGGCAAATGGTTGACAGAGAATGGAGAACCATCCCTCAGGACACCATCCGCACTCTTATTGACTCTGTACCTCGACGTGTTTCTGCGTGCATCGCCGCTCGCGGTGGTCCTACATCCTACTGAGTCGATGCCGTGCGCATTGTGTAACCTGCATATCGGTTTGAAATAAACATCAATTATTCGTCCGTGCCGTCTCTGTTTTTTCCCCAACATTCATCCCTTTCGAACCACTCCTTCTTGGTGTTGCATTTGCTCTGTCAGTCAGTGTATAAAGAATTATGTAGGTTGCTGATAGTGAAGCACTAAAAACTTCAGGGTGTACTGTACGTTGAAAGATGCACAGGTACAAATATGAAGTTCAGATGATACTGTCAGATGCAGTTTATGAAGCACTATAACACACGTATTTATCAGCCGAAGTTTTATAAGGCACTGTACAATTTTAAGGATACTGAACGTTAATAAGACAAGCGTTAGAGAGTACTGTACGGGAAGAAGTCTATAATCAAATAGGTATCCAAATATAGTACTGAGCAAATTCTTGAAGAGTTCAATGACAGATTATGAGACACTGAATAATTTTAGGGAATACCACTGCCCGTCGATAGATCCAAAAATTATGAAGAAGTCGCCGATCAAATACGCAGGTACTATGGAGCAAGTTTCCGAAGAGTAGATCAGCACTGTGTGTGAAGAAGTCCAGAATCAAATACGTATCTAAATGTAGCACGGAGTAAAGCTCCATTCACAATGCAAACGTAACGTAAACTTAAAATTAACGTTAACTTAGAAGTTAGCGGCCATCTTATCTAATGGAACCATTCACAATGCGCCGACGTAAACTTAACTGCGAGTCCGTAAAATTAAGGGATTGCAAACTCCAAGCTCTTGCGGTTAATTTTACGTTAACTTTGAGAACCAGCCAATCAGAGCAGAGGTAAACATTGTGTGTTGTGCACTATTTCTTAACGTTATGACGGACTACTAGTTTACGAAAACGATACCATCCAAACAAATAGATCCAAACATCTCATCGGGGTGTAAAATAAAAGGTCATAGATGTCGGTAAACGAGACCTTACATTTCTTTTTATTAGAAAAGGAGAAGCGAATCGTAAGAAAGGCGAACAGTTCAGGTTTCATCCGCATGTCCAAAACGAACTGATGAGGGTCATTTCTTACAGTAGATTACCGAAATCGCCCTGAGATAACCTTCTTTGATTCAAGGGATGAACCCGTTTTCTGCACCGTTGTTTAGATCGCCTTTTCAGGTACCGTAGGTCTACACAGCTCCCAGGAGCAAAAGCAATAGATGTTTGAAGTAATATGAATTCCGGTACCACGTTGTTTGATTCCATCGAGGTATTGAAATATAAAACTGCGAGATAGCCCAAAACCCGACTTCCGTGCTAAATAACATGGCAGTGTTTTGACTGGCTGCTGTGTACTCTTTACGTTAATGTTACGTTCCTCCATTGTGAATACCGCAAATTTTACGTTAATTTTACGATTACGTTACGTCGTTAAGTTTACGGTTATGTTTGCATTGTGAATGAGGCTTAAATTCTTGAAGAGTTCAGCTGCAGTCCCTGAGGCACTGTATAATAATAAGAGAAAAGCCCACAACGTGCATAGATGTTCTGCATATAGTAATTTAGTCGCTACAAACTTGTGTTAGGGATATACGTCTCTGGTGACACCGTAGCGCATGATACCGATCATACTGTTTATCGCACTGTTCACATACACACGATACTTCGTCCGGAGTGTGGAAACCCTTTTTCTTGCATACGCGATGTTGTAACCCGTGCACTGCGAATCGCGCTAGCGTGTGGCGCAGATCGTAGTCCGCACCTTTCCAGTCTGTAGACGTCATTGCTTCGGTCGAGTAGAATTCCAGCCATATATCTTTTTTCTTGTTCTGAAGTTCTTCTAAGAGTTCCTGATATGCCTTTGTGATTGGTAGGGGCGTTTTCTGTCTTAATTGTTCTATGAAGAAAGGAGGCCTTTGCTGGCAAGATGTAGTGTTTACAGTGCACTATGTCTTCTGGTATGGGCTATAATAAAACTGTTACTTTCGTTGACCTGTCTCAGTCTTATCCTTGGCTTTGACAATATGAAAGTGACTGAGGTAGGAGTGACGCTAGAAATGCCATTCCTTATGCGGCCAGTCCCTGCTATGAATGGTGTGAAAATGTCGCTCATAGGGTCGGTTGATGCACGCATTTCAGTGAGCTTGGCAGACTGATGTGCAATAGCAACTTCTGGCTCAGTGAGTAAAGCAACGGGAAACTACCTCACTCCTCATTTCCCTAGTACGCCTCTTCAGTGGCACCTAGGACATCTATAACAGCTAATGGTGAACCTGTTGAGGATCCAACCAGCCTTCGGGCTGAATACCCAACATACATACATACATGAAGAAAGGTTCTCCGACGAGCTCGTATGCTAGTCTAGAGGGAGTGAATTTCGATACACATAATAGTCTCTTCAGATATGTTGCTTTGATCTGCTCGATGTCTTTGAGATTTGATTTGGTGAGATGTGTCCATAGTAATTCTAGTCCGTAAGTCACTATGGGCATTATCTTGGTGTTGAAGATCTTTATGGCAGTGGGTACAGAGAGTCTGCGCAGGAGTTGGATGTCATCGATGGCCATTATGGCTGCAGTTGCTCTATTCCTGATTTGCTCAGTATAGGTCGTTCCAGTAGTCTGTAGTGTCATTCCGAGGTAGTTAAATTCATTTGCTATTTTGATTGGTTCCTGGTTTGGAGTGAAGAACAGTTGGTCTTTGGCCGTTATTTTCCCTCCCTTCCTAAATATCATATGGACTGTATTTTGCTCATTGATCTCTAGCATATTCTTCTCTGTCCATAATGTTAGGCGATACATACATTCCTGTAGTACCACGAGATTTGATGAGCCTAGTTCCATGTCGTCTGCGTACGCGTAGAAAGTGACCTGTTCCTTTAGATTTCCGAAGCACTGGATAACGTCTGGCGTTGCAAGATTGAACAGTAGGGAGCTGGCTGGATCACCCTGCAGAATTCCATTGGTCTGTGTTATCGGGGTCTAAGTTTGGATGTTATCTTTGATGATGAGCTCGTTTAGTTGTAATATGTTGTCCATGATGATCGCTAGATAGTTGTCTTCTCCTATCCTACGTTTAAACTTATCGATCCAGTAGGTCGAAGGCCTTCTTATAGACGATGGATATGACGTGAAGTTTCCCTCTGTGATGCCTTTATGTCATCCATTAAGTTACTTATTGCATGAAGTGCCGATCTGCCTTTCCTAAATCCAAATTGCTCATCCGGTATTTGTCCGATTGTTTCCTTTTCTAATCTTGCAGATAGTATTCTGGTGAATACTTGAACAGTGCGTTCTCCTACGCAATTCCTCTGTAGGAGTCCGGGTGGTCGGGACCACCTTTACGTTTGTACAAGAGTTTTAGCGTTGCCCAGTTGATCGGTACTTTGCCTATTTCTAGGCACTTGTTGAATATGGCTGTCCATAATTCCCCTAGGTGTGGCAGGGCTTCCTTCAGATGCTCATTAAAGATTTCGTCTGGTCCGGCAGTTTTATGGCCTTTCAGTTCCTTGACCGTATTTGTTACTTCCTCTGTTGTGATGCGTGGGAAGTCTGAAGTCAGTGTTCCGTGGATTGTCCTTGGATTTGATTGCCTGTTATAGATCTGTTGAAAGTGCGATTTCCATGTTTCCATTGTAATAGTTTGGGAGAACTTTGGTGACCTAGGTTTCAAAGCTGCAAAGTGGTTTTCTGATGCCTGCTCTAATAATCTCTTCCCTTCTTCTTCTCTCCAGGTTGCTCTCTTCTCCTTGAGTAGGTTCTTGTAGGCCCGTCTCTGAATGCTGTAGGTCCGTAAGTCTATTTCAGTTTTGGAGGTTCTTGCAGTGTGTAGGAGGTCCAATACCTGTTTTCTTTTGTCATAACAGGTCACCGTATAAGTTTAGGAATTAGCACTGCTTGTCGATAGATCCAAAAATTATGAAGAAAGTCGCAGATCAAATATATGAATGTATTACGGAGCAAGTACTTGAAGAGTAGATCGGCACTGTGCTTCCAAAAGTTTCGTAACTTAGATCAATGAAGTTATTAAACCATATGACATAGAGAAAAACGATTATGAAGAGAAAAAATACTAAAAAGCGTAATATTGGAACAGTTGAGGAGCGTACTGACATAGCGTGAGATATATTTGGGAGGTGTACAGGCATCCAGCCTATCTACAAAGAGTTCTGGAACTTTCCCCTCTGAGATGCTATAAAAGCTGGGCGTTTAAGGGCCGTATTGTCACCTTCATCGCTCCGGTCTAGTAGGTGCTGCGTAATTAGGAGGCAGGGGCTGCCTGCCTTCGTTCGGAAGGCCCAACTACTCAAGGTAATTAATTAAGAGATAAGAATTTCATATTGTTCCGTATTGAAGTGAGTTCACTAATAAGTTAAAAGAAAGTATAAAATGGTTCAAACTTTCAATACCATTAAAATAAGAAATGTAAGTTTACATTCCTATTTAATTAAAATTGGTACCGGTTTCGACCAGTATTTTTGGTCACCATCAGCCTATCACAAATAGGTGTAAAACAATGCACAGATAAATAAATTCCGAAGTATAAAGAATTATGTAGGTTGCTGATAGTGAAGCACTAAAAACTACAGGGTGTACTGTGCGTTGAAATATGCACAGGTAAAAATATGAAGTTTAGATGATACTGTCAGACGCAGTTTATGAAGTACTATAACACACGTATTTGCAGTTCATAAGGCACTGTACAATTTTAAGGATACTGCGTGTCAATCATGAACGTTAATAAGACATAAGCGTTAGAGAGAACTGTACGGGAAGAAGTCCATAATCGGATACGTATCCAAATATAGTATTGAGCAAATTATTGAAGAGTTCAATTACAGATTATGAGACACTGTATAAGTTTAGGGAATACCACTGCCCGTTGATAGATCCAAAAATTATGAAGAAGTCGCCGATCAAATACGCAGGGACTATAGAGCAAGTTTCCGAAGAGTAGATCAGCACTGTGCTTCTAAAAGTCTCTTAAGTTAGAGAGCAAGGTGTGTAAGTCCAGAATCAAATACGTATCTAAATGTAGCACAGAGTAAATTCTTGAAGAGTTCAGCTGTAGTCCATGAGGCACTGTACAATTTTAGAAATTAGCACTGCTCGTCGATAGATCCAAAAATTATGAAGAAAGTCGCAGATGAAATATATGAATGTATTACGGAGCAAGTTATTAACAAGGGTCCCCTTCTAAACACTACTGAAAATTGTTTTATTCTTCTTGACCAATACTTGAATCCCATTTTGAATTTAAATGACATTTCTGAAAACTTAATATTTTATTTGACTTCCTTATCCGCATTTTTCAAAAAACGCTAAATTTACAAACCAAAATTCAATATTCCAGTACTTATATAGTTCTCACCAACATTTTCCACTTCCTATAACCCACTCTCCTGATCCACCTTAAACTACTTCACCTCCTCATTTATTTCCCTATTCTTCCCTTTATTCATTTTCTGCTTCAACTTTTTCTTTCCTCATTACATTCCTATTTATTCATTCTCCCATTTTCTAACATTTTCTAACATCTCTGATTATTTTGACCACCCTAACTCCTGCTATTGGTGTACTCAGCCGATTAAAATACAGTTTCCCGTGGACTGTTGAAGAGTATTTATCATGCACTAATTGAAAGCCACCTGAATTACATGTTTCATATCTGGGCATGTTGCAGTAAAGTACAATTTGAAAAGATCAGTATCATACAGAAAAGAGCACTGAAAATACTCTTCAACTTACCCACCTTAACACCAGCCATACAGGTCTATCAGTATTGTAATGTGCTGTCACTAGATGGTTTTCGTAAAAAAGCATCAGCTTTTATGTTGGATAAATTGAAAAATGGACAAGCTCATTCGAACACACTTTGTAACTTGAATTCTGATATACATTCATACAGTACAAGAGGATCTACTAAAATTCACTGTAAGTCATCAAAGTCTACTAAGTATGGCACTAATTCTTTATGGCATTTCTCTGTAAAGTTTTTCAATAGCCTTCTCGAGCATATTCGAGAAGCCGCTAAATTATCCATCTTTAAAACCAAGTTTGTTAATTTTCTAAAAGTAAAATACCTTAATATTATTATTATTATTATTATTATTATTCATTGTACAGTATATTATATTTTTGTCCTAGAAGCTGATGTTCTCAAATCTCATCTGTGTGGCCAAATGTAATTAATTGTACTGCACCATTATGAGCCTTGGCTCAGGTGCCTCTTTTGAAATAAACAAAAAAAATATAGGTACACGAAATTTCTTTTTTTTTTTGTTTGCTAGGGGCTTTACGTCGCACCGACACAGATAGGTCTTATGGCGACGACACGAAATTTCTGATGGGTTAATAACTACGGAAGGAAAGGAAGCCGTAAGAGGGGGCACATAGGCTGATTATAGAGACATCTAGTGATTGAAGGTCCAAGTATCCTGAGTTATATTAGTTTGAAATTCCTAACACAGATGGTCTTCTAGAAGACGCGTAGTTCAAGGGGACGGTGAAGGAGTACCCCTGGTACAATTATTATTATTATTATTATTATTATTATTATTATTATTATTATTATTATTATTATTATTATTATTATTATTATTATTATTATTATTATTTGTTACGGAGTTTTGTGGTTTTGCAGAGGTGAAAGAAGGTGCGGGCTGGAATAGGTCTCAACTACAGAAGCACGAAAGATGAGTTAAAATTTTAACAAGGTTATATTTTCAAAACTTAACAATGGTAGCATAGAATTTTGAGCATACAACAAATAACAAGTTAAATCAGGTACACAATTTAGAGAATATTTAACCGGTTCCCACTAGGGGAAATAACAAAGACGATCAGGTATACAGCCGCTGTACCAAAAACCAGTTAAGTGATTTTTACATATATTGGGCTACGGCCCGAATTCATTAACTCTTGAGCTCTCAGCTCACAATCACAAAAGCTACAGGGCAAAAACCCCTAAGTACAAGGAGCACTTGCTCCTAATTACAATGTTAAAGAAAAGAGCAGAACCGCTCTCAATATTACAAGCCTATCAAAGGCTACAACCTTCACTTCAGACTGCCCTCAAGGCACACTAAGAAACAGGGGTATTTGATACCCAACCTACAGGGCTTTTACATGAGGAAAAGAAAACATCAGGTTAAATTACTGGCCCATAATACAGGATTGAATGGAGGCGATAACTTACACTCCTACACAAAGTTTTTGTCTAAAAACCTGTGTGGCGCTAGGCCGATCAAGCAGGGGCTAATCCCAAGCTAGGGAGGTGACTAGTATGGAAAACATTAATATATTAAGGAAGAGAAGAAACGGTTACGAAAACGTAGTCACCTCAATTTCAAAATGAAGGGGAGCTCGAGAGGGTGAAGCACTCTCTATCCCCGCTTTCAAGTTCAAGAAAAATGTTTACCAGGAAAAAGGATTTACATGTTGTATGGTTTACATATTAAAGGTTTCGAACCTTCCCCGAGAGTTAAACTGCTGAGCTAGCAAGAAATCAAGATGTTAAAAGGCCATTACCTTGATGAAGAACTGCTGCCTGAAGAACGAGGCGCTTCCCGCCCCCTGCTACATATCCACACACTTAGAAAGATGTAATATGAATGGCCCGGAGACAAGAAAATCAGCAGTTTATATATCCTCGTGGAACATTCGAGACCTTTCAGAAATGATTAGACACACCCCTTTCGCTTTTATTGGATCGCTTAGAGCAACATACGTATGTCGAAGAAGATGTACATGATTGGTTGAAAATAAATTAAAGAAATTTGGGATTGGCTAAATTCAAAACAGGCGGAAAGAAAGGATTGATGTTGCCAACCCAAAAATAACAGAACAAAATATAGTAAAAGCAAAACTTATGAATACTAAATTTCTTCAAGAAGGTTCATTCCTTTGCCCCAGAGTGCGTAATCATAGTTTTTAGTAGAGACATCTGGTAGAGAATGTCCACACTTCTTGATACATGAAAAACAGAAACACCTCGAAATTCCCATAGTGCCATCTTCGGAGAACCTGTTGAGGTAATACAGTTTGTTAAAGTTCAGGCTTTCTCCTGTAGAGGAGTTTTCAACTGGCGCAATATTTAAATTCGCGGCGTGGAGGTGTAACGCCCGGTACATTATTATTATTATTATTATTATTTATTATTATTATTATTATTATTATTATTATTATTATTATTATTATTATTATTATTATTATTATTATTATTATTATTATTATTATTATGCACATGTATACTTACAATTATCGGAAGATATGTAAGTTGTGAAGTCTTATAAGGTGCCTTTTTACTTTTAGAAACTGCTTTCCAACGAAGGTAGCCAGTAAGGCTCAGTATACACTCGTATCTTTTTAAAAATAATAGCGTAGAACACATAAATGAACAATTCATAGCTATGGCACAGTTAATTTAGATTAAAGTGATGAATAAATAATAAATTAAAAAAAATGCATGGTCCGCCTGTGTGGTATAGTGTGTAGTGTGTTTAGCTGCCACCCCCAGAGGCCCGGGTTCGTTTCTCGGCTCTGCCACGAAATGTGAGTACTGGAACGGGGTCCACTCAGCCTCGTATGGTCAACTGAGTAGAGGGCGGTTCAATTCCCACCTCAGCCATCCTCGAAGTGGTTTTTCATGGTTTTCCAGTTTCCTCCAGGCAAATTCCTAGATGGCAGCTAAACTTAAGGCCACGGCCACTTCCTTCCCTTTTCCTTGCATATCCTTTCCAATCTTCTCACCCCCCAAGGGCCCTGTTCAGCATAGCAGGTGAGGTACTGATCCTCCTTCCCAGTAGTATATCCAACCAAATATCTCACGCTCCAGGACACTGTCCTTGAGGCAGTAGTAGTGGGATCCGACTCTGAGTCGTGGGAAAAAACCAACCCTGGATAGTAAACATACATCATCATTTTAGACCGTTGTGGATGGTAAAGTGACAAAATAAAAAAATGCATGTAGATTTTAAAAACTTCTCCTGATGCTACAAAATTCGTCAGAAAATCCACAATGTATTAAAAGCTCTTCTACACATGTAGCAGCTAGCTTTTCATTATGGTGTTTGTATGATCGTGCTCTACGCTAAACAGCCTGAAGTATCCCATTTTCACACCAGGCTGTTCGCTTAATAAGGACACGGCTACTTTATTTCCCCCACGTTCATCAATGTCACCAAAAACATTTATATATTTATTTATTGTACTTATTTAAGTTTTTTTTTCTCTGAATGTCCTAAACATTTGGAACCCTATTTTACAAGAGAATGTTATATTTTTACAACCAGCAAATAAATCTCCCCAGATATTGCTGTTTAGATACTCTGCACAATGTCTTCTGGTATGGAGTAAATCAAGTTTTCTACTTGCATTGTCTTCTTGATGTAAACATTTGTTACATCCAAAGTAAGTGTAGTATGTTCCGTCAACATTTCCTCTCCTAACATTCGCCCATGCCTGCATCAAAAAGTACACTGTCGCCACCAGAATACTTCAGGTCAGATACGAACACAGTTAGCATTTTGAATGGCAGGCTTCTTAAACCATGACATCTGTGACATTTTATTCACTTATGGTGAAACAAGATGTGACTGTGGAAAGGCAGTACGGCTTTACCAAGAACGATTTCCAAAGCGAATGCATCCATGCGACCGGACTTCTGTTACGGTGCTTATTATTATTATTATTATTATTATTATTATTATTATTATTATTATTATTATTATTATTATTGTTGTTGTTGTTGTTGTTGTAAATAGGTTATTGGAGACTATTGAAATTATGAGAAAACATGTTATGTCATACTTTTCTAGAAGCCTGGCCAGGCAATGTATATAAAGAGGCAGTCTTGGGAGTTGGAGTTGAGTTGTTAGCGAGACTTGTTAGTGAAAGTCGCTAGTGGAATGTGTGAACTCATGTTGTGATTTTTTTGTGTTGGTAGTTGGTTGACATGCTAATGTTGCAGTCTTCTTCTTCTTCTTTCTCCTAGCAGTTTTTGTTTAAGATGGCAGTTTATTAGTGTGTGTGTGTGTGTGTGTGTGTGTGTGTGTGTGTGTGTGTGGTGTGACGTGCAGGCTATATAATTTGTAAATAGAACTGTACACAATTGACAGCATTTCGTGTGTGCGTCTTAGTAGTTACATCAGTTGATTGGTCGAACTAGTTCAGTTCAGTGGCCGGCCCGAAACCCCCGTTTCAGTCCTTTGGATGTTTATGTCTGCGGCCATATGAAGGAATGGGTGTACAGGTGTGAAGGTCATGACATGAAGACCTCCAAAGGCGTGTATTTGGTGCCGTAGTCTCAGTAACAAATGACATCATGGGGAAGCTGGCCTCGTCGCTGCGAAGCGTGCGTTCGCGCTAATGGTGGTCACACTGAACACTTTATGCAAATCGAGGACCTGAATTTAATAGCCAAATGGAATAATGTGTATGACATTGGTCCACATTGCGGCACTCCACATCGAACAGCTATTCTTTTGGATCGCTTGTTTCGTATTTCTAGGATGGCTGAGGTGGGAATCGAACCAGGGCCTCCGGGTGTGGCAGCTAAACACACTATCCATCACACAGTGCAATTGAGCACTCTTTTTGGGTTATCTGCATCCATAATTTTCCGAACTACTGCTCACCTCCTGTTAAAATAATTATACAATTATACTTTGTGCTCGTATCTACCTTGGTTTCTTTTCCTGAATCGATAGTAACGAATGGCACGGTATTCCGGACCTACCCACTGTGTGTGGGGTATACCGACGGTATCCCCTGTCTGTCATAATAGGTGACTAATAGGAAACCCAGAGGCTCTTAACTTGGGAGCGTGGGTTGGTAACCACGGGGCCCATAGCTGAGTCCTGTCATTGCTTCCACTTACTCGTGCCAGGCTCCTCACTTTCATCTATCCTTTCCGACCTGCCTTGTTCAACTCTTGTTCTTTTCCGACCCCGACGGTATTAGATATCGAGGCCTAGGGAGTCTTTCATTTTCACGCCCTTCGTGGCCCTTATGCTTCTTTGATTGATACCTTCATTTTTCGAAGTGTCTGATCCCTTCCATTTTTTCCCCTCTGATTAGTGTTATATAGAGGATGTTTGTCCAGTTATACTTCCTCTTAAAACAATACGCTCCACCACTACCACTGTTCTGGACTGGTAACTTAAGAGTTGGCATCATAGAGAAACTTAAGGAAACTAAAAATGTTGTGATTAAAATAATCAGAATCGAAAGAAGGAAGCTGATCATGGATTTCCTGAAATAGTCTTCGCCAGTCTTCTGCTTTAAATTATTCTGTGCTTATCTTCGAGTTAAGTAATAATCTCATGGACTAGTATCCTCTTGGGACGTCTCTTTTGCAGGCCTACTTTGCAGTATAGATGTAATTTTCTCTTTATTTGACAGATGAGCATGCCTCTTAGTTTTATTTATACCTAACCTGCGGGCAGATTTGAAATATAAACCACACTAAGGACAACAGCTATGATTAGTAGCGTTATTTAATTCATAGATACGGGAAAAGAATACAGAAATATCTTTAGATTTCTACACCGTAGAGGCTATGAATTACGAGCTAAAACACACAGTTACACGTTTCGCAATATATGAATTTCACTATAGGATATGTACAAACAAGAAATTTCACGAGCCGACGTCAGACTGCAAATGGGAGTGGTGTGGGAAACCGTGTGATAGGCATCGTTCTCTAGCGTGTGCAAAGATTCGATTAATAACCTGTGCAGTTAATAGTATAATTTAATAATCAGTATTTGTGAGAGACCGTTATTAAGGAGTTGGCATTGAGTTTCAATTTGGTATCTACCGGTACTTCAGCATATGATGTACACATCCAGGACAGGGAACAAACAGCCTAGTTAACCCAGACTTCTTTCTGACGCCAAGGCATGAACAAAGACTAATGGAAATAGTTACACGCATGTACACCAGGGTGCCCGTTCATGTTTTCAAAGTAGATTCTGCAGCCTTAAATATCTTGGTTGTTGGATAACGGATGATTAGAACCCAGACCTAGAAATTAAGAGCCGAATATAAATTGCAAGATTAACATTCAGGGAGATGAAGACATTATTGTGTAATGGTGCGTTAAATTTAGAACTTCGGCAGCGTGTGGTAAAATGTTATATTTGTTCTCCTTTCCTTTATGGGGTTGAAGCTTGGACGTTAAAAGAGGCCACCATCAAGAGACTGGAAGCCTTAGATCTTTGGCTTCATAGAAGAATGCTCAGAGTCTCGTGGATTGACCATGCCACTAATGGACAAGTATTACAGAGAGCAAACTGCAAGAAAGAACTGGCAACCACTATCACATGCAGAAATATTGCATACCTAGGGCATGTTTTGCGTGGTGAAAAATTCTCAGTTTTACATCTAATTTTGAAAGGCAAGGTACAAGGTACAGTGTCAAAAATCTGGCGGCAAGCCTCGCTGAAGCTGTTATATAAAGGTAAAGGAGATATTGAAGATCCGAATGCATACAGAGACATAGCATTAGAATGCACAGCCTTCAAAATCCTAACGAGTCTCCTGAACAACCGCCTGTACAAGATGATAGAGAAATTCATCCCTGAAGAGCAATTCGGGTTCACCAAGGGCAAATCGACTTTACACGCTGTGAAATGTCTTATGGACGAAATTAAGGAATCTCTGCAGAATCCGAGAGGAAAGCTCCATTTGACTTTCCTGGACTATATCAAGGCATTTGACCTCATAGGCAGGTCTATGATAATAGAAAAGCTGGAAGGGTACATAGGGGAAAAGTACATCACAAGAATTATTAGGAATATACAGGGAGAATATTTTAAGTGTTCCGACTTCTTCTCGCATGCCGTGGTAAGTCCCGAGCGAGCGCCATACGGCTTCTGTCAACACGGCGAGATAAGAAGTCTTCACTGCAATGAGCAGGAGCGCTCTGTCCCTCAGTTAGTTAGAAAATATTGGACTTTTAAGGTGTGTTGTGAGGTTATTATCACGATGGTTAAATACACTATAGAGCAAAGAATATTTCTGGTCGAGTGTTATTTGCACAAGAAGAAAAAACCAGTTAAAAGGTGCCTTCGAAAATTCCGTAGACAATTTCCCGGTGCGACAGTACCATCAAAACGTTACGTGCATCAGCTCGTTTACAAGTGGCGTAGTACTGATTCCGTAAGCAATAAGAAAAAGAAGCGAAGGAGAACAGCACTCACACAAGAGAGGTTAGAAGATATACAGGCAAGACTCCAGGTCAGTCCACATAAGTCGCTTCGGAGATTGGCACAGGAAAGTGGTATTTCTCCTTCTTCAGCACGTAATGCAACAAAATTGTTACGTTTACGATCTTATCAGACTCATTCAGTCCATAACATACTGCCTACAGATTTCAATGCAAGAATACGATTTTGCAATTGGCTAATAAATAGTGTCCACGACGGTGTTGTGGATCCGAACTTTCTTTTTATGAGCGACGAAGCCTGGTTTCATTTGAGTGGATATGTCAATTCACAGAACAATAGAATCTGGGATACAGACAACCCGCACATTTTACAGCCGAGACCTCTGCACGATGTGAAGGTGGGTGTGTGGTGCGCTATCAGTGCCCGACGAATTATCGGTCCGATATTTTTTCAGGACACGACTACTTCTGACCGTTACATTCACAACATTCTGGAACCATTTTTTTTTGCTGAACTGACTGAAGAAGAGAAAAGGTACGGCTATTTCCAGCAGGATAGTGCAACGGTCCATACGGCGCGTAGTTCTATGCGACGGTTACGGGAAATGTTCGATGATGATCAGATCATCAGTAAAGGCTTATGGACCCCTCGTTCACCTGATTTAAGCACATGTGATTTTTATCTATGGGGAAATCTTAAAGGAAAAATTTACTGGAATAATCCTTGAACTGCAGAAGAATTAAAAACTGAAATTAGGAACATTGTGCGTTCTATCGGTGCCCAGAACTACAAACTGTGTTTCGAAATCTCATTACAAGATGTGAAGCTTGCATTACAGCAGAGGGAGATCACTTTCAGCATCGTCTGTAAATACTGGTGAGTTCAGTTTAATTTCCTAGTTGATTTATTTATTTATTTGTTTATATATTTATTTATTACTGGCGAATTCAGTTTAATTTCCTAGTTTATTTATTTGTTTATTCATTTAATTTTTCCAGATCATGTATGTAGCCGGCGAGTTCAGTATCGTTTAGTTTCTATAGGCGTAATCATGCCGTTTCTTTGAGCCGACTATGCCTGCTTGTCATGGCGGGCACTGCGCTCGCTGTCTCCGCTTCCCAGCGCGCCTAATCCTCGGCACTCCGCTCTGTATTTTCAAATTAATCACCCTGTACTTGGACATAACCTGGTACAGATAGACGACAGTGTTGACCGATCCAGACTACTAGAGCAGAAAAATGGCGTATTACAAGGAGATCCACTTAATCCGCTATTGTTCAATATAGTCACATCAGATATCACCTAATACATCAAAGCGGGCGTCAAAATACTGGCCTATGCCGACGACATGGTTCTTATGTCACCCGACATAATAAAACTTCAAGAAGCCTTTGATCAACTGGAAAAGTGGGCCACCAGAAATGAACATGGAACTTAATGAAAAGAAAACCGTGACAATGACGTTCAGGAAAGGAGGCAGATCAGCAGCCAATGACAAGATCACATACAAGAATGAGCCACTAGCATTCGTCCCACACTTTAAATGCCTAGGGATCACCTTGCAGACATATGAAACTGTTTTCACGACGCATGTCAAAGAAAGAATAACAGCCGCAACCTTAGGCATGACTAGTGTAAAAAATAAACCAAAGATCTCGCTGGCAACCGCAATGGAAATACTTAAATTGAAAATTACCCCCGTAATAACATATGGCATGGCATTAATTTGGGAGCACCTTACCAAAAGCAATCTAGCAGATATAGAAAAAGTGAAAACCAAATTCTTTAAAAATCCTGCTATGTGTATCAAAGTACACCCGATCGCGCCTGGTATATGTGCTGGCAAGAGAAACTTTTTTCATAGATCTCCGCCTACAACTGCAATTACACTCTACACCGGCCGTTGCTCATAGACCTTCAGAGACAAAGGGAAGAAATATGGCTGGAGTTCTACTCTAGAGACGCTATGTTAAACAGCGAATGGAAAAAGCCCGGATATGAACTTAGACACGTAATGACGCGATTTGCTGTTCTTGGATTTCACCGCCGGATATGCAGCTGAACCAAACGAATTACAGTGTTTATGCAAATTGTGCGGGAAAAGCTGTGAGAGGTACCACGCAATGTCATGCTGGAAAAGATTCTGCCTCGATGAAAATAAGAGCTAAAATTTTCTTTGCACATTGTGCGAATCTTTTCTCTATTATTATTTTGAAAGGAAAAATTGAAGGGCGCCGAAGAGTAGGCAGGAGGAGAACAACATGCCTTATGAATATTAAAGACTGCACAGGCATAAAAAGCACTGAAGAACTCTACCGTGTTGCTGAAGACAGAAAAGCACTCTCCACTGTAACTTTTTGATTATAATAATAATAAATAAATAAAAATATATAAATAAAATTACTCAAAAACTTAATAAAATTAATAAGCATAATTAACCGAAATGTCCGTAGTATGGGCGCCAGAGTTCACCAGAATGGATCCCTCGAATTTAGATAAGAGCATGATAAACTTTATATCCCAGGGCGTGTACATAATGCTGCGTACTGGTACATCTGCTGCAGGCCTTACCTAACCTCCTGAAAACGACTAATTAGGTAGGAACTGCACCTAGGTTCATCAATAACTCCACTGATTCTAAAATAGCTAACTATATTCTTAACAAAATCCGTGCATGAGCACCTCATCAACATACAACTTTATACATATAATACACACATAAAATATTGCTGGAAGACTCCATATTTACAACAACAACAATAATGAAAACCGTGGGAAAACGAAAGCGAGAACTAAGCTACCATTTGTAGATAGTCCGATGAACAATGTACATGTATGAAGATAAATACCCTTCACTGTCTCTATATCAATTCGACTTACCGATTCTCATAATCGGCAGTTATCACATCACACAGATACTGTACCTTGTACTACTGTGTTCACATATTTTAACACTTGTTGTAAAGATATATACACACGTCTGTCGATCCTCAACATAAATTTATGGAAAGTCTGAGATAGCTTTCACCAACATATAATGCTAGGCCGCCACAAGAGCTACAATACTTAATGCGCAAGCACTCTCCACAATCAGCCACTTTCCACGAACATAACAAGACTACGCTCCACGAACGTTTGAAGTCCAGTCCATTGCAGCCGTGTCACTCCAGTACCGTGTATCAGCACCACTTCCTTCCCGTACAGTGCGTCAGTTGTAGTTGTAGTTATCTTCCTTCTCGTTCCTTTACAATCACCTCTACAATCACCCTTACAATGTCCTCGGTTGCCGCCGTATGATCGACCTTTATAGACATAAACATCCCCCTCCTCTCAGATGATACGTCTGGATTGGTGCTTGCCAGCCAATCATGAGTGAACCTCTTCTTTCTCCCAAGTTATAAACAAACACTCGGGAGTTTTACATGAATCATCAAATTTCCCTGGTACAACAACAAGCTCATCTCATCAGGCTGGGATATATACATGACTAATGGAATTTCCTGACACAAGTACATCACAACAAACACTGGGGTAGCCAGGTGACTCATTCAAATTACCAGAGTTATTAAAGCAATGTTTTCCCACTCGTGCAAAACAAATTACTCATACCTACATATGTGGATATCTTCCAGCTTACCAATATAAATGGCAAAATATACACATGAAATAATAATAATAATAAATCGAATACTGACAATAATATCTATAACTTCTACAAATAATTCGGTGGTGTGATATATGTACTATCACATAACGCCCCCTTGGTGAATCGATGATATCACATATTATGATTCACCATAAAACAGAACTTCATACATAACCTTATAATGGCATAACTGAACACATAATTTACTGTAATAATGATATATACATTGCGTCTACTGCATTGTATTCGCACACACGAAATACAATTTGTCAAAACAATAATAATAATAATCATAGTATGGCTATATACACACAACTCCGATTGTTTCATATAGCATTGAACACAATCTCTTCTAACTACTGTACACATAACTCATAATTGATAATATATATATCCAAGGTGCAGATCCTATCTCTCATATCTGCAAAGGCTATAGATATTAAATGTCTCAAGGACCTCGTCGTCAGAAGTTAGAAATTGATAGGCACACTTGCCTATTCTACTGTCCACAGTATACGGACCCTGATATAAATGAAAAAACTATACATAAACTTAACATTGGCATCGATAGACGAGGATTGCGTACCGCAATAAAATCTAACTACATTCTATCTCACACACAAACATTCATACCATCCAGTCACACAAGAATCATACAAACTTTCATTCGGAACATTCATAACAAAGAAATCCCTCTTTCTGAAATGCGCGGGAATCTCACTACGTTTACTCTTCCACAAAACCATAATTAATGCAAGCAAACAGATCACATACTTTTTCACACATTCCACATCGCTATCACTCAGCACGTCATTCAAATCATTCACACAACTCTCAGTCTTAAATAAAACATAACACACTCGCTTGGATAGACTTTCTTTCATCTCACGCACACTTCCATTCTCACACACGCTCACTCTATTACTGAAATTCTTACCATAATACACTTTGAAATTGCTGTCATTACTACTTAACGACCCAACAATTAATCCATCTTCACCACCTTCCATATCAGCTACTACTTGCACCGCTTTCATGCCAACAACACTGCTACTTTCGACTCTCTTATCAGAAGTTTCATTAATCTCAAAGTCACCATTTTCACACATAATGGACCTAACTTTACTCTCCTCACATACACTTAAATCAACAAAAACATCCTCATGATGTATACTCCGTGAACACTCTTCACTCACAAAACAATCTTCATCAACTTCACAAAAAACTTCACTTTCAATTTCAGAAACTTCTACAAGATTATCGATCACAACACCGCTATTACCTTCACCACTAGCACAAAGTAAGACATCTGACACATCTTTCTTACTTTCATCACACCCCCTATTCTCAAAATCACAAAACACATGGTCATACAATAATTCCTCTTTCACGTCTACCTCGTAACTTACCTGTTTCATCATGTGAATAGGAATTTCGGTATCGGACTGCCTATCTGACCCAACTAAGAAGTCCGATTCCGGTTTAAATTACTTGACGTGGACTGTTCACTATTATCATGTCTCGGCACTTGATCTGGAGGTCTTTGATCCGTACGCCCCCTACTTTCTGATTCCTCTTGATTAGGACTTCTGCCATAATATTCCTGGTGATTACCTCCTTGATTAGAGTGTCTGTTTCCCCTTTCGGAATTACCTCCCTGATTCCCTTGCCTAGAATGACTGAAATTCTGATTATTCCTATCTTCCGCTACCTGATTACCTTGTCTCCCATTATCCCCATAATTTCTACCTTCACTTTGCCTAGTCCTCCCCTGCCCTTCCAAAGCATCAAACCTCTCTAACAGCTGCTCTAATTCCTTAATCGTAACAATATTCTGCATACATGCAGCTAATCCGACCTTCTCAGGAAAATGCCTCAACATCTGGCGGACTGTATCTCTCTCCGATGCTAGACCTTCAATATTCTGGCTGATCAGAACATGCGCTAAGAAATACTCCGTCATAGATACACCTTCCTGAGGTTTATACTTGCCAAATAGAACGCGATCTCTTTCCCTTCCCTGAATAGCTTCACTCCAAAATTTAGAACTAAATTTCTCCCTAAATTCCTCCAAACTCGAAATACCCTGTCTGTAAACTTGAAACCAAGATCTCGCTTCTCCAACAAATGCAACATCCAACAGCTCATCAACCATACTCCAATCAATCAGACCATCGTCAAGATTCTTAGAAAACCGTTTCTCCACCGTTTTCAAGAATTCCATCGGATTAAACTGCCGACCATTAAACTTGGGTAATTCAGAGTCCTTCGTACAAGATACGTACCTATTACATATACTGCTACCTACTTGGATTTGACTGATCTCCTGTCTTAACTTCACATGACATGCTTTAATTTCTTCTTCCACTACCATTCTGGCATTTCCTTCTACTGACTTGAGGTCATCTTTTACCGACATAAGGTCTTTCTCCAATTTCTCATTCTTCTCATCTATTCGCTTCACTAAAACATTCTGACTGGTTTTCATTCTGTCTATTTCTTCGACTTTATCTTCCACTATTTTTATTCTTTTATCACATTCCTTGCTGTTTTCCACAAATTCCTTCCTAACTACATTAAATCGACATTCGATTTTCTCGGTCAGTTCCAAGCATTGAGCTTCTACCTTATTGTAGACTTCCTGAATTTCCCTGTTTTGATGGTCAAACTTCTGGTTTAATTCATCTATTCTACCATTTACAGCACTACTTAAACTATCAATTTTACTAGACAATTCAACACTCACTAAATTTAACTCCTTACTTTGATTCTCAATCTTACTGGACAATTCCGTACTAACTGAATTTAATTCACTATTAATACTGTATATTTCATTACTTAAAAAACTCAATTCACTCTTCAACTCTTTACTCTGACTATCAATCTTACTGGACAATTCAATATTATTATTATCGATTTTACTGGACAGTTCAACATTATTATTATCTATTTTACTGGACAATACATCACTTTTACTGTTAACAACATTTAATTCAACAGTCACTGAATTTAATTCCTTACTCTGACTATCAATCTTACTGGACAATTCATTAAATAGTGATTTAATCATACTAAAAGTTAAAGCCTCCCCTTGATCCCCTACATTCTGAATTTGAGACGGGTTACTCGGTTCCTCACCCATCGTTGCCAATAGATCCTTCTTACTATCAGCCATTTTGCTACTCTCACTTAAATTCAATAGACTCAATGTGGTGGAATTCTTTTGACTTCTCTTATCCTGATTCATAGTACCAACAACTTTCAAAACCTCTCTACTTCTCAATTTTATAATACTGGACTCGCTACAACATTTCTTCATACTCCAAAATACACATGAAACATATAAAACACTTCACTGACATAGTTTGCAGAATTCCAACCACACCTGACAAGTGCACCTACGCTTATAAGCCTAACAGATGTACCAACCATTCAGCCACACGTTGGGAAGCCAATTGTAACTTTTTGATGATAATAATAATAATAATAAATAAATAAAAATATATAAATAAAATTACTCAAAAACTTAGTAAAATTAATAAGCTTAATTAACCGAAATGTCCGTAGTGTGGGCGCCAGAGTTCACCAGAATGGATCCCTCGAATTTAGATAAGAGCATGATAAACTTTATATCCCAGGGCGTGTACATAATGCTGCGTACTGGTACATCTGCTGCAGGCCTTACCTAACCTCCTGAAAACGACTAATTAGGTAGGAACTGCACCTAGGTTCATCAATAACTCCACTGATTCTAAAATAGCTAACTATATTCTTAACAAAATCCGTGCATGAGCACCTCATCAACATACAACTTTATACATATAATACACACATAAAATATTGCTGGAAGACTCCATATTTACAACAACAACAATAATGAAAACCGTGGGAAAACGAAAGCGAGAACTAAGCTACCATTTGTAGATAGTCCGATGAACAATATACATGTATGAAGATAAATACCCTTCACTGTCTCTATATCAATTCGACTTACCGATTCTCATAATCGGCAGTTATCACATCACACAGATACTGTACCTTGTACTACTGTGTTCACATATTTTAACACTTGTTGTAAAGATATATACACACGTCTGTCGATCCTCAACATAAATTTATGGAAAGTCTGAGATAGCTTTCACCAACATATAATGCTAGGCCGCCACAAGAGCTACAATACTTAATGCGCAAGCACTCTCCACAATCAGCCACTTTCCACGAACATAACAAGACTACGCTCCACGAACGTTTGAAGTCCAGTCCATTGCAGCCGTGTCACTCCAGTACCGTGTATCAGCACCACTTCCTTCCCGTACAGTGCGTCAGTTGTAGTTGTAGTTATCTTCCTTCTCGTTCCTTTACAATCACCTCTACAATCACCCTTACAATGTCCTCGGTTGCCGCCGTATGATCGACCTTTATAGACATAAACATCCCCCTCCTCTCAGATGATACGTCTGGATTGGTGCTTGCCAGCCAATCATGAGTGAACCTCTTCTTTCTCCCAAGTTATAAACAAACACTCGGGAGTTTTACATGAATCATCAAATTTCCCTGGTACAACAACGAGCTCATCTCATCAGGCTGGGATATATACATGACTAATGGAATTTTCTGACACAAGTACATCACAACAAACACTGGGGTAGCCAGATGACTCATTCAAATTACAAGAGTTATTAAAGCAATGTTTTCCCACTCGTGCAAAACAAATTACTCATACCTACAAATGTGGATATCTTCCAGCTTACCAATATAAATGGCAAAATATACAAATGAAATAATAATAATAATAATAATAATAATAATAATAATAATAATAATAATAATAATAATAATAATAATAATAATAATAATAAATCGAATACTGACAATAATATCTATAACTTCTACATATAATTCGGGGGTGTGATATATGTACTATCACACCACATTGATCGCCAACGTGCGAAAGACTGGGCAGGGCACATTGAAGAAGAAGAAGATGAAAAAAGAACTACAGTATTGTTATTTATTTCACCGCTTTCAGAATGGACTCAGTTACCGAGTACAGGCATTATAAGTTAACGCCATCTGGCAGCCTGCTCGTCAATTTCAACGCTCCGTTTTACCCTAGAACTACTAGATGGTAGAGTAAATCGCATCTCTATTGGACGTCTACGGCTGAATTTTAATTAATTTTCTCGGTAAACACCAAATGTGTCACCAGAGATCTTTAACATATCGACATCGAACGAGATAGAATGTTGAATGGTATTTTCGCTCTTTAAAAATTCGGCTCCCTCTGCCAGGTTTGAACCCGCGACTTGGGATCCCAAGGCAGACACTCTACCCCTGATCCACAGAGAGAGCTATGATGGTGGAGGTTCAAAACAAAGCTATTAGTTTTATACTTATCCTTTGAATTGTCTTCTCGTTCAGGAAACTTTAGAATAATCTAAACTGGCTGAATTTGAGAGATGTGTCTTTCGTTGAGGTTTTCTCTGACATTGTATTGTTTTATTTTTGTATTATTACCAAATACGTCGAATAAGATGTAATGGTTACGGTTTATATAAATCACTGATACGAAATAAAATGAGTTAGATAATTAATCCTACGATTTCCCCTATTTTCTAACAAGTGGAGAGCCCCGATGTGATAGAATACGCGTGTATTTTAATCAGGCTTTCCTGTCTATTGTAAGAAGGGAAGGAAAGGTGAGTGTACTATAGTAAAAGTGAAGGTACCGGTAGCTTTAATAGCAGAGCTACACGTGTTGGATGTAAAAATAATTGACAGTTACGGTATTTGACAATGGCCAAGATGACCAAATAAAGTTAATAATTTAATCTCTCTACGTTATATTGTCAATACGGAACCATTATGGAATTTACAAGATTTACAGTACCGTTACGTTCTATGACGATTTTGAGGTTAGTAAAACCAAAATAAATGAATTTCTTTCAAGTAATGGTACAACTAGCTTGCTTCTCAGTGAACTTGATGAATTAGAAGGGAACATGTGTCAGATTAATAGTAAGTGAACTCACAAATTGCTGAAAGTAGAATTAAAAACATTTAATGGAGATCTCAAAGAATGGTTAGGATTTCGGTCTCAGTTTCAAAAGATCCACGAAGATAATACGCCAGAGATAAGTTTCAGTACTTAATTCAATCCATAGAAGAGGGTACTAAATCGCATGCGATTGTTCATAGGTACCCCACCGACAACAGACCGTTATTCCCAAGCCTTGAATGAGCGGTTCATCAGAGAAGATCTTGTGTTGCAAGTGTACGTTAGAGAACTTTCAATTTTGGTAATTTCAAATGTTACGCAACATGATGAACATCCTCTTTATGTTTTATCGATTATATTAGAATCTCATTTAGGCTCTCTGAGTATAGTACGCGAACCTTTTCTTCATCCCGGAGCTCCCTAGTGCTGAATGGGAACTTGGGATCAAGAAAAGGTTCGCGTACTATACCTTGAACCTGGTCTATGCAGATCCAAACACGTAGTTGTCCCATGTCGTAGAATCCAGCCTGTCCGAAGAAACGCCGAGAGCATGGCAGAGAAGACATACTTCCAAACAAGCTAGGAGTGTAAAAGGTGCAAACATGACTGGGTTGGAGTGTCTTATGAAATTTGTCATTCTCAAGTCCAAAGTGAACAGCAGATTCTGTTGGCTCAGACAGGTTTTGGAAATTTGGTGCTGAAAGACAAGCAGGAGAAGACATATTGTTCGTCTTCGCCAAAGAAGCAAATTAAAGACATATGAGCACTTCAACACTTGCAGCCCTATATAGCAGCTTACCGTACCCGAATCTTGTGTCTTTTGTGGGAAAACACACGATTAGCGGAAAATGTTTTAAAACTACGAACATAGCCCTTGATTAAAGGATGAAAAAGGCTAAAGACAAGAAGCGCTGTTTTGTGTGTTTGCAACCTAATCACCTGTCATCATCATCATTTTCCAGCTCCAGTTTCCCTGGTGTTGTGTACAAGCGCTCGCCACTTCTGTCAAAGTATAGTTTCTATTCCTTTATGTCCTCCCACTTGATATTGCTCTTGCTGACCTCCGATTTCACAGTGTCTATACATCGATTCCTTGGCCTCCCTACTGGCCCCTTCCCTTTCACTTCTCTGTCAAAGTACCTACTTCATTACTGTTCTCGTTATGTTCATCCTCATAACATGTCCAAATCACTGTAACCTGCATCTTCCTAAAATTTTGGTAACAAATATTTTGATGCTAGCCTCTTTTTGTTTGCTCCATTTCTAATCTTGTCCTTCCTGGTCTTTTGGTTTATTGTTCTGATGAATTTCATTTCTGTTGATTGGATTTTACTACGTATTAGCGTAGTTATGTAGGGTACATGTTTCGAGTCCATAGGTAAGAACTGTAATAAAGAAGGTATGGAACATCGTCCGGGTTTTGCTTTCTGGGGTATTTGATCATCCCAGAGTAGATTTCTCACTTGAAAATAAAATTGAGAAGCTTTCTGAGTCCTATTAAGTATTTATTGGCTTATTATGTTATCTTTAAGATGATACTTCCAAGGTATTTGAAGTTAGAAACAGATTGTAACAGAGTTCCCCCCAGGAAAGAGTTTGAAACTGTGCCTTTCCACCTGATAGTCATTTCAACAGTTTTTGTTTTACTGATGTTTAGTCTATATTCTTTAAACTTGCTATTCCGAAGATTTAGTTTCTCCTGTACTTTTGCTTCATTTCCTCCCCAGATCAGAACATCATCTACAAATAACATTAGATTGTTAGACTCTTTGCAATGTTCTTTGATGGATTTTAATATCCGATCCATGACAATGATGAAGAGGAGTGGTTACAAGGTACTTCCCTGCTGGACTCCTCTTTTGGTTTCAAACCAATCTGATCTTCCATCCCCTACGTGGGCACAGGTAAAGCTTTTTTGTTAGAGCATCTTTACTTTAACAGTTATGAAGTTTGGCACACCTGTACCTTCTAGGCATTCCCAGACTTATTACCTATGCACACTGCCGTAGGCCTTTCCGATGTCCATAAAAACCATCACTAAATTCTTACCATATTCGGTTCTTCCTGAACCCTCGTCGCTCCTCCTCCTGTCAAAGAAATGCAAATCCAATGTTAATTGCGTAGCTTGTGGTAATACGCATGAGCTCGATAGCTGAAGTCGCTTAAGTGCGGCCAGTATCCAATATTCGGGAGATAGTAGGTTCGAACCCCACTGTCGGCAACCCTGAAAATGGTTTTCCGTGGTTTTCCATTTTCACACCAGGCAAATGCTGGGGCTGTACCTTAATTAAGGCCACGGCCGCTTCCTTCCAACTCCTAGCCCTTCCCTGCCCCATCGTCGCCATAAGACCTATCTGTGTCGGTGCGACGTAAAGCAACTAGCAAAAAAAAAAAAAAAAAAAAAAAAAGTGGTAATACGCATGTCACATTTATATGTCCGGAAATATACAGGGCGGAGAAAAATGCAAGAAAGGGTAAGGAATCAAGCTAATTGCAGATGAATTCTGACGTGGCAAATTGGACATGAATCAGTCAGGTAATATTGCAAACGCTTATGGCGTCCCTACATGGGACCTGAAAACAAAACATGTCGAGGTCTTTAGCGCATCTGAACGGTCGTACATCCTGAGAAAAAACAAAAAACAGCTGATGAACTAGGACTGAAACCTTGTGCTGAAGAGACGGTGATGTTTTGTTTGGTGGAGTCAGACATCATAAGTGAGTCACAAGAGGTCCAGAATTAAGTCGAAAGGAATTTTCGGCGGTGAAGTCGAAGTAGGAGATCAATCAAGAATTTGTCAATCAATTCCTGGCAATTTAAGATGCCCCACTTGATGAATGAACTGAGATTGAAGACAATTTATATCAGGGCTATTGATGATATCTTGCGGGGATGGACGTGTGTGCCAAAATTCTCACTGGACATGTCATTCCACGTATGGTGGACTCGCAGCCATTGAGACTAAACTGGGCTGGACTCTTGGTGGAGATTCCATTGTGGGTGGGGGCGGTAGAATAACACTCACGGTATCCCCTGCCTGTCGTAAGAGGTGACTAAAAGGGGCCCAGGGGCTCTTAACTTTGGATCTTGCGTTGGCGACCACGGAGCCCTCAGCTGAGTCCTGGCATTGCTTCCGTTTACTTCTGCCAGGCTCCTCAATTTCATGTATCCTATCCGACTCGCTTGGTCAGCATTTCTTCTTTTCCGACCCGGACGGTAATAGGTTGCGAGGGCTAGGGTGTCTTTCATTTTCACGCCCTTCTTAGCCCTTGCTTTCCTTTGGCCGATACCTTCATTTTTTGAAGTGTCGGATCCCTTCCAGTTCTTCTTCTCTGATTAGTGTTACATAGAGGATGGTTGCCTAGTTGTACTTCCTCTTAAAACAGTAATCACCACCAGATCGCAGCCAAAACACATGCCCCCCTGTGGGTGGAGGCGGTAGAATAACACCCACGGTATCCCCTGCCTGTCGTAAGAGGCGACTGAAAGGGGCCCCAGGGGCTCTGTACTTTGTAGCGTGGGTTGGCGACCACGGGGCCCTTAGCTGAGCCCTGACATTGCTTCCACTTGTGCCAGACTACGCACTTTCATCTATCCTAACCGACCTTCCTTGGTCAACTCTTATTATTTTCCGACCCCGACGGCATTACGTATGGAGGCCTAGGGAATATTATATTTTCACGCCCTTCGTAGCCTTTGTTGTCCTTTGGCCGATACCTTCATTTTTCGAAGTGTCGGATCCCTTCCAGTTCTTCTTCTCTGATTAGTGTTATATAGAGGATGGTTGCCTAGTTGTACTTCCTCTTAAAACAATAATCACCACCATCACCACCAAAACACATGTTGATAAACGTCCAGATGGTTCGAACGGAATCGAGAAATCCACCATGCTCTACGCATGGAAGACATTTATACAGAATCTAGAAGACAACCCGGAAATTCTATTCTGGTGTAAATGTCAGTCTCACAGAGCTCATCTCTTCATAGGAAACTACGACACAGATAGACTCATGTACAAAATGCCTAGATCCCTACTTCACGAAACATCCACCCTCCGGGTTCCAGGTCACCTTCTGTCTAACTCGAATCCTTTCAAAAAGTTACTCCACTTCCATATCCATCTATGTAACATAGCTAAAATTATTAAGAAATTGCACTCAAGGCCGTATGGGCCGAATGACTAGAACTAACGGGCAAGAAGGAAGGCCGAAAAATGTTGATTTCGCGTGGTCCTAGGTGACCCATTCACAAAGAAGAAAAAGCAGCAGATGAAAAACAACACCTGAGAGGTGAGGTATACTATTACGTGGGTGACGGCAGGGGGGGGGGGGGGTTAAAGGGGAAGGCTCTGGGCAGATGCCCCCTCTAGAATGCCTTTCGACATCATTCATTTTTTTTATATCCTTTGTCTTTGTCAACCTACAGATGGAAGGAGACTATAACATATAAATATAATTTAATCATTAATATTATAGATTAATATAGAGTTTCATCTAATAAAGAAGAATCTTTGTGTTTGGAATTATGTTGAGTTCCCCCTCCCCCCGCCAATAAAATTCATAGCGGGCGAGTTGGCCGTGCGGTTAAGGCGCGCGGCTGTGAACTTGCATCCGGGAGATAGTGGGTTAGAATCCCACTGTCGGCAGCCCTGAAGATGGTTTTCACACCAGACAAATGGCTGTACCTTAATTAAGGCCACGGCCGCTTCCTTCCTTCCAACTCCTAGTTCTTTCCTGTCTCATCGTCGCCATAAGACCTATCTGTGTCGGTGCGACGTAAAACCACTAGCAAAATAAAAAAAAATAAAAAATCCTGGTGACATCGATGGTATTTTATACTTCTAATTGGGCTAACAATCAGAAAAAAGCATTTTAATGATATACTTATTTTTATTTTAGTTTATTTACAATTCAAAGTTGTAAAAGCATGTGATTAAAATAACAGGATATGTTTCGGCCGCATAAGCTCATCTTCAGCTGTCTAGAATTAAATTAATATACTAAAAGTTACAAAACATTAATAAAATTCTCAATCGTATGATATACGGTATTTATCAATTAAAATAAGTGCATGTTGAATCATCATCAGATGAAGAAGTGGCTAGATGTAATGTGATGAAGTCAGAACAGTTCTACGTAAAACGACGATGATGTAATTAAAAGTTTCTTCTGTCCTTAAAATTCGTTTCATGCAAAAGTAATGACAGTTGATTCAGTAAAATTGTTGTTCTGCTTAATATAGCGTCAACTTAGCCAGCGCACAGGTATAATAATATGTAAACACAGAGCTATTATTTCATATCGCACAACATGACCGAATGGCAGTAGATTTCCACTCTATAGTCTGGCTGGCATTAAATCAATTTGATCTATATTCATGAATAATAACATTTTAGAAGTTTATATATATTAAGTGGAACAACAATTTTACTCAATCAATTGTCATTATTTCTGTATGAAACGAATTTTAAGGACAGATGAAACTTTCAATTACATCATTGCCATTTTACTTAGAACTGTTTTAACTTCATTATCACATTACATGTACCTAGCGAATTCTTCATTTGATGATGATTCAACATGCACTTATTTTGATTTACAAATACCGTATATGATACGAGTGTGAATTTTATTCATGTTCTGTAACTTTTAGTATATTAATTTAACTTAATTCTAGACAGCTGAAGATGGCCTAATGCGGCCGAAACATGTCCTGCTATTTTAATATGATGCCATTACAACTTTGAATTGTAAATAAACTTATAGGTATTGACTAGGTAGAACCAATATACTAGTTTTCCATTTCATATAACATAATTCTCAATACGGATCCAAAATGATATTTATTTCAAAATGTAAATACAGAAAGGATGGTTTCAGCATCAAGCGAGTTGGTTGCGCGGGTTGGCTGACGTAGCTGTGTATTTGAATCCCATTGTCGGCAGCCTGGAAGATGGTGTTCCGTGGTTTCCCATTTTAACACCAGGTAAAGGCTGTACCTTAATTAAGGCCACGGCCGCTTCCTTCCTAAACCCTAATCCTATCCTATCCTGTCTTCGCCATCTGTGTCGGTGCAACTTAAAACAGATATTTAAAACAATCAGTATAGGGGATAACATGGAGGAATGATATAAACGAACGTTGAATTATGAGTGGTCTCTCTCTCTCTCTCTCACACACACACACACACAAGGATAGATCATGGAACACTACTGGCAAAAATGAGTGCTATTGGACTAGAAAAAAAAAAGTGACTGAATGGGTGGCTATATTTCTAGAAAATAGAACTCAGAGAATTAGAGTAGGCGAAGCTTTATCTGACCCTGTAATAATTAAGAGGGGAATTCCTCAATGCAGTATTACTGGACCTTTATGTTTTTTTATATGTATCAATGATATGTGGAAAGAAGTGGAATCAGAGATAAGGCTGTTTGCAGATGATGTTATTCTGTACAGAGTAATAAATACGTTACAAGATTGTGAGCGGCTGCAGGGTGACCTCGATAGTGTTGTGAGATGGACGGTGGGCAATGGTATGATGATAAACGGGGATAAAAGTCAGGTTGTGAGTTTCACAAATAGGAAAAGTCCTCTCAGTTTTAATTACTGCGTTGATGGGGTGAAAGTTCCTTTTGGGGATCATTATATGTAGGTACCTAGGTGTTAATATAAGAAAAGACCTTCATTGGGGTAATCACATAAATATGATTGTTAATAAAGGGTACAGATCTCTGCACATGATTATGAGGGTATTTAGGGGTTGTAGTAAGGATGAAAAGGAGAGGGCGTATAAGTCTCTGGTAAGACCCAAACTAGAGTATGGTTCCAGTGTATGGGACCCTCACCAGGATTACTTGATTCAAGAACTGGAAAAAAATCCAAAGAAAAGCAGCTCGATTTGTTCTGGGTGATTTCCGACAAAAGAGTAGCGTTACAAAAATGTTGCAATGTTTGGGCTGGGAAGACTTGGGAGAAAGGAGACAAGCTGCTCGATTAAGTGGTATGTTCCGAGCTGTCAGTGGGGAGATGGCGTGGGAGGACATCGGTAGACGAATAAGTTTGAATGGTGTCTTTAAAAGTAGGAAAGATCACAATATGAAGATAAAGTTGGAATTCAAGAGGACAAATTGGGGCATATATTCGTTTATCGGTATGGGGAGTTAGGAATTGGAATAACTTACCAAGGGAGATGTTCAATAATTTTCCAATTTCTTTGCGATCATTTAAGAAAAGGCTAGAAAAACAACAGCTAAGGAATCTGCCACCTGGCGACTGCCCTAAATGCAGATCAGTAGTGATTGATTGATTGATTGATTTATTGATTGATTGATTGATTGATTGATTGATTGATTGATTGATTGATTGATTGATTGATTGATAAAGTTTTGTGGAACAAGAAACTTGTTTTTTTTCGACCCCGACGCTATTAGATTCCAATGGGTAGGGAGTCCTTAATTTTCATGCCCTTCGTGGTCCTCGTCTTTCTTTAGCAGATACCTTCATTTTTCGAAGTGTCGGATGCCTTCCATTTTTCTCTCTAATCAGTATTATATAGATGATGGTCGCCTGGTTGTACTTCCTCTCAAATGAGTAGTATCAATCATTAATGATCTGTATTTAGGGCTATCGCCCTTAAACATTTTCAAAAAACTTGAAAATTTATCGAACATTTCTCTTGAATATTCCCCCTGTGGGTGGGAGCGGTAGTATAACACCCACGGTTTCCCTTGCCTGTCGTAAGAGGCGAATAAAAGGGGCCCCAAGGGCTCTGAACTTTGGAGCGTGGGTTGGCGACCACGGGGCCCTTAGCTGAGTCCTGGCATTACTTCCACTTACTTGTACCAGGCTCCTCACTTTCATCTATTCTACCCGACCTTCGTTGGTCAACTCTTGTTTTTTTCCCGACCCCGACGCTATTATGTTTCCGAGGAGTAGGGAGTCCTTAATTTTCACGCCCTTAGTGGCCCTCGTCTTTCTTTGGCCGATCCCTTCATTTTCCAAGTGTCGGATCACTTCCATTTTTCTCTCTGATTAGTGTTATGTAGATGATGGTTGCCTAGTTGTACTTCCTCTTAAAACAATAATCACCACCACATCCCTTGAATATGTATTCCAATCCCCTACTCCTCTTCCTAAAAATGGAAACCTACAAACCTGTTTTCCAGTCAATGACCGGGTCAGGGATGGGATGAATGAAGCCCCGAACTTGCGGCGAGCATATAAATTGTGCCGGCTGCCGAGGCCTGTCGCACTCCTCTGGGGCAAAGATTAATGACTGACAGATGAAATGAAATGACAGTGGAGAGTGTTACTGGAATGAAAGATGACAGGAAAACCCGGAGTGACCTGTATTTGAACCACAGTATCCAGCGGTGAGAGGCCGGCGCGCTGCCGCCTGAGCCACGGAAGCTTTCCTAAAAATGAATATTTGCCCCAATTTGCCCTCTTGAATTCCAATTTTATCTCCGCTCAAACTTATTCGTCTACTAATGTCATTCCACGCCAGCTCTCCACTGACAGCTCGAAGCATACCACATGGATTTTTTAAAAGTAGGAAATATCAAACATAGTATGAAGATAAAGTTGGAATTCAAGAGGACAAACTGCGACAAATATTCATTTACAGGACGAGGACTAAGGGATTGGAATACATTATTAGGGGAAATGTTTGATACATGTCCAAGTTCTTTGAAAATGTTTGAGAAAAATGAAATGGCGTATGGCTTTTAGTGCCGGGAGTGTCCGAGGACATGTTCGGCTCGCCAGGTGCAAGTCTCTTGATTTGACGCCGTAGGCGATCTGCGCGTCGTGATGAGGATGAAATGATGATGAGGACGTAAAATCTAGGTAAACAATTGATGGGAATCTGCCACCTGGGCAGATCGTTAATGATTGATTTGAGTCGAGTATCTCATCTCTTTACTCCCAAGTCTTCCCAGCCCAAACTTTGCAACATTTTCGTAACACTACTCCTTCGTCGGAAATCACCCAGAGCAAATCGTGCTGCTTTCCTTTGGATCCTTTCCAGTTCTCGTATCAAATAGTCTTTGAGTGGGTCCCATATACTGGAACCATACTCTAATTGGCGTCTTACCAGAGACTGATACGCCCTCTTCTTTAGATCCTTACTAAAACTCCTGGTGCAGCCGTGGCCTATTATAGGAACTTTCCCGTTATTCCATTCGCCTTAGTGCAGGAGAGTGGAAAAAGCACGGAAAACCATTCTCAGGACAGTTGACGGTGGAGACCAGTCCCTCCGCCTTCCGAGTATACATTGCTATATTGGCATAAATCATGATTCATGAGTTCTCGCACCGTCATTTAAGTGACATCATCAACGGTACAATAAATAAATAAATAAATAAATAAATAAATAAATAAATAAATAAATAAATAAATAAATAAATAAATAAATAAATATAAAAGCACGACTTCGTAGACCGACAGACAGTGTTTAACGTGCTAGGCTAAAAGAATTCCAAGTTGACAAGAAAACCAGGGTGTTTATCAAGCAAACACCGACCGACGCATCAAAAGTAAAATTTTTTGGAGAAATTTCTGAACCATTTGAAATCAAAATGGAAATGTCAGACAAGGAGATGGATTATCTCCCTTACTGTTTAATTTGTCCGCCTTCGTAGCGTAACGGTTAGTGTAATTAGCTGCCGTCCTCGGGGGCCTGGGTTCGATTCCCGGTACTTCCAGAAATTTAAGAAGGGCAGGAGGGCTGGTACGTGGTTGAAATGGTACATGCAGTTCACCTCCAATGGGGGTGTGCCTGAAAAGAGCTGCACCACCTCGAGATGAGGACACGAGTTTACTTACGGTCCGCCTCTGTGGTGTAGTGGTTAGCGTGATTAGCTGCCACCCCCGGAGGCCCGGGTTCGATTCCCGGCTCTGCCACGAAATTTGGAAAGTGGTATGAGGGCTGGAACGGGGTCCACTCAGCCTCGGGAGGTCAACTGAGTAGAGGTGGGTTCGATTCCCACCTCAGCCATCCTGGAAGTGGTTTTCCGTGGTTTCCCACTTCTCCTAACATAAGGCCACGGCCGCTTCCTTCCCTCTTCCTTGCCTATCCCTTCCAATCTTCCCATCCCTCTACAAGGTCCCTGTTCAGCATAGCAGGTGAGGCCGCCTGGGCGAGGTACTGGTCATTCTCCCCAGCTGTATCCCAGACCAAGAGTCTGAAGCTCCAGGACACTGCCCTTGAGGCGGTAGAGGTGGGATCCCTCGCTGTGTCCGAGGGAAAAGCCGACCCTGGAGGGTAAACAGATGATGATGATGATGACTGTTTAATTTAGTTCTGAAAAAAATGAAACTAAAGATATGAATAATGATAGATGTATCCAAAACAAATATCAGCTTTATTGCCTAGCATTTGCTGATGACATTGCTATCCTATCCAACAACAGACAAGAAGCAATCCAGTATGTAGAATAACTCCATGAAACAGCAGCCAAAACAGGACTTCATATTTCTTATGAAGAGACAAGAAGTGTATGGAAGGGACTACATCAGGTTTCAACAGTCAATTGTTAATCAAATTTGGAAATATCTCTCATGTAGACAAATTTAAGTATCTGGACGAAATTATTGAACAATTAGGGTTAAATCAGCAAGCTAACAAACAACTACAAAACTTCAAAGAGCATACAAAACTATTTGGAACAGTTACAATAAGAGAACTATATAAAAAGGGCAAAATACGACATTATAACACAGTAGTTAATTTTTTAAATTTTTAACACGTTGTTTTCCGTCGCACCGACACAGATAGGTTTTATGGCGACGATGGGATTGGAAAGGGCTAGGAGTGGGAAGAAAGCGGCCGTGGCCTTAATTAAGGTACAGCCCCAGCATTTGCGTGGTGTGAAAATGGGGAAACCACTTCTTTCCAACTCCTAGCCCTTTTCTGTCCCATCGTCTCCATAAGACCTGTTTTTGTCAATGCGACGTAAAGCCAATTGTAAAACCGAGCCCTTCGTGGCCCTTGTCTTTCTTTGGCCGATACTTTCCCTTTTCGAAGTGTTTGGCCACTTCCATTTTTTCCCTTCTGATTAATACTAATACAGGATGTTTGCCCAGTTGTACTTCCTCTTAAAACAGTACTCGCCACCGCTATCAACAGCGTCATATGCCCTCACTCCACACGAACACGGCGGAGAGGTATGGAATTGAATCCAGGCTTTTGACACGCACAATCTAGTGATTAGAAATTGTTTACCACCACCTCTCCCACCCTGCCGGCCATCATTCTGATGGTGACATTTTTTGTCAGTTCTTATAGCCCCGACCGTTGGCTGAACGGTCAGCGTACTGGCCTTCGGTTCTGAGGGTCCCGGGTTCGATTCCCGGCCGGGTCGGGGATTTTAACCATAATTGGTTAATTCCAAAGGCACGGGGGCTGGGTGTATGTGTTGTCTTCATCATCATTTCATCCTCATCACGACGCGCAGGTCGCCTACCGGAGTCAAATAGAAAGACTGCACCTGGCGAGCCGAACCCGTCCTGGGATATCCCGGCACTAAAAGCCATACGACATTTCATTTCATTTCATCTTAACGATCATGGCAATCATAATTCTTTATCTATTTCTACTCTTCGTGTTACTGTTTCTTCCAAGGAATGATCATTTTCGAAAATAGAATGTAGGTATTAAGAACTGAGAAACAGTATCCAACACAGACTTACTGAACTCATCCTTCTCAACACAGAATATGATGTCAGTGAAATCATGAACACCTTTGCATCCCAGAAAGTTTGTTGCATGATTATAGTTTCATTAGACTCTGACGTAGAGCCTCCGTGGCTCAGACGGCAGCGCGTCGGCCGCTTACTGCTGGATACCGTCGTTCAAATCCCGGTCAGGTTTTTCTCCAGGTACTCCGGTCGGCCTTTCACCGCTGGATACCGTGGTTCAAATCCCGGTCAGGTTTTTCTCCGGGTACTCCGGTTTTCATTCCAGCAACACTCTCCATTCTCATTTCATAGCATCTATCAGTCATTAATAAATCACTTTGGGAGTGGCGACCCCATCAGACTTCTTCTTCTTCTTCTTTATCTGTTATAATTTCGTGTGGCTATTACTAGCCGATTGCAGCCCTTGTAAGGCAGACCCTCCGATGAGGGTGGGCGGCATCTGCCATGTATAGGTAACTGCGTGTTAGTGTGGTGGAGGATAGTGTTATGTGTGGTGTGTGAGTTGCAGGGATGTTGGGGACATCACAAACACCCAGCCCCCGGGCCATTGGAATTAGCCAATTAAGGTTAAAATCCCCGACCCGGCCGGGAATCGAACCCGGGACCCTCTGAACCGAAGGCCAGTACGCTGACCATTCAGCCCACGAGTCGGACTTCTTTATCTGTTCACCCTCCAGGATCGGTTTTTCCCTCGGACTCAGTGAGGGATTCCATCTCTACCGCCTCAAGGGCAGTGTTCTGGAGCGTGTGACTCTGGGTCGGGGGATACAACCTGGTCCAGGCGGCCTCACCTGCTATGCTGAACATTGGCCTTGCGGGGGATGGGGGATTGGAAGGGATAGACAAGGAAGAGGGAAGGAAGCGGCCGTGGCCGTGCCTTAAGTTAGGTACCATCTCGGCATTTGCCTGGAGAAGTGGGAAACCACGGAAAACCACTTCGTGGATGGCTGAGGTGGAAATGGAACCCACCTCTACTCAGTTGACATCCCGAGGCTGAGTGGACGCCATTCCAGCCCCCGTACTACGTTTCAAATTTCGGCCGAGAATCGAACCCGGTCCTCCGGAGGTGGCAGCTAATCACACTAACCACTAAACCACAGAGGCGGACTAATAGCCTATATATGATTCATTCATTACATCCCTGACCTGGTTAATGACTGGAAAACAGGCTGCAGGGTTTTTTTAGACTCTGGTGTGAGTAAAGTGAAGACATATTCTTATTTATGTTGTATTTCAATACCTCTAACATTTTAAAAACAGAATCTGTTCTTTCTTAATCTGCGTACCCTCTAGGGTTGGTTTTTCCCTCGGACTCAGCGAGGAATCCCTCCTCTACCGCCTCAAGTGTCCTGGAGCGTGAGACTTTGGGTCGGGAGATACAACTGGGGAGGATGACCCGTACCTCGCCCAGGCGACCTCACCTGCTATGCTGAACAGGGGCCTTGGTGGGGACGGGAAGATTGGAAGGGATAGACAAGGAAGAGAGAAGGAAGCGGCCGTGCCTGGAGGAGAAGTGGGAAACCACGGAAAACCACTTCCAGGATGGCTGAGGTGGGAATCGAACCCACCTCTACTCAGTTGACTTTCCGAGGCTGAGTGGACCCCGTTCCAGCCCTCGTACCACTTTTTAAATTTCGTGGCAGAGCCGGGAATCGAACACGGACCTCCGGGGGTGGCAGACTCTCTTCATTAGTTTAATCTTACGCTGGGCTGAGTGGCTCAGACGGTTGAGGCGCTGGTCTTCTGACTCCAGCTTGGCAGGTTCGATCCTGGCTCATTCGGGTGGTATTTAAAGGTGCTCAAATACGTGTGGGTGGATTTACCCGCAAGTAAAAGAACTCCTGCGGGACTAAATTCCGCCACTTCGGCGTCTCCGAAAACCGTATAGGCTACGTAGTTGGACGTAAGAAAATTATTAAAATTGGGCTTGTATCTGCTGCTGTAAAATGTATATTTATTATTGACAGGCTGTACATATTTTCTTTTAGAAGGTCTTTTTCTTTCTTTCTGGAAGTCCTTTTAAAACAATGAATTGTTATCTGCGAAGGTATAATAATGCGGGTTTAAAAATATACGTGGAGATGTGTTCGGCTGATGATGGTTAGCCATCTAGCGGCGGTGGCAGAGTATGAGCAGTGTTGCCAATGCAGCTTTATATTTTTTACCCCGCTAAATCTAGCTTATTTAATCCAATGTTTAGAGAATTTTTTAGTTTCTTAATTAACTCTTTGAGAGGCTAGTATTTCGATCCACGTCAACACAGTGGCACTGTGATAGCTGAGTATGATGTGTCTCACGTGATGTGGGTTAGTAGTTCCCCTACTTATGAATGAAACCTTGCGCTCTCTTTCTGTTCCTTTCTTGTAATGATGTGGTAATGGTGCAGCGGAACTATTAGTTTTCATCACTTTGTCATTATACGAAACACCACGGGTCCAGCGGGAGCAAGCGAAAGGCTGTAGGCCTACTATATTTTAGTTGTACTATCGATGACATCACGAAACTTCAAAATATCTGCCCTACTAATTTATACTTGTTTTTAAAAATCCAGTCTTACGAATTACGTTGCTTGGCAAAATGCAGTACCGGTAATCGTTTAGATGTTCAGTAAACTTTGATATTGCTGCTGGTATTTTGTGTTTACACATGCAGTGATAAAAAAAAAAAAAACTTTTACGCAATCTTTCGTACTGTTTTTCGTAAAAAATAAAAATATGGTAGGGTGTCTTTTCTACTGTTTCCTGAAATATTTTCGGCTCAGTTTACAACTTGCCTTCCGTCCTACCGAAGCAGATATATCTTACGCCTGCAATGGGGTAGGTCTAGGAGTGGGAAGGAAGCGGCCGAAGACTTAATTATGGTACAGCCTGGTGTGAAAATGTGAAACCACGGAAAACCATCTTCAGGGCTGCCGATAGTGGAGGTTTGAACCCACTATCTCACGAATGCAAGCCCGCAGCTGATTTGCTCTGCCCCCGTCCCACCAAACCAGTTTGGCAATGCCAATTCACTGTGTACAATTAAATGATGTAGTTTGCTGAACTGAACCAAGTATAATTTATTTCGCTACCCGCTGAACAGTGCTGTGAATGTTTGACCTATTCTTGTTTAACTTTTTTTTCTTTAGAGACCTAGCATATTAAAATTAAGTTGGCAACACTGAATGTGAGATCATTCAAGGCGGGTGATTTCACAGGGTGTGTGTTCGGCTAACATTGAGGAGTGGCGTAATGCAGTTGTAGTCAACAGCAAATTCATTGAAGATGCGACTGCAGTTCCTTTCATATTTCTTCTTCAAGGTCTTCATAATTACAGAACGAAACATATAATTAGCCATAATCTATCTACCCATGCCTTTTCAGAGAAGTGTGACATGGTCACTGACTTCACGCCAGGAGGCCGCGACTCGAATTCCGGCTATGACTGAGGGACTTTTCAGATGAAGAGTCAAGGCTTTTAAATTCTGTTTCCCTGTAAAACTGCAGGTCCCTTGACCAGGATCACGATATCACCAATCACGCAAACCAGCAAGCTACATTTGCTTTCAATAATGTAGAGGTACGGAAGCCTACGGTAAAAAGACAATAAATTCAAACTATAGTACGGCACGATATATAGAAAAGCAGAACAAGTTTGGTAATTGAAACAACACCAATCTCTGGAAGAATTTACACTTCCATTGACACGTGTCCTTCATTTCGCCTAATAATGTTGTTGGCAGATTCAAAGTTATTGCCACAATAAAACTGAAAATATTGAAATAAACCATGATGACCTGTTCGTAAATGGATCTTAGCTATTCCCCAGTTCAGGAAATGTTCGGCTCTTTCATTCAGAATTCCGGGTTGTGATGAAACATTCAAACCAGTTGACAAACTTTCACTTCGGTACCTTACTGGCATTGGGAACTAGCCAATCACCTGAAACGAGGTCTTTATCAAGTTCGATAATAATTCGACGATTTCTGTGAGATTCTTTTAAGAGAAGAATTGTTATTGTTATTTAATTTGTGATTATCATTTTAACAGGAAAGTCGAAACCGTCGTCATCTTTTCAAGTCCGCGGATAGGAAATGAAGCCCTGATGTTCATCCGTTAACCGCTTCCTATTTAACTGATCGTTCTGTTGCTCTTCGCTCAGGAAATGCACCTGTTAATTCACAGTCTGTTAGCAGAAGTATGTGTCAGCTGCTCAAGCTGGGTTTTATATTCGTGAGAACCAATCGTAGGAATTACCTCATCCGGTATTAGTCATCATTATTGACATTGAAGTTCGTTCTCTTTGAACAACGGCGGAATTTTCTTTTAAATAGCAAAGCTGATCACAGTAGAGTACGTTATAGTTGGGATAAATCACTTGTAAGCAAGCCAGAATAATAAAAGGAGTTTGGGGGCAGATGCGGTATTTACCTTTGAAGAAGCAAATAAAATACTTTCCCTGGGCCTTGGCACCTGTACGCTAAAGTGTTGAAGCACGAGTAATCTGAAGGCTGTGGATGATGTAATGGTCACGTGTAAAAGTCGACCAATGGCAAAGCAGAATTTGTTTGAAACAGGCACTGAACTTTGAAGTTCGAAACGAAGATTCAGTGAAAAAAAAAGTGCGATTTTTTTATTGGTCTGGAGTTTTATGGATGATTCTATGGATTTTAACTTCTGGCAAAGTGTAATGTACCCCCGGAAATGATATCAAGTCGAAGTGTCGTGTGGCTATTTACCGTACGTTTTTAGAGAATTCGTTCCGATGTTGTAACAACTAACCAAGATGGACGAGCAAAACGTTTGTTTTGCCGATTCACAAACGACTGATGTCAGCGATACAAACAGTGTGGATAGTGCGAAAGTTGAATGTGAGTTTTTGATTGTGATTATGTGTTTTAATAATTCACGGGGCCATTTTTCTGACGTGTTCGTTTGAATTGGGAAACCATGATAGAACTAGAGGTTATGTCTTGTTACAGAACGTGGTCCTGCTAAATAAACAAACCTGAGATTTTGTATGTTTGTTTAGAAAGTGCAAGTAGTGATTTAGTTGATTACTGCGTGCTTGGAATTCCCCATAAAGATAGGAATGCGATAGTTGCTCTCCTTTGTTTATGTTTGGAATGTGATTCATTACTATCTTTTGCTATTTCTTCAGTGTCAAGCATTGACATTTTAAAGTATAGATTACTGTTATCTTATTTTACATATATCTCTTTTTTTTTTTTTTTTTTGCGAGGCATTGGCAACTTTACTTTTTTGCTTGTATTTAGTGTCAAATATGTTATGAATGTTTTTTCATTGGAATTGTAATTTGGGATTTAATCCTCACTCACAGTTTACTATTTTTAATTGGCCTATCGTACAGGCTAACAGAATTTCGTCTGTGGGGTACATAGAATTAGAAAACGATCAGGTGTGTGTGGTTTGGATTCTGAACCAAATACAGGCTAGGTGTTGAACATCCTTCAACAAATTTTACAAGACTATCTCACCAGAACTTTGCAGATCATAAAGGTCATAGTAGTTTGCTCTTCATTTAGTTATTATCATCAGTAGACAAAGAGTTTTTCCTCCTTGTTCCTGGACATATATTTCTGACTGTTTGTCATTTTAATATCTTGTTAGGCTATGTAGGTTAAGAAATGGACTGAATGAAGAAAATAATTCACATGAATATTGACCAAATATTATTAATCTGAAATGCGCACAAACGTGCATATAGTTACAGTATGTAACATAATATGAATTATACTACTGTTCTTTACTGTATTCCATATATCATGTCGTCCATCTCGTTCCATTAGGGGCCGATGACCTTCGATGTTAGGCCGGCAAAAGTTCAGAACAGCTTACATCTTCCAGCGCCACGCATCCAGGTGCGATTGCACTGTCATTTGTGCTTCTCTCTCGCTCGCTTCTCGCGAAGGACTTGATCGTGTGGTGGACAGAGCTGCCAACTGTTCATATAAAGAACTAGTCCTAGTGCAGCGGCGCTACTTTTATTTATGAATCTCGCTACAGTAGATTAGTGACAAAGCCATTGGTCGGGATTGGTTAGACCATTGGTCAGTGACAAAGCCATTTGTCTGGATGGTTAGACCATTGGTCTGGATCAAGCAAAGGGGGTCTGGGGGCGTCCCAGGTTAGAAGCCGTGAAGCGGCCCTAGGCCTCTAGTATCCCGCGTGACACCTCTATTGGTCTGTGTATTTATTGTGCAGTTGTGTATTTCTTGTGCGCGGGTTGGTAACTGAATTCACTTTCTTCATTGCTAGGAGTGACGTCATATCCCATAGTGTCTCACCCAATGGAAATGCTGGTACGTACTTAGGCGATGGACTATGGTGCGTGATAACTTCTATTAGGTCATAAAAGCAAAATTACTTCTGGGGATGGCGGGTGGGTTCTTAACTGTCGCAGTGAAACCAGACAAGTTATATCACTACAGGAAATAACACAGAAAATTGGTCTTGGAATATCTTTTGAAAAGACAGTAATCATGTTTACTGACCCACCACTCAAACAAAATTGCCATAGGAAACCAAGAAATCAAAATTGTACATAAATTTAAATATCGGGGAGAAATCATAACATAATATAACCTCAATGAAAAGCCAGCATGGCATAACAGAATAAATAAATTGACCAGAGCACAATATGTCACCAAGAATACCTAGCCTACAACAAAAAGGGCCTGTCAATTGCAACAAAATTAAAACACTACAAAACAATCAATTAAGCAGAAATAACATTCGCAAGTGAAACCATCTTCAAAACAACTAACACTGCACAAATAGACAAAATACTCAAGATAGAGAGAAGCATCATTAGAATGTGTATCAACAAATCATACCAAAAAGATGGACACTGGAGAGTAGCTTCTAATGAAACAGTATACAAGGAAATAGAACCAGTAATGAGCACAATCAGGAAGAAACGCATTTCATTTTTTGGACATCTAATCAGGACACCAGAGAACAGGATCATCAGGAGAATAATAGAAAAATTATGGAATAGTAAGTGCAACATTAAGTGGATTACAGAAATGAAGGAAGATTTGGATGAACTACAAATTACAGTGGAAGACCTAAGAAACAAAACCGACAAAATCAGGAAACTTACAGACAAGCAAACCAGAATCAACAAACAGACAATAGGAAGGGTGATTATCCGATGAAGAAAGAAGGATAAGATCAGAGAGAATGAAGAAGTACTGGGCTGACAGGAAACTGAAAAAATCTTTGTATAAAGTTGGCTAGAGTGATCCAATAAGGCCATAAAATGTAAATAAAATAATAAAAGACACAAATTACTACTTAAAATAACATATGCAATGTACATAAAAATAACTTCAGTCCTGAAGTTGTAAAAAATAAAATCTCACACATGCATTATATCTAGTAATATTTACATATAAAACAAGAAGTGCTCATAATACAAATACTAATGCGTACAACAGGAGTAAGTTTCCCGCTCCATTTCAAAATAACACCAACGTTATTAGTTGCGCGATGAAAGAAACTCTCACGCAGTGCACACGGACACATAGGCACCTTTGTTCTGACTAGGTGAGGGGATGCTTACCCTTCAAATGTGAATCGCTCTACTCACGACAGTTCTAAACTCAGGTAGAAGAGGGAACAGTCGCCTCCCTTTCATCACTGTGAAGTAATATCACAATAAAAAATGAGAGAGAAAATCTCATATAGCGACCACTCGCGGGTTAACACTTTCAATAGTGGAAAGATCGGACACTGTTAGTTTTTCCCAGGTAATTTCTATGCCATATGTTAGCACTGGCAATATCTTCGTATAGAAAAGTGTCGTGGCAGTTTGAAGGGCTACGTTAGTCGGATCCTTTTTATCGTATATCCCTCTGATGGCTGCAGCCGCTCTTTCTCTTATGTGAATTCGGAATGATGAACCGGTCAGTTGTAGGGAGATAACCAGGTATCTGAAAGAGTTTGCTACTTTTAGTTTGTTTGATCCATAGAAAAGTTTGTCATTTTCAGATATTCGTCCACCTTTCATGAATACTATTTGAACCGTCTTGTTTTCATTTAAAATCATTCGATTTTCTTCAACCCAGGAATGTAACCTGGTCAAAGGATCTTGAAGAGCCTGTCTCTCATTGGAGCCTATTACAATGTCGTCTTCATATAGATGCATTGATACCAAATTTTGTTTTACATTGTCCTTGAAGTCTGCTGTTGCCAATATGAACAAGAGTGGACTCAATCGGATCACCTTTTAAGACGCCGTTTGTTTGAACTATGGGTGATGACGTTATACCATCCGTAATTTGAACATATTTGTTTTGGAGAAGATTTCTTATTGAGGCTGTTATCGGGTTTTCATTTCCTATCATGTTTTGCAACTTTGACATTATGATTGGCCTATCTAGTAAATCAAAGGTCTTTGTAAAATCAATGAAAATTGCATAGAATTTTCGAGTTGGGAGTTTTATAGTGCCATGCATATTTTCCAGTAAAAGGCAGACTGCATGCAATGTTCCTCTTCCTTTTTTAAATTCAAATTGTGTTTCGGGAAGAAATTCTTCTGTTAAATTGGAGAGTCTCGTTAAGATTTTAGAGCAAATTTTGTAGATGTTGTTCTGAAGCTATACCACGATACGAATTTAAATCTTCAATATCACCTTCGCCTTTATGTAACAAAATTATCTCGGATTCCTCAAGGATTCCGGAATTGTCCATATAGAAGTGAGAGATTTTGCAGTGTCTTTAAGGTTTTCATTAAACACTTCGTCAGGTTCAGCTGTTTTGTTGTTCTTTGATGTTAAAATGGCATTTATCACTTTGTTTTTGGTTATTGGATCAGGTTTTGTGACTATTATCTCTCTGTTCGGGTGCACTTTTTCTGAGTTACTTCTGTTTAAGATTTTGCTGAAGTGATTTTCCCAGTTTGACATAGGAATTTCCCCCACAATTCTTCTTGCCTTTTTCCTTATTGCTACAAAAGGGTTTTTAAGAGCTTCTTCGGCTTGTTTTGTAGCTTCTGCCTCTATGAATATTGTTTTTTAAGTATGATCAGCTTTTTATAATCGTGTCTTGTATTATCGGGACTCTTTTTAGAGATTGATTTGTGTACGGGGTTGCGGAGTAAGGAGGGAGCTCTTCCGGTTCTGGTAGTACTGCCAACTGAATGGAAATGAAATCTGAATTGAATTGATAGTATGATCGATCGATATGAATTTTCTAAACTTTTATTATCTTAAGCCAACAACTGTGTCACACACATATTATATAACATTATAGGTTACATCGCGCATTCCTCTCTACGAAATGTCACTGTAAATTTTGTCACAAATGGAACATAATAATTGCTTTTACTTAAATGAAGTGAAAAATCTGCAGTAAATTAAGAAATACCGTCGTTATTAGAGAAATATGAGTACATACTTAAGGCCTGTATACAGGACACTTTTATGTCGCATTTCGCTGCTGGTGCCGTCTTTTGTTAATTTCTTGAGGTCCAGGGCTAGCACCAAGAAATGGGAGTGCTATGTCTGTGGACTCTCATTATCTTTGTCCATATGACTAGAACGGCCAGTTGAAACAGCAAAATGGAGGTCAATAGCATTCACGATAAGAAAAATAGCATGATTCCTGGACCAATAAATCACTAGTCCACAGAATTCTTCTTATGTACATGGGCCATAGCTTTTTGTCGCCTATGAAATCTTGCATATCGCGATACAATTCAGGAAATGATGTCATTGACACCTGAAGCAATAAAACGAAAGGAAAGAACTTCAGTGAACACAGACATCACACACGAAATTGTTGTTGAAAATGTAAGACAAACAAAAGACATACGTGTGTTACTGTGAGCGTAGCACCAAAAGTACTTGTAAAGTAGTAAAGTATGTATACATAATATTCACCAAAAATAAAATATTTCTTAATTTACCGCAGATTTTAGACTTCAACTGTGTAAGAGCAATTATTATGTTCCATTTGTGACAAATTTTACAGTGACATTTCGTAGATAGGAATGTGCGACGTAACCAACATTATACAGGGTCTTTTTTTTTTAGCTGGCTCCGCAGCGCCACTCAGAGCAATATATATCTCACAAATGAGTCACCCGGCCCCATACGTGTTCCCCTGACACACGGAACAAGCCATAAAAAAGACCCTGTAATAACATTTCTCAATGAGAATCTTGTTCCTAGCATCAATTGTATAATTTGGCTTTGCTGTGTAAACAACAGCAGCACTAGTACGTAAAGTGTACGCCAGATGTCGCATGGCGATGCATAATCGATTCATAGTTTGTGTTCAAAGGTTGCCAATACGAATCTTGAAGAATGCCGAGGTCTGCCGATTCAGCGCTAAAATGTAAATCTGTTGCCAAAAATTGTGCCGATAATGCTTGCGTATTTCTCTAGATCTCTTTTTGATTGACCAATTATCATTTGCAGTTGTAGATGGTGTTGCCTGGTTTAACTGTCTCTTCAAAAAGAACATCTGAACATTACCTGTTAGTATGTAGTTAATTTTTTTAACCATTCTAACGTATTAATTGACTTAAAACTTTTTTTACTGAGGTAATTGAATTAGGGTATGTCTATTGATGCAACATCTTTGTTGAATTTCATAGACAGTTATGCAGCTTTAGGAATTTTTTTGATAATTTATGGCTCATTGTCCTTGGGAGCCTTATCAGTAACCTTACTCATAATTGGGAGAACTTTTTTTAGAGGAATTTGTGTATAATATGTATAAGATGGCTAAAAATCAGTTTTATGAAAGAAAAATGAACTTTTGAAGTATGATTACAAAAAGAAGAATGTAATGTTCACCTATTCAGTTCCGGTACACATACAATTAATAATCTCTTAAGGCGGGATTCCACTGAGGCAACATTTGGGCGACATGGAGCATGCGGCTGGAAACAAATGTTGCTCTTTGTAATATTCGGCTTGTCAGTCGGGCACAAAAGATGTGGTATGCTACATGTGTTGCCGGGTGTAGCATGCGTCACTTGTGGAGACTTGTCGCCAACTACAAACGTTATTCCATCAAGGCAACCGAGACAACAGTTCCTCACTCAACTTTGACCGGCTGGTGACAGCTATACTTCCTTGTTTCAAATTTCTCAACCTATCATCTCACGAATCATCACGGAAATGTGCATGGTACGGAGTGATCCAAGCTAATAAGGCATGGAACCCTTGGCAAACAAACCACGTCGGAATTTTCAAGAGGCGAAAGCCACTAGTGATGATTTTTTTGAGTACTTTGTCAGATGAAGGTCGTGTACCATGACAGAATCTGTATACCTAGAGGTACGGGAAGATTTAGAAACTTCTTGTTCACTGGAATGTAATGATATTTTAAAAAATTAAAATACATTACTTTTAAGCAGAATATCCTAACCCTATTCTGATTATTTTACCCACTTATAGTTCACATTTCTAATACAGTTATACTAGGAGAATGAAAGATAACTCGTGGCAACTGTGACGATAAATAGACAAAAATACCATGGCACTACAGCCCTTGAAGGGCATTGGCGTACCAAGCGACCGCTGCTCAGCCCGAAGGCCTGCAGATTACGAGGTGTCGTGTGGTCAGCATGACAAATCCTCTCGGTCGTTATTCTTGGATTTCTAGACCGGGGCCGCTATCTAAGCGTCAGATAGCTCCTCAATTCTAATCACGTAGGCTGAGTGGACCTCGAACCAGCCCTCAGGCCCAAGTAAAAATCCCTTTTTTTTTGCTAGGGGCTTTACGTCGCGCCAACACAGATAGGTCTTATGGCGACGATGGGATAGGAAAGGCCTAGGAGTTGGAAGGAAGCGGCCGTGGCCTTAATTAAGGCACAGCCCCAGCATTTGCCTGGTGTGAAAATGGGAAACCACGGAAAACCATTTTCAGGGCTGCCGATAGTGGGATTCGAACCTACTATCTCCCGGATGCAAGCTCACAGCCGCGCGCCTCTACGCGCACGGCCAACTCGCCCAGTAGTAAAAATCCCTGACCTGGCCGGGAATCAGGGCCTCTGGGTAAGAGGCAGGCACGCTACCCCTACACCACGGGGCCAGCAATAAGTAGACATAGTGTGGAAGAAAAAGACTATGATGAAACAGTGTTGGAAGACTGCATAATTAGAGTAGCCGGCTAAGAATATCCGAGTAAAAAGTAGATTAATAAATTTTTGTGTGTTAACAGTGTAGAAAAGAGAACCCTTTGTTGTTATACTATTAAACGACGTATTTACAAGAAATCCATAGGGTGATATGTAGAATTTATTAGTACTATTGTTTGTTATTATTATTATTATTATTATTATTATTATTATTGTTGTACAATAATGTTATTGGCTTCAAGTCCCACTAACTACCTTTACGCTTTTCTGAGTCGCCGAAGTGCCGGAATTTAGTGCAGCAGGTGTTACTTTACGTGCCAGTAAATCTACCGACACGGGGCTGACGTAGGTCTACTAGAACACTTTCAAATACCACCGGACTGAGTTAGAATCGAACCTGCCAAGTTTATTATTGTTGTTGTTGTAGTTAGTACTATGATGTCATTAAATTCTATTTTAATAGTTATCTCTAATTTATTTATTTCTAGTGCAAACTATTGCCAGTACTAATAAGGATAAAATCAGGAACTGAATAATAATAATAAAATAATAATAATGGTTTTACGTCCCACTATCTACTTTTACGGTTTTCGAAGACGCCGAGGTGCCGCAATTTAGGCCCGCAGGTATTCCTTTAATTGCCACCGACAAGAGGCTGACTTATTTGAGCACCTTCAAATACCACCGGACTCAGCCAGGATCGAACCTGCCAAGTTGCGGTCAGAAGACCAGTGCCTCAACCGTCTGAGCCACTCAGCCCGGTGGGCATTGAATAAATCACATTTTTTTAATACAAAAGTTCATAAGCAGTTAACTAATTTCATTTATTAGAAGAAAACAGTAGCATAAAATCAATTAACCACACGTTCCTCGTTGTCACCTGACGTTTGGAGCATCGATGTCAAGAAGAAAGGTAAGTAGATTGTACGCGAACCACAGATTTCCTCTCAATGGAGAAGCAACACCAGTTTTCATTTTCTGTATTTTTTATGCTCTTGGTGGAAAGCTGAACACATTTTTTAAATTTTCTTCAGTTCGTTCACACTGCAGTCATTTTTCTCAGGGCCGTTTTAACGTATGCTTTCTTTTCTACTGTTTTTATAATCACTCAATGTTACATTCCGCAATTCCGGAGCATTGTGATAATCCCCAATTAAATTCGCAGTGTTTACAATAGCCCACGTCATCTTGTCGCACAGAAATTGTAGCACCGATCCACACACTGTTGGATCCCGGGCAACACTGTTCGATAAGCATATTTTTGAGGCACGTGGCACCAGTGAGTGTTCGACAGATGGCAACATGTCTCACACCACACAGCCGCACGCTACATGTCGTGCCGTGTTTCTTCAATTGAAAGTCGACTGCAGCATGCTTCACTGTCGAATACTCCATGTCGCCCAAATATTGCCTCAGTGGAATCCTGCCTTTAGATTATTTGATACCCAAGTTGATTAAAATAGTTATTTATGATACCATAGTTAATCAAAATAATCTAAGGGATTATTCATAGCAAATGTATATTGATAGGTTGACATGACATTCTTCTCTTTGTAATCATTGTAGTCAATGCACAACCTGAAAAATGAATTTCATTACTTGCAATTTTCAAGTGTGTGCAGTTGTCAAATATGGGTTGCAGTGTGACAATAGACAAGTGTACGTAAGACAGTTGGGTATATTATATCGCTGCCAACTTGATCCATACAATGTTTTACCTTTATAAATACAGTTTTACTGGTGGCTTGGCATGGCTGCAGTGCATTCTTTATGTTGCCACTTTCTAAAGTGGATGGTTGTGGGATTGGGGGACCATTGTGCCTAGCAAAATATTTTCTTCTTTGTTCAGGAGTTTCAGAAGTCTTGGAAATAATTTCAGCCAGGCTCAGTGGCTCAGACTGTTGAGGCGGTGGCCTTCTGACCCCAACTTGGCAAGTTCGATCCTGTTTCAGTCCGGTGGTATGTGAAGGTGCCTAACCTCGTGTCTGTAGATTTACTGGCACATGAAATTACTCCTGCAGGTCTAAATTTTGGTACGTTAGCGTCTCCAAGAACCATGAAAGTTGGTAATGGGACGTAAAACCAATAACATTAATATTAAATAATTCTGTTTTTACTGACCCTCTCATCTGATGGTTGAATGTAATCACATTTCATATCTGCTGATTCTGACAAATTGCTGGGTCAAATGTGGGTACAAACAAGTTCAGGGATTATCTAAGATAAGCTCTATTTCACCTCAGAAACCACCAGATTGATTCTGAATCAAATACGAGCAAGATGCTGAACATCGTTAAACAATTTTACTGGGCTCCCATTTCTTATGCATGTGATTGTAAACAAACAGAATAATCCTTACCGGGCAAGTTGGCTGTGCGATTAGGGGTGTGCAGCTGTGAACTTGCATCCGGGACGTAGTGGGTTCGAACCCCACTGTTGGCAGCCCTTAAGAAGGTTTTCAGTGTCTCATTTTCACACCAGGCAAAGGCTGGGGCTGGATCTTAATTAAGGCCACGGCCGCTTCCTGTCCCGTCGTGGCCAAAAGAGCTATCTCAGTACAACGTTCAGCAAGTTGTAAAACGAAATAAAACTTTGGTAAAGGTTTAATATCAGTAGCACACTAGTACTTCAATAAACATGTTTATGCCTCAACTTCTCGATAGCATTCTGACAAAGCTGAGTTTTCAATAGCTCAGCTCTAATAGGCACTTTGGTTTTGCAAATTCTACTCATTAAATGTTGAGATGGTGAATAGTCCAAGGACTGTTGTGATACTGCCCAGTTTTACTCCCTCTTAAAACAATAACCACCACCACCACCACCACCACCACCACCACCACCACCATTGTCCCCTTTCCAGAGTACCCCTTATTCTGCAAGTACATTGGATTGAGGGTAGTTTGGATTTCTTGTGGTGACCTTAAAATTCCAGTCCCTTACAAAATAGTATTTGAATTCATAACTGTTGAGAGATACATTATCATATGCAGTGACATCAAGTGATCTAAATACTGTACCATATTGATATATATATATAAAAAAAAAAAAAATCATTACTGATCTGATAGATTTATCTTTGATGGGTTTAAGCACTAGCCAATTTGAATAAGCTTCCAAGACAACAAGATAGTATATGTAAAAATGTCAATACCTATATGTTCCTGAATCTGGTACACAAGCAGACTGTCTCCAATTTGGGTCTCAGAAATGTTGAAACCTAAAGGGCGAATTCTACCATGTCCAAAGAAGGAACTTAGATGCGAAAATTATGATTTTTTGCAATTTGTAAATGGTTATTAAATGCAAGTATTTACCAAGTGCTACGACTCGTTGAAGGTCGGCCATGATGAAACTACGACATTATGAGCCAACATCTGATATTTAAATTTGCATAAAGACACAAAATAAGCACACCATGGGTTACAGCAGAAAATTATCACTTTGTAATTCATACTGATGACATAAATTCACCATAGAAATCTCAATGAATCATTAAAATACTGGAAATTAAAAACAAAGCAAGAAAACGTCAGAGATCGCTTCGATACCGCTTCAGCACCCGATCATTATGGAGCAATACACGGTTCCCAATGTACGAACGCGGGTGCATGTTCAGGAATCAGAAAAGGATGTACGAACAATATGAAACTATACATGTGGCACCAATGAGGAGAGATTCTTTCTTTATGTTTGCCAGTGACCTACTGACCCACCCAAAAAGAAAAGTGTTACTACTCACACAGAAAATTATAACAATATAAGTTTTTATTCATCCTCCTATTCAATACATATTCACACCTTCCTGAAGGGGTTAAAAGGTCATGTCAAAAAATTCATACATGTTTCAACCCTATTTTTGGGTCATCTTCCATGAAAAAAAAGTTTTCAGCTTTAAAATTTTACAAAGGTACAAGTGTTACAATTTTATTTTATGTTTAGTTAAAATCATTAAAATACACAGTGCAAAAATCATGGAGCTTATACAGAAAAGCTTATTGCTTGAAATGGTTTGATTGAAAAATGTTACTGTTTAATCTTTTGACATGTAAGGCCATTGAATTATCTTAGTTCATTACAATTACAATTATTGACAATCATAGTTATTAGTTTCAAAAGACAATTCAATAGCCTTATTCGCAGGTGTCTATAGAGGAACAGGGGTGGGGTGACGTCATTCTTATTTCTTGTCCATGGTGAAATGTTAAATAATTAAATTAGTTGCAGAAGCAAAAATTTGGACTTAGTTTTAGTTTTTGGATATTCCCTAATCTCCCTCTAACAACCTATGTTGTCAGGTATGTCGTCATCACCCCTCAGTCACCAAGTAAACATGGTCGCCATGTGGTCTCGTAGACATGTATAGTGTACTCTTCAGTGTCCTAAATGTAACATAATAGTACAAAAAAAAACCCTAATATTTTCGCACCTCTCCTCCTTCCTTGTACCGTAATGAATATATCTAATAGCATTTGATGGCACCTGGCGATGGTCGGCTTGTGTACCGTAACCATGTTTCCTTTGTCTTTCAGTCTCCCTTTATTCTGTTTGTAAGCATTTCTTTCACAAATTTTGCACTTCCTTATGTAAGTCTCAATTGATCATAATATAATAATTTCGTGTGGCTATTTCTAGCTGAGTGCAGCCCTTGAAAGGCAGACCCTCCGATGAAGGTGGGCGGCATCTGCCATGTCTAGGTAACTGCGTGTTATTGTGGTGGAGGATAGTGTTATGTGTGGTGTGTGAGTTGCAGGGATGTTGGGGACAGCACAAACACCCAGCCCCTGAACCATTGGAATTAACCAATGAAGGTTAAAATCCCCGACCCGGCCAGGAATCGAACCTGGGACCCTCTGAACTGAAGGGCTGTACGCTGACCATTCAGCCAACGAGTCCGGACATCAGTTGATCATGAGCAGCAATATTGATAATCAGTCATTATTCCTTATGTGATATTGATTAGAACTACAGTATAATATAGCCCCAATCAAGATTACATTTAACAAATTACCATTTCACCCTACATGGCCATAGCTTTCATCATATATAGCCATATCATTAAGGAATTTTATAGAATATTAATACGAAGAGATACCTCTATTGAAATGAGAGATCCTTATTCTGTCTTCTATTTCTCTTCACATACGTGATATTGGAATACAATTTTAAGATCGTTATTCTCCATGAATTTCGCTTCTTTTTTGCTCTTATCACAAAATAAGTAAATTTTGCTTTAAACTGGCCACGTCGCTTTAATTCGCTGTAATTCGTGAAAATAAAATAATTGATTTTTGAAGTAGAATCATTTGATTCGTTAAGATACACTGACTGACAGAGCAAATGCAACACCAAGAAGGAGTGGTTCGAAAGGGATGGAAGTTGGGGAAAAAACAGAGATGGCACGGGCGAATAATTGATGTTTATTTCAAACCGATATGCAGGTTACACAATGCGCACGGCATCGACTCAGTAGGATGTAGGACCACCGCGAGCGGCGATGCACGCAGAAACACGTCGAGGTACAGAGTCAATAAGAGTGCGGATGGTGTCCTGAGGGATGGTTCTCCATTCTCTGTCAACCATTTGCCACAGTTGGTTGTCCGTACGAAGCTGGGGTAGAGTTTGCAAACGGCGTCCAATGAGATCCCACACGTGTTCGACTGGTGAGAGATCCGGAGAGTACGCTGGCCACGGAAGCATCTGTACACCTCGTAGAGCCTGTTGGGAGATGCGAGCAGTGTGTGGGCGGGCATTATCCTGCTGAAACAGAGCATTGGGCAGCCCCTGAAGGTACGGGAGTGCCACCGGCCGCAGCACATGCTGCACGTAGCGGTGGGCATTTAACGTGCCTTGAATACACACTAGAGGTGACGTGGAATCATACGCAATAGTGCCCCAAACCATGATGCCGCGTTGTCTAGCGGTAGGGCGCTCCACAGTTACTGCCGGATTTGACCTTTCTCCACGCCGACGCCACACTCGTCTGCGGTGACTATCACTGACAGAACAGAAGCGTGACTCATCGGAGAACACGACGTTCCGCCATTCCCTCATCCAAGTCGCTCTAGCCCGGCACCATGCCAGGCGTGCACGTCTATGCTGTGGAGTCAATGGCAGTCTTCTGAGCGGACGCCGGGAGTGCAGGCCTCCTGCAACCAATCGACGGGAAATTGTTCTGGTCGATATTGGAACAGCCAGGGTGTCTTGCACATGCTGAAGAATGGCGGTTGACGTGGCGTGCGGGGCTGCCACCGCTTGGCGGCGGATGCGCCGATCCTCGCGTGCTGACATCACTCGGGCTGCGCCTGGACCCCTCGCACGTGCCACATGTCCCTGCGCCAACCATCTTCGCCACAGGCGCTGCACCGTGGACACATCCCTATGGGTATCGGCTGCGATTTGACGAAACGACCAACCTGCCCTTCTCAGCCCGATCACCATACCCCTTGTAAAGTCGTCTGTCTGCTGGAAATGCCTCCGTTGACGGCGGCCTGGCATTTTTAGCTATACATGTGTCCTGTGGCACACGACAACACGTTCTACAATGACTGTCGGCTGAGAAATCACGGTACGAAGTGGGCCATTCGCCAACGCCGTGTCCCATTTATCGTTCGCTACGTGCGCAGCACAGCGGCGCATTTCACATCATGAGCATACCTCAGTGACGTCAGTCTACCCTGCAATTGGCATAAAGTTCTGACCACTCCTTCTTGGTGTTGCATTTGCTCTGTCAGTGTATTTCAGAATCGCTTAAAAATATTTTTTGTCACGTTTATCATTAATGTGAATAAACAAGCCTCTGCTTATGGTCATCAGACATTGGAATCGTTTTGACAAAAGAATTGACTGCAAAATTAAATTCATCATCCGATTCTAAAGCTTATCATTAAAAAAACCTCTTGACAATCTAGTAAAAAGATATTTACTACGCTTATAATAATTTATTTGAAATGCACACAATGTGCAAAAGTTCTTACACAGAAAGTGGTTTCTGCAATGGTACAGTTCTCTTAGTATGGAACATTAAATGATATCTGTCACAGTGGACTTTGCAGAGTTTACAGAAACACATTTAGTTTAGCGTGTGATAGTGTTTCACCATACAAATCTTGTAATGGAAGCTGTGCACCGCAGATGCTTGTATCCTCCCTCTTTCCATTACATAGAAATTGCGCCAAACTTCTCTTTTCTCTATTCTCTCTTGCATTACTCCTGTGTAAGCGGTTGTGGTTGGTAATATTAATTGTTCTTGGATATCCTCAATGTAGATTCCCTCTCTTGTGAGTAAATATAGCAATCGGAATGGAGTAAAATTAGATACAACACACTCTAAATACAGTAATTTCACTTATTCTATGCTTCACAGATTTCCCTTGATTAGTTAGTTCCATATTGCTTCTAACCCATATAATAGTATGACCTGTAATTTAAATAAATTTATGGCACTTTCTAGGGATAAGCTTCTAAGGTTGGCGATGCTATGTATTGTAACGGTTGTATTCGCTATCTTGCATTTTATATGCTTTGTAAATGATGTTCCCCATCTTTGGTATGTTACTCCTAAATACTTGAAATGGTTCTCTATTGTTACTATGGTCGTCGGACGAGAAGTCGTGTGCATGCGGGGTGCGGAGGGTAAGCATGGTTGCTGCACATGCGCCATTCTCAAGTCTCGAGGCCTGACAATAAACATTGGTTCCGTCCGCGGTGATTCTTGTGAACTAAGGTGCTGCTCTGAAGTTTCAAATTGGTAGTGCAATTGTGCTTTAGTTACACATTTACTATAAATACTGCATAATGAACAGTTTATAATTCGAACAATCATCTCTTTTAGAGAGCTCGCACTGTTTATCATGACTAATGTTTGTAGCTTAGTGTAGTATCTGTTACTCATGCCATACCTACAAGCTGCTGCGACTTCTCATGAGACACAGATAGTAGTGGTTGGTCTTTGTAATACATAGTGTCATTTGTTCCTTTTTTACCTCCTTGTTTTTGAAAATCATCAGGTCTCTTTTATCTTGGTTTAAGTGTACGTAGGTGGTTTGAAAAGTTCTCGGAATGTACTAGAATTAAGTATCTTACCTCGGTGGAACTGCTTTTATTTTACATCTCCCTGTAGACTATTGCATTTGGTACAGCGATGTTCCAATGCCTTGATCCCATCTCGAAAATGAGATTCCTTCAGGCCTGCAAAATACCTCTCCAATTTGGCTGTCAGTTCTTCCCTTGTAGAAAATCTCCGTCCACCGAGGAAAATTTTCAGCTTGGGGAATAGATGAAAGTCTGATGGTGCCAAATCAGATGAATAAGGTGGATGTGGCAACAATTTGTACCCCAGTTCATGAAGTTTTGCCATGGCAGTAAAACTTGTGTGCGGCGGAGCGCTGTCCTGCCAAAACAGGCCTTGTTTCGCGTGTCTCTTCCTGTAGTTGGTCTAGGAGGTTTGCATAGTATTGCCCCTTAATTGTTTGGCCAGTAGGAAGATAATCTATCAGCAGAATGCCTTTTGCATCCCAGAAAACTGAGGCCTTGACCTTTCTGGCCGAACGCACTGCTTTTGCTTTCTTTGGTGGTGGTGAATCAGCATGTTTCCACTGCTTTGACTGCTGTTTTGTCTCTGGGGTATAGTAGTGGACCCAAGTTTCATCTGTAGTCACAAACCGGCGGAAAAAATCTTGTTGGTTGCACTGAAAACAGGCCAGACTTTGTTCGGACATTTCCAATCTGGTGTGTTTATTGTCCAATGTCAAGAGCCGCGGCACCCATCTTGCGGATCATTTTTTCATACCCAATTGTTCGGTGAAAATATAATATACCCGTTCAGAAGACATCCCTACAGCTTCAGCAATTTCCCGCACTTTCAGTCGACGATCCTCCATGACCATTTTATGCACTTCTACGATAAATTCTGCGGTCGTAACATTTTTTTGCCATCCACTACGCGGATCATCATCCAAGCTCTCCCGACCAAATTTAAACTCGCTGGTCCACTTGGCAATAGTTGAAAATGAAGGAGCAGAGTCCCCCAGTGTGTTCTGAAAGTTGGCATAAATTTCCTTTGCTTTCATACCTTTCTTTACAAAGTGTTTAATCACTGCTCGAATCTCAGTTTTTCCCATTGTCACAAATCACTACGCGGGAACAACAACAAAGAGTCGTCACTACCACACTCCTGCAGCTAGAGCACTGACGCGCCACCTGTTCACTCACAAAGGATGTGTGATTATTGCGCGGGAACCTCGTTGCTCTAGCACTGACATCTAGCGGTGGATGCTTTGCCGTTCTGATTATGTTCTCTACTTCCAGTTGCAAAAATATTTCAAGCAAAAGGAAAAAAAAGAAAATTATCAAAGAAAAGAGACAAGTGGAAGAAGCTGAACAGAATCCTTACGCAGCTCTTGAACCAAAACAACCTACTTTGTAAGAGAGATGCTCATTCAAATATAGCAAACACACTTTGTACCAGTCTTACAATACAAAGACATTTACCTGGCTTATAATTAACTGAAAAATCATGGTGTAATACTCTTAACTCATTCTTTGTTGGTAATTATGTTGATATATAAGCTAGATCTTTCCTGAAAATAACCCACTGTGGGTGGGGGCAGTAGAATAACACCTACGGTTTCCCCTGCCTGTTGTAAGAGGTGACTTGAAGGGGCCCCAGGGGCTCTGAACTTGGGAGCGTGGGTTGGCGACCACGGCGCCCTTAACTGAGTCCTGGCATTGCTTCCACTTGCTTGTGGTGGGCTTCTCACTTTCATCTATCATATCCAACCTCCCTTGGTCAACTCTTGTTCTTTTCCAACCCTGGCGGTATTAGGTTTGCAAATCCTGGGGAATCTCATTATCACGTCCTTCGTGGCCCTTGCCTTTCTTTGGCTGATACCTTCCTTTTCGGAGTGTCATATCCCTTTCATTTTTTTTCCCTCTCTGATTAGTTTTTTTTGCTAGTTGTTTTACGTCGCACCATCACAGATAGGTCATTATGGCGACGATGGGACAGGAAAGGGCTAGGAGTGCGAAGGAAGCGGCTGTGGCCTTAATTAAGGTACAGTCCCAGCATTTGCCTGGTGTGAAAATGGGAAACCACCGAAAACCATTTTCAGGGCTGCCGACAGTGGGGTTCGAACCTACTATCTCCCGAATACTGGATACTGGCCGCACTTAAGCGACTGCAGCTATCGAGCTCGGTTCTCTGATTAGTGTTATATAGAGGATGGTTGCCTAGTTGTACTTCCTCCTAAAAATCACCACCACCACCTTTCCCGAAAATAGATTCCAATGGGTTACAGTGAGAATTAATCTTAACCTTCAACCCATATACAAAAAAAATGGATAATGAAATGCAAAACACTATAGCTAGCATCTCTAATAATAATAATAATAATAATGCTTTTATGTCCCACTAACTACTATTATGGTTTTTGGAGGCACCAAAATGCCAGAATTTAGGCCCACAGGAGTTCTTTTATGTGCCAGTAAATCTGCCAATACGAGGCTGACGTATTTGAGTACCTTCATATACCACCTGACTGAGCTAGGATTGAACCTGCCAAGTTGGGGTCAGAAGGCCAGCGCCTCAACCGTCTGAGCCACTCAGCCCAGCAGCTAGCATCACTTTTTCAATTTGTGCATAAGTTATATGAATCGCCCAGTTGCAAAACCCATTATGTGCAGACAAACAAATTTTTCAGGAAGCGCAAAAAACTGTCATTTGTTATGCAACAAAGGAGGTTGAAATTCTGTAATTAAACAGTAAGCGTTCAATTTTGTCATACCGCAAAATCTCCATAAAATATAACTTATAGAACCCATGTTTTTTTGCAAAAAACATTTGGACATAACGAGTTTTGCAGCAGTTTTGTGGGGATAAAAGATATGTGCAGCAGTATATGGAGTAGAGTGTGCAGATTTATGGTGAACGTGTTTTATTAGCTACATTTGAAAGTATTACACTGAAAATAGCATGAATGGAAATAATTTTAAGGTTAGGATATATAATGTTTTGATATCTAATCCCCACTCTTTGATTTTATGATTACATCAAGAAATCATCATTCATTCAGAACGTTTTATAAGGTCTTTAATATTTTGTACAGTTATATTAAAAATACGTTATTGCCCTCAACAAAATTTCCCGCATCAATGTCATAGTTTGGCGTTTCACTGTTTAAAGTTTGCTGCTGGTCAAACAGTGACGTGTAGAACGTGAGGTCATCGTTCCTTATCCATTCTTTCTCGTAATGTTTGGTCAGCAATGTGTTCAGGTTGTTGAGCTTTTCTTTCTTAAGAGGAACCCCTTCCTCCACTGGTACTGGCACAATAGCAGAAAATGGTTTCCCATGCTTCAATATGCTTTTTGCTTCCATCAAAATCACTGTTATAGTTTACTTCACCTCTTATCGCTCAGTTGCCTGATTTTGTTCGTGTAAGTATGATCCTCTTACAGGGTTCTGGGACATAACGAGCTTTGATGCATAACACACGCTGGACATAACGAATTCTGCAGCAGTTCCATTATTTGTCACCTTTAAATGCATGGATTAAATGGCCTTTGCTCACGTATTAAATTGCTGGATTGTGTATTTTGATGAGCTGTATACAATGGCAGTGATAACTCATTTTGAGAAAAAATGACATGACAGGTTTTGCAACTGGACGACTCATATCTACTCAATAGAATTTAAACTCCTATAGAATGCCCATCCTGGAGCAAACATACAGCACACCCGGTCTATCTTTAGATGAATCAATTCAAAATTGGTGCTATGAGTAATAAATATGCTTCAGTTGAGAGATAGATTCTGTATGAACATTACTCCATTCTCTTCAGTGCCATTCTTTGTGAGATCTCTGAGAGGTGCTATCACTTTCAACATTTTTTTTTTAGTATAAATTTATCCAAATGTTTGGCCATATCGTACCAAGCACTTCACAGTTCTTTCTTATCTTTTGGCACTGGCAAGTCCAGCATGGCCATAACATAGTTTGTATCTGGTTGTATGCCAATATTTTGAGGAAATTTGTCCCATGATCTTAACTGACTTGGATTTTAACTGTATCCTACAGCTGTTAAACTTTACATTATACTTAAGAGAATGCTGAGGTTCAGGCTGCAAGTTCTTACCAAGCGATTTAACTGTGTGATTAGGGGCACACAAGTGTAAGCTTACATTCGGGAGATAATGGGTTTGAACCCCACTGTTGGCAGCCCTGAAAATGGTTTTCCATGGTTTCCCATTTTCACACTAGGCAGATGCTGGGGCTGTACCTTAATTAAGGCCACGGCCGCTTCCTTCCCACTCCTAGCCCTTTCCTATCCCATTGTCGCCATACGACTATCTGTGTCAGTGCGACATGAAGCCAGTTCTAAAAATACTATCTCTTCATTAATTTTAATTTTTATCCCTTCTGTTGATTACATTCTTTCATAGCCTCCTCAATGTACATATAGGAGTTCGACAAGCCTCTTGCATTTTTCCATTTATGTTTTGGCCCTCTGGTTTATATAAGTTGTGTTTTATCCTTGTATCCTTTATATCTGTAGCCAACTTATGTATTAATTATAATTTTCAAAAGAGTACTTTAGTCTATTCCAGTTTACATGGTCAAACCTTTTTCCTAGATTCATGATGCAATAAGTAGTGTTTTCTTCGAGCCCCACATTTTTGTATCATTTGTGTTAGTAACAATATGGCCTGTGGGCTGATGACCTAGATGTTAGGCCCCTTTAAACAACAACAGTCATCATCATCATCATCATCATCGGTATGGCCTCTTGTAAGTTCTCCTCTTTGTGTAGGTAATTGGTGTTAAGAATAAATAATATCACACATTGTCAATAAGTAGATTATCAATAAGCCATTAGTGCAAAATATATGCTAGAAAGTTTCATGTGTTCAGCTTTCTCAGTTTCTTCCGGGCTATCAATATTATTTTCATGTATCTTTTGTTCTGAGGGTGGTCCTTGTCTCTTCCTTTGGCCGATACCTTCATTTTTCAAAATGTCAGACTCCTTTAATTTTTTCTCTCTGATTTCTGTAAATAGAGGATGGTTGCCTAGTTGTACTTCCTCTTAAAACCACCACCACCACCACCACCACTTTGGCTACTTTAACCAAAACCATGATCTAGTGGATGCTGTTGTCTGTCCATTCTTTTAGTAGAAATTAAAAAATGTTATTCAAATCAGACTGACTGACGACTGATCGATCAGCGATTCAGTTAAGGGCTATTAAAAGGCTAGTTCACCAGTCCTGTGAATGAAGTACGGCTTCACTCTGAATAAGGGTAGTGGGTTAAGTAATCATAGGTGTACAAGTTTACAAGTTTTACAAGTAAGGTAAGGGCTGTGAAGGGTTGAAAATTAAAGAAAGTTTAATGTTGATTTGCGGAGTCGGTTAGTTGTCCTGTCTCCAAGATAGCAGGTTCAATCCCAGCTGTGGTCAGTGGCTTTTGAAGATGTTTGGAGCAACATTTCCATGTCATTGGCTACATTTATTGTTATTTACCTATTGTTTTGCCATTTAGGATCACAGTTAACACTTTCCAGACTTTCTGGATTTCCACTGTTCCGTCATCTTGGTGGAGAATGCAGCTCTTTGCTATTCAGACCACTTTATGCCAGTTCTCCTCCCCACATTTTCAGGAAGATCTGTGTACCAAGGTCCTGAACTTGCTTCTGTCTTGGAACGAGTGTCTCAGAGGCACCAGTCAAGATCTTCCTTCCCTGCTTTTGTCCATGGAATGGGTTATTTCCAAGTCGTGAGAAGATCAGTAATTTTGTGTGATGTTCTATGTTTGACTACAGGCAATCTACTGTAATCCATAGTTGACATAATATTAAGGAGGATTTTGATTTTTTCATGATGTAATTGGTGATTGATTGCTAGTGCATTATTTTATGCTAATTTTCTCTGTTTTTGTAGGTCCTCCTGCTACGCAGACACGAATATGCCTCGTTGGAGATCTCGGCAAAGACCCAAAGATATCCCAGGCTGCTCAGGTAAGTCAGTGGTAGGCTACTCTATTACAAGAGTATGAATGTAAATTTGAAAGGGCATCTACAAATGTTAAAACTTAATATAGCACACACCAGCCTGTATGGCACACCATGTACAGCTGTATGATGCTTGTTTGTTGTTAGGGATGTACTTAACTTCTATCAACTGAGGAAATGTGTACATAGTGTACCAGGAAATACTCATACTTTGTGCTTGAAGAGCACGAGATGAACACAAGGCGTGTACGGCACATTAAATTGGTGTGGGTCTTGAAGTTCTAGATGTTCTGGAAGGTCTCGGAGTTCAAATTGTAGGTTTCGCTCATGTGGAATTTGATTTTCACTGTTCCCATGAAGGTATTGAAGAAATGCTGATATTTTTGTGTTGAATGTCAATGGAATCAAACCCGAGACAATTCTTTAAAGTGAACTGCACTAGTTTCTGACTTGAGGCGAAAAACAAGATATTTGCAGCCAAATGTTAATGGAATAACATCTGCACACTTCCTAACATCATTTGCACTTGTAAAATTAAGCACACAAAAAACAATGCTGTAAATGTTTGAAGAATTGAGGACGCAAATGCTTGTTGGATCCTCCAGGATTTCAAGATCACTTTGATTCTATTTACAGTTATTTGGAGAGTGTATTCATTGTAATGAGCTCTGCTAGATGCCATAGGAATATTATTTACACTGAGTTAAATGATTCAGGTTGAATGAATCAGCCTCTGCTTCAGCATTCATGTCAATGTTAGCACAGTCTTCTGCTATGATGTTTGTGAAATTCTGATTGAGAACAACCTGGAAGAAGTTTGGAATACTGCTAATGTTTTGATAGATTCTGTCATAATTCACAATCAACCCTGCCTTTCTGAAAAAAGTCATAGTATCCCTTGATCTGTTCAGCAGCTTCTGCAATTCAAATTATGACGCTCGTCATTTAAATGGACTGCATGCGTTCTGAAGGGGAAGTAGCATCCATAATTTTGCTAATGAGCATTGCATTAGCCCTTTACAATTCTCACTTTCATGCACTTGATTATGTCTCGTTTCAGAGGTTGTGTTGCACTTGTGTTGTCAGAATTCATGAGTAAAGAAAACATTGAGAAAATTGTATATCATTTTCTGCCGTATCCAGTGAACCTATGTTTCTTTTCTTGGTTGTACAGGTTCCAGTAGTATTTAAATAATATATTATTAAGGTCCACCTTTTCAGTACAAACTGTACAATGTTATTAAATTACATATATGTTCAGGGACTAGTTTTGACCTAACAGTAGGTCATCATCAGCCTAAAGCAAATCAAACACAAATGTATCGAAGAAATTAAACAATGTAAAGACACAAAGATTTAAAAAATGTACATACCAGGTAAGAAATTAAGATAAGATTCGAGAGATGCGCTGCACTACGTTAAAAAATAGCTCTATGATAGAGATTCATAAAAATTCCAGTGCGCCGTAAAACATTAAAAAAGTTGTTAAAGAGATCCTTAAATTGCTGGTCAAAGAATTCAATACAGGATGGCTCCTTAAAGATGCTGCTTTCCATTCATAGATCAACTGAGCCGAAGTCACGCTGTCCTCTCAAGATATTCATAAAATCAGTACACATGGATGTGAAGCATGATGTTAGGAAGGCTCTTCTGTTTTTAGAATCTTTGAAGGATGATGATTGTTGCACGTGGAGGCTTAATACATAATAGTAAATAAAGGTGGTTGGATTTCACAGTTCAATACGGATCGTATAGTTGACATTGAATAAATGCCAGCTAAGATAGAAAGAGTTAAGTTAGGGGGAAGAATATATTTAAATGAAATATGCCATACGGGAATTACCTCGTGTTCCTTTGAATGATAAGGAAAACTCAATTCTAGCCAAAGGTCCTAATCACAGCTGGGCTAATCTTAATATACTTAATACCACTACCACTATGGTATTAGAATCTGAACTAGCCTTCAGTAAATTACCTATTGAAAAGCAGGATGAAGTAAGGTTTGAAGTGAAACGAAAAATTAATAACATTCTTAACTCAAATAATAACAGCAACCCCACTAACTCTAATAGCAATAAAGACTCAAGTCATCGAACAGAAACTAATACGCGCTCTTAAAAAGAAGATTTCTGATAATAATCTTATTGTCAGAAAAGCTGACAAGGGCAATACAATGGTTATAATGGAAAGAAACAAGTATATATATATATATATATATATATATATATAAAACTAAATTATTTTCTGACAGTTCGTTTACTGCAGTTAAAAAGGACCCTACTCAAAAAATCAAATGCATACTTAAGCAAACTTCAAAAAAATACTTCGTTCCATTTAACTTATCAAGAAAAAACAAAATTAACTAGTATGAATCCAAGCCTTCCCACCACTAAAGCCCTTCCTAAGATACACAAGCTGCCGGGCTGATTGGCTCAGACGGTTGAGGCGCTGGCCTTCTGACCCCAACTTGGCAGGTTCGATCCTGGCTCAGTCCGGTGATATTTGAAGGTGCTCAAATATGTCAGCCTCGTGTCGGTAGATTTACTGGCACGTAAAAGAACTCCCGAGGGACAAAATTCCGGCACCTCGGCGTCTCCGAAAACCGTAAAAGTAGTTAGTGGGACGTAAAGCAAGTGTAGCATTATTACATTATTAGATACACAAGCCCGGCGTCCCTATCCGCCTGATCATCAATTATAGACCAAGCCCTCTATATAAGACATCTCAATTCATTCAGAAGTTTCTAAGAAGATATAATTTTTTATCCAAAAATTCTGTTAAAAATACTACAGAATTGATTGAGAATCTAAATGTTTTATATCCATCCTAATCCCTTTACTCATTCGACATTATAAATATGTGTCATATCCTAAAGATGTGACAAGCTGGGGACTGGGAAAGTTGTCAAATGCACTACAATGAAAACTCCAGTTTAAGGCGACTTAATGTCAATATTAAACATATTGAATTACTGAGAATGAATTCTGTACAGAATATACAAAATTTACACACTTTTAAAATAAAGACTCAATTGTGCAATTAGGGAACTGTCTAATTGACTAATTTTCTGTCTAGCTAAAAGTTCTTGAGTTCCCTAGTTCTGTTTCTAATTACTGGATGATACTTATCTTCCGAGATGATGAAGCCTTCCGCGAAGTCTTCCTTCTTGAGGTTTCTGCTTTCACTCAAATTTACTAACACTTCACTGTATTCACTGGCTTCCTTCTCTATAGACCCAAGCGGATGCAGTACTGATACTTCAATTTAATACAGTCTGTGTGGCTCCCGTAGAATTGTCTCCGAATAGTGTTCTGATTGCTATATATGCCGTGGTTACAGCTCCCCAACTCTCCAGTTGAACTGTAGCTAGCCTTTAGCCTGTGAACTCCTTCATGGACCTCCACCCATATGCACGAACCACCAAGATTCTTACAGTTTCTCCCGTGTGACAGTCTTTACCTGCTGTGACTTCCTGCTACTTATCATAGCTAGACAGTCTACTTGTACGGCTACCTGGGCTAAATCCCTTACTGTGAGATTCCTATTAATTGTGAACCTTTCTGCCCGTTTAGGAATCTTCTTCCCACATTTGAGTGAGTGTGACTTTCCGGCTGACCGTCCCAGAATAATCGTTACTCGCTACCGTGGTCTTAGTTTCTCACTTCAACTTATTCATGGCTTGACAAGATTATCGCCCTGCCCAGGTACTGTCCCAATTACTCTTCCTGGTCGCCCACTACTTCCCCCTCAAGACTCACTACTAAGACTGATCCAACTATTGCATTGTGTTCTTCCTTTCTTCATTTCGCTGTACCTGTGTACTTGTTAAACATTTCAACACGCCTGTAAGGCTTCTACCGATCTGTACTGCGTCCTCTTAATAATTTCCATGTATGCTTCAGTTTCGTTTAATTATAAATATAATTATTTTACCTTGACAGCTTGAAGTTGTATTTTCATTTTCTGACTCTGTACTCCTGTATTGTGAGGTTGCGGTTCGAATTGATTTAGAACCGCTCGCTCACGAATTATGAATTGTGGGCGATGCCGCATCAGCAATAAGAATGTATCCTAGTATTCAAACCTCTAAATTATACCCTACCGAGCTCAATACCTGCAGTCGCTTAAGTGCGGCCAGTATTCGGGAGATAGTAGGTTCGAACCCCACTGTCGGCAGCCCTGAAAATGGTTTTCCATGGTTTCCCATTTTCACACCAGGCAAATGCTGGGGCTGTACCTTAATTAAGGCCATGACCGCTTCCTTCCCACTCCTAGCCCTTTCCTGTCCCATCGTCGCCATAAGACCTATCTGTGTCGGTATGACGTAAAGTAAATAGCAAAAATATATTATACTCTATTACAGAAAACAATTTAATTAAATACAGCCACCTAAGTGCTTTAGAAATACAAGATTTTATGTCTATTATGAAATTAGTTTTAAGTAATAACTATTTCACATTCAACAGTATTATCTATCAGCAAGAAGGTTTGGCCATGGGATGACTGGCCACAGGTATCTCAGCCAAAATTTATTTAGATTTTTTGGAACGTACCAAGAACAGTAACAACTTCAACAATATTCTTTTTTTTTTGTGCTAGATATGTGGATGATACTTTAGTAATCTTAGATGAGAGCACAACAGACGCTACTACCACTTTTTAACCTCAACAATATTGACCCGCACATAAAATTTACACTCGAATCTGAAAATGATCAAAGAATACATTTTTTTAGACTTGACCATCATTAGACAACCAAACTCCTTAAAATACAATATTTTCAGTAACCTACCCAAACAGCTTCTACTATTTGCCAAGATTCTTCACATCCCCAAATCCATGAACGAGCAGCATATAATAGTATGGTTCGTCGAGCCTTTACTGTACAAAATACTGTGTAGTCGACATACTTTGTCCTTGTGGCAGCCTCCGCATGGGGGAAGTTGTAATAATAATTTCCGAAAGTGATCTTAAAAAAGACGTGAGCAATATATTCGTATGATTGCTAAATTTAATGGATACAATAGTTATTTCATTGAAAGTATTATCAGTAAATACAAACATCGCCCTTTAATCACTCTGAGAAAAGAAAAACCTAAAGTTACTTTATTTTCTATTTTCATGTTCAGTGAAGATACAGGGTCTTTATGCTTGGAAGGTACCTTCTCGCTCGACCTTGGCCGCTAGTGACTGTTCAGTTGCCGGCTAACGCGCGTGCGTATGTATGGCACAATACGGTGCTCATAATCATTATCACGCATTTTACTCGCCATGCTTACAGTTTATGCTCAAAAATCAGTATGATGCATTATCATGCATTTATCATGCATTTTACTAACCATTTTTACAGTTTATGCTGAAAATGTTCCCCATGCGCTGCCAAAATAATCGGCATCTCCTAATGAAGTTTTTGGTTACTCTACCAAGTGCTTCAGCAGTGTAAGGCTCCTACCGATCTGCACTGCGTCCTCTTAACAATTTCCATGTATGCTTCAGTTTCGTTTAATTATAAATATAATTATTTTACCTTGACAGCTTGAAGTTGTATTTTCATTTTCTGACTCAAATTTTTTTATGTCTACTGTACTCCTGTATTGTGCGGTCGCGGTTCGAATTGATTTCGAACCGCTCACTCACGAATTAGGAATTGCGGGCGATGCCGCATCAGCGATACGACATACGTATCCTAGTATTCAAACCTCTAAATTATACCCTACCGAGCTTGATAGCTGCAGTCGCTTAAGTGCGGCCAGTATCCGGTATTCGGGAGATAGCAACTCGTATACAGTATTGTCTTTAAGTTCATCTAGTGTGTGAGGGTTGTTCCCATAAACTACATTTTTTAACATTCCCCACAAATAAAAATCACATGCCGTTAAATCTGGGCTATGAGGGGGCCACAGATTTTTACTTATGATCCTCGTACTAAACACGCTTCACTAAGGAGATAATGACTTTTACGTCTATTTTTATTGTTTACTGAACCTGTAGGTTTGAATCTCTTGGCCAGTTGTTTTATTGTCCAATTGACAGGAATGGGTCTCCCTGGAAATTTCGCTCTAAACTTTTGTCTTGTCTTAGCGCACGATTTTCTGCACTTAATGTAAGTATTATGCAGATATACACGTTCACGTAATGAATATTTCATATACATTACAGCACGATACACATTCACAATAAAACACTATACAATACGACATACAGTACGCAGTAGCTTCATTGAACACCCTATCTCGGAGTTCAGCTCTCAACAACTGCAGAGTGCCAGAAACCGCGCGTGCCAGCGGCCGGTAGCGACCTGTCATCGGCGGCCAAGTTGGAGCGATAAACTTCCTTCCAAGCATAAATAAAGGCCCTGTATTTATAAAGTCACTATCGTTCTTTAAAAAAAAAAAAAAAAAAAAAAAAAACATAACATGATGTTAAAATAGCCTTTAAACCCATCAATAATATTGCAACAGTCTTACACAACTCAACTTCTATTGATAAGACTGATTGCTTTTCAAAATCAGGAGTATATAGGATAAAATGCATCAACTGTAATTTTACTTATGTTGGACAGACAGGAAGGAGCTTCAACATAAGATACTGAGAACATGTCAATGCCCTGAAATACAATACATTTTCAGCAGTAGGACAACACATGAACGATTACAATCATAAGTTTACTGACATTAAGCATGATATGGAAATCCTCAAAATTATGAATAAAGGACCGCTCCTTAACATAGCAGAGAACTGCTTTATATATTTGGACGAATATTTTAATCCAAATTACAATCTTAATGACATTTCCAAAAAACCAAATATTCTATTTCACCTGCTTATTCACATTTTCAGAAACGCAAAATCAAATAGTCAAGGTCTGATTTTTCATTCTATTTACAGTACTTTACTTATGCAATCTTCTGTATTCCCGCATCCCTCAGCCCCGCCTTGACAACACGAGGTAGTTCCCATATGACATATTTCATTTAAATATATTCTTCCCCCTTACTTAACTCTTTCTATCTTAGCTGGCATTTATTCAATGTCAACTGTACGGTCCGCATTTAACTCCATAATCCAACCACCTTTATTTACTATTATGCATTAAGACTCCATGCACAACAATCATCCTCCTTCAAGATTCTAAAAACAGAAGAGCCTTCATAACATCATGCTTCGCATCCATGTGTACTGATTTTATGAATATCTTGAGAAGACAGCGTGACTTCGGCTCAGTTGATCTATGAATGGAAAGCAGCATCTTTAAGGAATCAGCCTATATTGAATTTCTTGACCAACAATTTAAGGATCTTTTAACTTTTTTAATATTTTACAGCGCACTGGATTTTTTATGAATCTCTATGATAGAGCTATTTTTTAACTTAGTGCAGCGCATCTCTCAAATCTTATCTTAATTTTTTACATGGTAGGTACATTTTTAAGACCTTTGTGTCTTTACGTTTAATTTCTTTGATACATTTGTGTTTGATTTGCTTTTATGTCTCTATTAGGTCAATCATTTTCCTTCCCATTCATTGTTAAAATATTTATTGTTCCAAATCAAGTTTTGTTCTCTGATCTAACATTTGTACGAACATCAGGATTACCATCATACTTTACAACTGGAGCCAGAGACTTGTCAGTTCCATTTCCATTTTTAAACTTCCATCCGAGGCTTGTATTATAGTTGGTAGCGAGTACAAATTTACTCATCTGCTGACTTGCTAAGTCTAACGCATCTGAGGATTTTCTTCTTCACAAGGTGCTTCCTCTTCTAATTTTCCCCAGAGAGGATGGGTTGCCTCATCCACCATCTTCGCCATTCTGAAGGTCTCCTTCTCTGCCTAAGATGCTGTTAAGGTCTTCACCCGTAACCCTGGGCATGGCTTCCATGTTATACCCCTTCCCTTTATTTTCATTAGACATGTACAGTTGCTCCCACCCTGCGAGTGGCTGGAGTTGAATGATAATGATGATGAGTACAGTTGCTTAAAAGAAAAGTGCATGTTATTGCATAAGTTTCCCACAAGTGTACTTCCCTCAGAAACAACTGAGCCTATAAATATGCATATGGTAGGTAACCCACAAGGTTTGTATCTACAAGGGAGGTGAATTATTCCAGGGCCACCCTCCCTATATATATAAAAAAGAAAACTTAATTACATGGAAAACTTTAATGGCTCCCAATACAGCATTGTTGAAGCTATTGTTTAACATAATCACCACCAGAATTGAGACACTTGTCAATCGTGGAATCAACTTTTGTATGCCGGTGTCGTAGAAGTCTGCTGCCTGGGAATGGAACCAGCTTGTGACATTCATCTTCAGCTCTTCATCCATGTGAAAATGCTGACAGGACAGGAATTTCTTGAGGTGAAAAAAAATATGAAAATCACTGGGAGCAACATCAAACGCCTCCCATCCAAACTCCCGATGAACACTTGCTGAGTGCCAAGCATTGTCATGGATCAGCACAACACCTGCACTGAGCATTCCATGCCTCTTGTTTTGAATGGCCCGTCGCAGTTTCTGTAATGTTTCACGGTAATGGTCCGTGTTCACTGTTTCAGCTCTGGACAGGAAGTCTATGAGCAGAATGTCCTTCCTGTCCCATAACACTGTGCACATCACTTTCTGCACTGACACAGTCTGTTTCACTTTCGTTCTGACCAGAGATCCACTGTGATGCCATTGCATTGACTGCTGCTTGGTTTCTGGGATAAAGTGAGCAACCCTTGTCTCATCGCCCCTGACTATCCTAGTACCATAAATTTTCATATAATTCTGTATTGAAGAGCAATATAGTGTAAAACAAGAGCTAAAAGGTTTCCACCTATTCAATACTTATTTTATTCAATACCTTTTACCGTTTTTGTTGTTGTTACAATAAATAAGTATTGAATAGGTGAAAACATTTTAGCTCTTGTTTTATGTGATGGTCTTGTCGAGGAACTCTTCAGCCATCGTGGTACCACTGCAGAAATGTCAGCGCTGCATTTTGTAATCAGGTGTTGTAACACCCACCTGACAGACACTTTCTTGAACAGGAGGTGCTTAGTGACAATTTCATGCAATAACGATTGCAATATCTGTGGAAAATGGCTGCCGAGTTCCATAATCGTGAAGCGACGGTTCTCCATTACAGTAAATAGAGAGATGGATGATCTGCCTAGTCAATACTATATATTTCATTAGGTCTTATTGTAATACATGAATTTTAACATAATTAGCTGAAGAAGAGAATGTACATATTCTCGAAACATGTACTAGATATAATGTAGGGCCTAGATATAATAATAGTATTGACTAGGTGAATCATCCATCTCTCTATATTTACTGTGAGTAAGTCAATACGGACCCAATACTGCCATTATGGTCAAGATTATTAACGGTTCTCCATTATGCGCTGTTGCACCAGCTCCACAAAGTCATCATTGATGAGGGATGGTCGCCCACGGCCTTCTTCATCATGGACATTTTGACGACCTTTGGCAAAGTGCCTTCAGTAGCGATGCACCATCCTTTTGTTCATGAACTTAGGCTCGTTGACTGACACGGCTGATGGTCAATTTAGATAGGCGCTATGTTTTGTGCATTAAGAAACTTTGTCACAGACCGAACCTCGCAGGCAACGGGAGAAAGAATGCAAGCCATCCTTTTGAGCCACTGCTGGTGCGCTACTGACATCTGGCGGGACTTGTCCGGCTGGCATATGATTGCTACTTCATAGATCCTGTCGCACATATTCAAATTTCCCGGCTAAATAAGTTTACTGTACAAGAAAGGAAATAGGGAAACTTAAATTTTTGGATGGCCTACATATTTTGATAATAATAAAATTAAGTCTGACAAAATATTAAAGGCGAAGAACATACAATACCATGCACTCATTCTGTTTTTTGAGCGACTGTACATCTGGATCAGGAACCATTTTATGGAGTACACAAGCAATTTAGATAATTTATTCAGCCTGCAGTTGGCTGAACTGAAATGTGATCAGACAATAAAAGTCAAATTCATTGGATGGTTTTATGATATAATTTGATTATTGATGAATAACAGATTTCCTGCAAATCTTACTGAAAGCTTAAACTCCAATCCTTTACATCTTATTGGTGTGAACAAGCATTTTTCGTGTTTGGACATTAAAACCAAAGAAGAAAATAGGCTTTTGTCCATTGAAGAACTTCATGTTTGCCTATCAAAGTTGCTGCCAGGAATAAAATTGTTGTGCACCAGAAAACATTATCACTTTGAACTGTCTGTGTTAACGGAATTTTGCATTCAAACTTTTTATCTTCTTAACTGAGAGTGAACCTTGAAATAAACAAAAACAAAAAAAAAACTTCAATGACAGTATTAATCTCTCTCTTTACTTGAAATGCTTTGCATAGATATAAAAAAAATATATACTGCTCTTAATAACAGTTTTTGTATATTGTAAAATTAAAGGGAATGGCTTTCTGTAAATAAATACTGTTCTAAATTTTTTTTTGAAAATATATGAAATACTATTTGGTTTACCTACTGTACAACACTTTTATATTTTGTTCTAGGTTACATACAATATGTATCAGGCAGCCAGGATTCCCCAAGGTTTAGTTAAATATTTTTGGGTTTGCTGAAACAAAAATGTTGGGAAACACTAATTTAAGTTCATGGGACTGTAGAATGTTTCTGTTGACAGGTTTTACTATATAAGTTACTTTTTATTCTTACTCTACATAATCTCTATTACCATCCTTATGTTGGTAAGTTCATCCTACATCTAATAGATTGAAATCTACTTGATTCTTGATTTGTAGTTGTCAGAATCTATTGTCAGGGTATAACAAGATTATGATTTGTATTCCTCAGAGTTTTGGAGTTCCTGTCGTGATATCCGAGACTGGAAGAGAGTTCCTAAATGATGGCACTTGCGACACAGTGTTCGTTGTGAAAAATTTCAGTGGGCCTGTCTTCAATGCCATACATCAGTCTGAAATGAGGTGGGTACACAAGTATTTCACAGTCCCTTTTAAGTGAGCTAAACATATTGGGTTCTTGATCTGTGTTTTTAAAGTTTTAATGGCTATAATGCTCACTATTCCAGTGTAGTAATGTTCTGGTTTTGTAGAAAGTCACTTTAACTTATTGCTGACTGGGTGCTCCTCACACTGCACATCCCCTGTGTCTGGCCATTTCCTGAATAACATAATGAAGTGTGTGGATAAAAACAAATGAGCCTGGCTTCATTAACTTTTGTACTGTTTGTGATGGAATTTACAGGAGACATTCTGAACGAGTCCTAATGTTTTCTGGTGTGGTAGGTTGTAAGCAATGACGTCTGTAATGAAAGGTTAAACAACATGCACCTCGTTCCACTCGCTTTGTCATTGACCACGACTTCTTTACCTGGCCAATCCGTGTACACAAAGCAAAATTTCTTAGTCTCATTGCTAGTTCAGACAACTTCAAGCTTCTAGGGGTTATTTTATGTGATGAAGTAGTTTGCTGGTGATATAAATTTGTTTGATCTGTCACAAGTTTAAAATATCATTACCAAAAATAAGCCCTACTAGTTGTTCAATATTTTTAATTCATCAAGTCTTACAGTAATGCATGGGACTTATGAGAAATCTTGTAATGTCAATACACTATTATGTACCACCCACTTATTAGATGAAATAGAAATATCACTTCCATTCACATTTGCATCACTTCAGCCTCCTTTGCGACCTCCACATTTGCACATTGTTTCAGCATCATACTGTCTCTTTCTTCAGAAAAGCTTTCAGCACTGAACTTGCGTTCTTTAACATAACATGGGCAATCCTAATATTCACTCGCATGCAATTAATTAAATATTGGGTTGGCTCGGAAGACTAGGCATTTTTTTAATAAACAAGATACGTACATCAGTCAATCAATAATTTATTCTCTGTTTTTGTTTACAACTTCTTTCCAATGTTCAGCAAGCTTTTCAATGCCTCGATGGTAGAAATGCTCATTGCATTCGTTGGACGTAAAGTTCCATACTTACTGTTTGGTTCCGGTCAAGCAGTTTGTAGTGGATCATGTCTTCCCAGTCCCGCCATACACACATCGTTTTGCATGGATGAAGACCTTGTTTTGATCACAATGTTTCCCGTTTGCTGAGGTTACGCCATTCTTTGCGCTGCTTCCTATTGACATACAGGCACCCTTTATCATAGCCGGTAACAGTTCGGTAAAGGAATCGCTTCTTGTGTCCATGAGCTGACCGATGACGGGGAAGCAAACCGGCGGCGATTGTGGCTTGTTGATTTTTGTTATCGTTCAAAGTAAGCGGGACCCTTGCCCCCAACTTTTGAACCTTTCCTATCGAGTGAAGATGACGCTCTGTGGAACTGTGGGAGCATTCCATTATATCTGCCAATTCCCTCTTCGTTTAGGGTGGATCTTCTTGCTATTCTATCAATCTTGACCACCAGCTATTTGCACAAAATCCAATAGATATCACCAAATGTACAAATCGTGTCAACGCAAGTCAACTCTGGACCTGCCAGCAATGTTCGGCCAGACTAACGTGAATAAACTTGAGTCTTGTCAGCAATGTGTTAAGAAAAACTCTCTGTTAGAGCTATTTGTAATGTGACTGAGCAAAGTTCTAATTTGAGGTGGTCATAGGTTGGAGGATAGGAACTCATGTAGTTTGTGTGTTCGATAGCAGGATCCTGGGCCCTACAGCTCTTCAGGAGTGTGCTCAGAAGGGTGAGGGGCTGCCTTCAAACACTCGGCCCCTGTACAGCCTCGCTATGTCTGGTCTCGTCATCTGCTTTACTGGATTCCGGAAGAAGGATGAGTTGGTGAGTGAATGCTATCAGCTGTCTTTCTTGTTTGTTATATTTAATCCTGCTAAGCACTTCAGCACTCTTGTCTATTTTACAAGTCACTTTTTCTTTTGTTCCTAACATTAGTTCAGTTAATTATCCAAGGAGACCTGTTATGTTTTCCATGCTAGATATATTAAGTCATTCGAATGTTATTAGTATCTATTTCTGCTTTATGAAAAACAAGTTAAATAAAATGTGTACAATTTGTGATTAATTTTATTGCTCAGTGTTTGTGATGTTTATGGTAAGATGTTGAACTGTTTCTAGGAAATTTAACAAACTGCAATCATACAGTTAACTCTTGTCAAGTGGATACATTTTTTGTTGCGAGTCTAATTAATTTTTATGATTTTTTTCTTATTGTTAAACACAGACACTCAAAAAATATTAGTTGATCATAAATAAGCCATTCATACGTAATTTCATCAGAATGGATTGCAGGTAAACATTTATTCTGGAGGAAATAAATACCGTATTTACTCGCGTATTAGACCCCTTTTTTCCTACTTTTACAGCCAAAAAAAGTAAAAGGGGTTTAATGTGCGATAACCTCGAATTTTGTGTAGTGAACACATGACTTCTAGGCTATAAAAAGCTATAAATTGTACATGTAAACATTCTACACTGTTCTTTAACAAACTTGTGAATGAATTTGAGTTATACTGGCTATTTTCATTGGAAGGCAGTATTTCTAAATGTAAAAAGTCAATAAATGGTGTACACGACTCTTAGGCCTACGTATAAAGTAAATACAGTAGAACCTCGATTATACGTTCCCGGAAACTACGTTTTCCCGTATTATTAGTTCAAATTACGTGGTCCCGCGAGCATCCTTATTAAATCACGTTGTAAAAATCCTGCATTATTCGTTCCTCGAAGAAACTATTTCCTAGATCAACCGCCCAGAAATTTCAGTCCCATCAATGCTAAATCCTCGATTACGTTTTTTTCAAGAAACTGGATCTTACGAAAGGACGGCTACAGCATATTTACGGATCTCGGTGTTGACGTCCCGTCATTGCGATAATTTGAGGAAGTACTGCACTGAAAAAGCGGTCGGCGGTGAACTTGGATAAGGGATGATCTTAGCATCGCATTCGGGTAGTATTGTTTAGAGAATCCTCGGAAATCATAAAGCAGAGAGTGCCCACAACAGTTGGAAGGAGACATAGCGCACTTCGACAGCTCTATTTGAAGACGGAACGAGTTTCGTCAAATGTTCGTACTTGAAAAAGTCTACATTATGTCCAGGGTTAGATGTTTCTGTTTTTTTAATAACCTTTTTCGAGTGTATCGCCGAACAGGTTTTCGGCATTTCCCTTGGGCACTGTATAGTCGCTGGGCCTTCAGTCAGGAATCGAAACTGCTCCTTCTTAAGTAACACAAATTTAGTATTTCAGTATTATCACATATGATTATGTTATCGAGACCAGAACAGATGTTGCACGTTACATACGTAATGCCATGGGAGGTTTTGGGATTACCTATTACTGTTTTCGTCCTAATGTAAGACTGGGAATTTCACGTTTATGTGTTAAAATGTTATAAGAACCACAGTCGTTTTATTTGCGCACATTGCATTTAAAAACTTTGTATCATTTCGCACTCGTGCCGACTTGTACAGCGAGATTCACAATTAAGTATTTATTTATTTTCCACCTAGTCGATACAATGATTGCTTAAGGCAATTTTTAATGGTCAATCACTGTATCGACTAGGTGGAAAATAAATAAATACTTAATTGTGAATCTATTGAAGTGCGATACGGACCATGAAGCTGATTTTATTGTACAGCGAGCGCGCTTTCCAGCTGAGCTGAAGGTCGCGAATAATCGTAATTTCGGAAGTGTTAGTGATATTTTTTCTCTTTCCAATTTGATTGTGATTAGTGCGGGCAGAATTGAATATAACGCATTCGAGAACTTAAGGATTGATACATTTGAAACCATGTTCTCGAGTTCAACATAACCTTTAAAAGTCGATGTAGGCCTAATTTGCGTGGCACACAATTTCCTTAAAATGACTAGCAACAGTATATCGGTGACCAAATTACAATGGAAGTTTAAAAAAAAAGGAATTTCACCATCATGTTGGACGCTTTTGTATTTAATGTGCTTTTATTTTATTACATTAGATAATTAAAAACTACTTGTGGTCAGTTGTTGTTTGGCTTGGCGTTACGGGTACCGTATTAAATTTTTTAAAGAGTTTGGCTGATCGAAGTTGCTGAACTGGAAGAAGTTTTCAAAGGAATTTGATGACGTTTTCAGAGGAAACTGACGAAGTTACCTTGGTAAAATTGATTGTAAAGTTTCGAGATTTTTAAGTCGCGTACAGGTAATTAACGTTTGAAGCCAGCTCCACGGTCTAACTTGCCTGCCTCTCACCTGGAGGGGCCGGGTTCGATTACTGGCCAGGTCAGGCATTTTTACCCGGTAATGAGGGCTGGTTTCAGGTTAAGTCATTCTATGCCTACCTTTAATTGAGGAGCTATTTAATGGAGATATGGCGACCTCGGTGTAGAGAGCCAGGAATAACTGCCGAGAGGATACCTCACACTGACCATGCGTCATCGCGAAATCTGCAGGTCTTTGGACCAAGGGCAGTCACTTAGTGGGCGGAAGGCCCGTTGGGGCTGTAGTCTGGTTTGGTTTCGGGGCATTTTTAAGAAAAGTACAGTATACATATTTCATTTTTGTGATGTTTAGCCAAATTGTTGATGGTTCATTAGTTCTCGAGTTTTCCGTTTTTCCATGTTGTACGTTTTTTATTCGTGGTCCCTCCAAAAACGGAGAATCGAGGTTCCACTGGAGCGTGTCTCTGTTGGTGGCACATTTATTAAATAAATAAATAAATAATCCGTTTTTGTTACTCATCACGTCGTTTGTTTCATCTCATTAATTCCTCTGATGAGGTCGATGTCAGGAAGGGCATACAGTCATAAAAACTCGCTACGGAGATTTGTCTCACTTCATACTCGACCCCGTAGAGAAAAGGGATAAGGCTATCATATTATCATAATATGCAATATTGATACTAAGTAACTAACTAACTAACTAACTAACTAACTAACTAAACTGCGGCTGTTGAAAGCCAGACCCTTATTTTTAAGAATATTTCATACCTGTTCTCTACATTTATCACATCAGGATTTACCTAAACAGCTGTAAATGAGATAAGAGAGACTGCATTGTTTAAGTTAGGTATGCTATCGCCTGGAAAGTGCCAAAAGTTCCATGGCGGAAAGAATAAAAATGAATAACAGGAAAGTTTGCCGCATTTATGGATATCTACAGGTGTGGCTGTAATGCGTTTTGTTATCATAATGTTTAATTTTGTACATTCGCCACTTTCTATAATGTACACCCTAGTATGTTTTGTTTGGCGTCTCCGAATATCGTTGAAAGTATGTGGCAACATATTGTTAGGTAAGTTGGCGAGTAAAACAATTGTGGTTGAATTGTTTTTATCGCTTTAAACCTACTTCTCTCCCAAAAAAACCCTATATTGGCCCGAATTACGAGATATTAAATGATCACTTTGTTAATAATCTTACCTCTCTATATTAATAGGCCTGGCAACAACCGTGAATATTTCATAACTAAAGTAAACTAATTTCCTCATCCCAAGGTGGTTCAGCTCTTTTTTCAGACAGGTCCCCAGCGGAAGGGAGTTGCATGTACCATTTTTACCCCAAATCAACCTTCCCGCAATTCGTAAATCTCTATTAATACGGTACCGGGAATCAAACTCAGGCTCCCGAGAACGGCAGTTAATTGTGCTAACCATTACGCTGGGACATTCTTAACTAAAAACACAGACATATATACATGACTGATGCATGCTTGCAGTGCGTGGGTACACGAAACTATTCACCTATTTGTACGACGTCATCAGAGCTGCAGTAGGCCTACGCAATGGAGGTGGACATTTCTTAACTACGAAACACAGATGTACCACATGACTTCGGCACATGTTTTTGTTGCGTGGGTCGTACGGACAAAACTATTAACAATTTTGTGTTTTGTCATCAGAGCTGCATAAGGCTTGTACCCACTTCAAAGCGGAGTCGTTGTTCTTCTCTGATGAATGACGTTGGGGGGGGGGGTCTTGTATGCGAGATTTATTTTTTTCATTTTCTTCATCTCAAAAAGCCAAGGGGGATCTAATACACGAGTAAATATTGTACTCTACTGCCTGTTTTCAAGCAAAAGTGGCACAAGGCTTCCCACATAGTACTTTTGACTAACGTCACAAAATTCTATATTTATTTTACATCCATAAAACTGGGTTGTAATTCACTTTTTTTCCTACTTCATAATTCATTATCACTGATATTACAGTACAGTATAATTATTGAAATTGAAAAATTCATTAATAGAGATCCACAGTACATTATACGGTATAATCCCGATTTTGCATGACCTCAATTTAGCATAAACCCGCATGTAATGGAAAAACTTCAAGTCCCAAAAGTTATTTCATAAGAGCAATGCAATTTTATATTCGATTTAATGTAATTCACAATAGAGCAAAACCCGCATTTAGCGTTAGGGAAATGTTAAAATTCTCAAATATTTCTATTCGTTTTGGTTTTGGGACATTAAGAACCTACGGAAAGGGACGTCATAAGCTTGCTAAGGATGATTTAAGGCAGAAGACTAATTTAGAACGCAGGCAATTAGGGCTAAAGTGAGATATCGGACTCAGATACAAATCCGACTGCGGCCGTTGTAGTAGAAGAGAACCCCCGTTTTAATAAGAATGTTATTATGACCTTTGAAAATTCCTATATTGATCTGTGCAGTATTTTTCGGGTATAATGGGAAGCCTTTTACTGATTAATCCGTTATTAGGGCAAATTAGGGCTTGCTAGTTTTTATGAATCATCAATATTCATAGTCCAGCGTTTATATAGAACGCAATCGATCATCTTCCATATTGATTCCTTGCTACGTATGAGCAAGTCAATCTTGAGTGAGCCCGAGCTCTCTTCACAACTCCGAATGGTGTAAACAAACATTGGGATAACGTTTTTTCAATAAGTGCAATGACAGCAGTTGTTGACTCCTTAGAAGTGAAGGCTTAAGTAAACGATTGTTTAATTTTAATACTAGGTACTGAAATAAAATAAGAATTCTCCCTCTCCAGGTACAGCAGTGTGCATAGCTGATTTCAGAGGTTAGGTTATGTACTTTCGCGTTTTGTTAAATTTCAGAAAGACTGTTCCCATTTAAATTTATAGTGAAAGGGTTATAATTATTCTACGGGGAGCTTGAAATATGTTTTCATAATACGTGTGAGGTAAACCTAGGTTAGGTGACGCCTCTTGAAGTAAGAAAATGTTTGCCACCGAAAGTGTTTAAACAAGCAGATTGCTGTTTCATACTGTACCAATTTTTATGTGTTTTTGTGTGAGTTAGGTATCTTTCCCGACTTTTATGGAAAATGATGTATAACATCATAAGAACAATCTCAAACGGTAACGGTTTTGCATTCACCAACAAAAATCTGTCAAAGGGGAAGGTTAACCATGCATGGGATCACCATTATCAGGAATAGTAGCGAGCATTTTCCTTAATAACACTGAAAAAAATTTCTGAACCAATTAAGAGACGTAGAGGGTTACAAAGTTTTAAGAGGTGTGCAACTACACTGATCGGCAAAATTAATGGATCAATTGAATTTTCTAAGGAAAAAGCATGTTAAATTGTGAAACATTTGTTTTATTATTTACACTGATCATTTTCATGAAGAAATCATGCAAATAATGCTATCTGTCTGTTAATGCTACTATTTATGTCGTAAACTAGAATTGTTCGTGGTCCTGGGTCATGTCCTGGGATTCTGCACACGCGGGGAGCTCCTTAGAAACACGCGGCACCACCAGATCAGATCCTTCATTGCCGCAGAACTGAGAAAGAAGGGATTCATTGTACATGAGGAGGTACACGGACTGGCCGTAAATGGTAGTTCGCAAAGAATTGACATCATAGCCTTTAAAGAAAACAGCTCTCAAGGATTCATATTAGATCCGACGGTCAGGTTCGAGCACCATAGCGGTCAGCCAGAGGAGGTTAATCTAGAAAAGATTAACAAATACAAACCAACTATCCCTTACTACAAATCAAAATACCACCTTCAGGAAATTGAAATAATAGGGATAATGGTCGGAGCTCGCGGTACCATACCTCGTCACTTCGTCGCCACATGGAAGCGCTTCCAACTCCCATTGAAGCTCACCCCGGAAATCGCGACCCTCGTCCTCCGAGCCTCCATCAAGATCATGAGGCATCACCTCTACAGCTAATTTTGAATGTTCTTTTATTAATACATATGTACATAAAATTGATATGTTTTACCTTGTTCTTAGCGGCAGCCTGTAAATACAGGAGGTCTTTCCAAAATAAATGGAAATTATATATATATATGGACTTTCTGTCAAATTCTGATGATTAATTCCTCTGATAATATGTAGGTACTCATCTGAACCTGTCCTGTCACTTATGTTGTTCTCACACTCTCAATTTCACTTTTTCACTCATTATCGCTCATTTTTTATTATTCATCAACACTATCTAGTAGTTATGCCTCAATTTCAGACTCGTTTTGAACTATTATTCGGATATGTCTACAGTAGGTAAAACGCGAACATTTGCAATGTCAACAACAATCTTCTGATAAAATACACCACCATGGAAATTGTGCTTAGAAGCAAAACCTTTCCTTCTTTTTCATTCCAAATCCCTGTGTATTCACTCCTGACATCTGTTGACTAATATTATAAACATCTGAAACATACAAATACCAAGCTTGATAGCTGCAGTCGCTTAAGTGCAGCCAGATCCAGTATTTGGGAGATAGTGGGTTCAAACTCCACTGTCGGCAGCCCTCAAGATGGTTTTCTGTGGTTTCCCATTTTCAAACCTTAATTAAGGCCAGGGCCACTCCCTGCCCACTCCCAGCCCCACCCTGTCCCATCGTCGCTGTAAGACCTATCTTTGTCGGAGTGACGTAAAAGCAACTTGCCAAAAAAAACGTACGAACACAAAAGTACATAATTTTCAATTCCATATAAAGACGTGTGTGTGTGTCTCTCTCTCTCTCTCTCGAGTAGACGCGTTTTGGATAAACACGTGTAACGCTTGACAAAGATGAAATAATAAATTTCAAGAATGGTATTGGTCATTTCTTGTCTTCACTTGAATATTGATGACCATCATAGACTTTTGCAGGTGCCTTTATAATATAGAGTACAGTGAAACCTCGGAGTGCAAGTAACTTGGTCTACGAGTGTTTTTCAAGACGAGCAAACATAATTGTAACTTGATAAGCGAGTGAAGTTCTGCAATATGAGCATCACTTGTGCCTACGTTTTCCCCTCCCCCCCTGCCTCTCTTTCCTGGGAGAGTGTGTGTAATCATCTACCGCCCTGGACTTCAGTTGGCGTGCCTCGCTCACATAGTCAACACCATACGAGTGTACCTGATTTTTTTCTTTCAATAATGTTTTAACTGTTCTGCAACAATGGGCCCAGTGAACGAAAAGAAGGGTAAAAAAGGAATTCGGTCGGAAGAAGGAGATGATTACGATGGTAGTTAAGGATATGATCGAAAAGCATGAATGAGGTATGCGAGTGGTTGATATTGCGAGATTTTATAACTAGTCTACGCCAACGCTTTGCACAATATTATAGAAGAAAGAAGAAATAAAAGGGGTAGATGCAGCAAAAGGAGTCGCAAGAGTTGTGGAAGATGTAGAAAAGTTGCTTCTCATTTGGATAAATGATAAGCAACTAACAGGCGATACAGTGACCGAGAATTTAATCTGCGAGAAGGCAAAGACATTGTACCCCGACCTCGTAAGTAAATTACCGTGTAGTACACGTATGTCAACAGAAGTCGAAGAACACGTCGAAGCCATCAGGGGATGTTTTGATAACTTTGGAGAAGTGGCATCCATAGTGTTGTGAGGCACGGGGAGGCTTCCAGTTCAGATGCTAAGGCAGCTGAGGCATTAATTGCTGAGTTCCAGAAGCTCATTGTTACCGAGTGTTACCTCCCACAGCAAGTTTTTAACAGCGACGAAACGGGACTTTTTTTTTTGAAAAAGATGTCGAAGGACCTACATTACAACAGAAGAGAATTCAGTGCCCGGTCACAAGCCCATGAAAGACCATGTAACCCTGTTATTGTGTGCTAATACGCGCGGGGATTTAGAAGTAAAGCCCCTGCTTGTGTATCACTCCGAGAATCCCCGAGCCTTCAAGAAATGCAAGGTGCAGAAGAGCCAGTTAAATGTTATGTGGAGGTCCAACACTAAGGGCCCTTTCACACGATCCACTGCTTGCCACGCCACTCCACTCCACTCCACCAGAGGTGTGGTAAAAGGCCGGTAGCGTTCACACGAGACACTTCGTGTGGCGCAACCTCCGTCCACTCTCGTCAACAGCAGGCTGCTGTCGACCGGCCTGAAGTGTCTTCCACACTGGGCGACCGGAAGCTCACTCATCACTGAATCAGATTAGCTCGTTCAGACAGTCAACATATAAATTAGCTACAAGTTCGAAGATTTCGTTTCAAAATGTCGGTTCCATTTATAGATACTGAAAAGTTAATAATAGAAATACAAAATCGGCCTTGTCAGTGGGATTAACGAACGACAGACTATTCAAATAAAATAAAAGGCTTCAAATGTGGAATAAAGTTTCCCATGAAGTGATTCCACTTTCTGCCGAACTGGACAACTCCAAAGAGAGAGAAGTTGATATCTACAGTAATAGGCTATATGTGTTATATGTTAACAATTTTCGATATTACAATAACATGGGTCATTGAAAAATAATTAATCAAGGCTTTTTAGCAGTCTTCATTTCAAAAGAACTGCTTCCAATTAAATTACATAATAACATTTTCTTATTCGGACCGAACACGATAGCCGCAGTCGCTTATGTGCCGCTATTATCCAGTATTCGGGAGATAGTGGGTTCGAACCCAACTGTCGGCAGCCCTGAAGATGGTTTTCCGTGGTTTTCCATTTTCAAACCAGGCAAATGCTGGGACTGTACCTTAATTAAGGCCATGGCCGCTTCCTTCCCACTCCTAGCCCTTTCCTGTCCCATCGTCGCCATAAGACCCATCTGTGTCGGTGCGACGTACAGCAACTTGTAAAAAAAAAAAAAAACCCGATCTTATTCATGAGAACTACCAGTCTTATTTACAGAAGGTAGGTGTTGGTAGCAAGGCCATACTGGTAGCTCACTAAATCAGTCGTTCAAACGGTCAACATTGTGTGCGTCACAAGTTTGAAGTTTTTTTTTCAAAATATCGGCGGAATACATTTTCTCATGTTGGTGTCCTGACGCTGTAAACTTGCTTCAAGGATTGACAACAATTCAGACAAATTCCCACTCATACGAAAGTAACTAAGGAACATTTTTAGATCATTGGTATGTTCATCTAGAAGAACGATGTGAGTTCCTCGTTCTAGGCGATATGAATTCAATGGATGGACCCAATGAACCTTAGTACTGTTCTTTCACCTCAACCTTCTTTTCGGAAGAATAAAAATCCCAAGGATAATATGCCCGTCCATGGACCAGATTCAAACCGAGACGCAAATATGAGGTGGGACGAGAAGTTGCCGGTAAGTTGACGGAAGTGGACGGCAAGTGTCTGAGAAGTGGAGTGGAGTGACGTGGCGTGGCGTGGAAAGCAAGTGGACCGTGTGAGAGGAGCCTTAGGATTGGGTCACTCGTATTTTTTTCGTTGAATGGATGAATGAGGTCTTTGGTCCTGTAGTGAAAATAATCTGCCACTCAAAAGTCTTGCTGGTTATGGACAATGCTCGTGCTCATCCTCGAGGCCTTGAGGACGACCTACTGGAAGAATTCAGGTTCTTTAAGGTTGAATTCCTTCCTCCCAACACTACTACACTTTTCCAGCTTATGGATCAGCAAATCATTTCGAACTTCAAGAAGCTATACCAAAGCACTATTGCAGCGATGCTTTGAAGTGACCGAAGGAACAAACCTTACCCTCCGAGAGTTTTGGAGAAATCATTTCCACATCGTAACTGCCTGAAGATCATCGATAAAGCCTAGGATGACGTCACCAAGAGAACTCTCACTTCCGCTTGGTAGAAGCTGTGGCCTGACTGTTCTTGGATGTGACTTTGAGGGGATTGTTGGTGACAATGAGCCGCCGATTGTCAATGAAATTGTTTCCTTAGGGAAGACCATGGGGCTGGAGGTGAATGACGTGGACATTCAAGAGCTGGTGGAAGAACATAGTCAGGAACTCACCACCAACGAACTGATGGACTACCATCGCAAACAACAGGAGTAGGTTATAGAGGAGATCTCGTTCAGGGAAGAAGAGGAGGAGGAGGAATAGCCAGTGGAATATCTCACTTCAACTTCGGGAAAAGTGCAAAATGTGGGAAATGGTGCAAAATTTTGTAGAAAAACACCATCTGAATAAGGCTGTAGCAGTGCAAACGACGAATCTGTTCAATGACAATGCAGAGTCACATTTTCGTGAAATCCTCAAAAAGAGGCAAAACAGTCATTGGACAGGTTCCTCGTAAAAGTTGTACGAAAAGAAAACAATTCCAGTGAACTAACAGACAGCAGTGATTCCGTTGGTGAAATTTGTGCTACACAGTAACTGTTCTCATGTCATCTCGTCTCCCTCACATCAACAATGATTCTATTGTAAGCAAAAGTGCAGTTTAATTTGTTTTAGCTTATATTTTGTTTCAGAAATGTTATGCGAATAAATTTTTTTGTTGTTGTGGACGATCATCCGCGTTTTAATTGTTTCATATGGGAAAATTTGCTTTGGATTACAAGCATGTTGCCGGAACGAATTATGCTCCCAATCCAAGGTTCCACTGTAGTTGTAATGTACTTCAGCCTTTTATGCTTGCCTTAATGATGGCCTAACTGCTAGTGTAGTATAAATCTCAGCTTTGTAAAAAAAAAAAAAAAAATAATAATCTGGTACCACAGTCTTATTGATAGCTGCACAGATTAGCGGGATGGTCATTTGTCCGAACCAGTGTTTCTGATTCTCCAGCCAGAACACGCTGGATCCCCTCTTGATCTTGTATTTTGATTTGCAAGAGGCTGTAGGATTCAAGGTACCTCATGATATGACAAAGATAGGAGAATATCTTGATCTTAACGGCCCTACGGAGTTCTTTTTTCTTTGCACTTGCTGGTTAATACCTTCTCATTTTGCATTCTGTCCACCCAGCTGATACGAAGCGTGACATGTAGAACCATGTTTCAAATGCTTTGAGTCACATCATGATGGCTCTATTCATAGTTCAGGACTCTACTCCATACAACATGACGGAGAACACACAGCATTGTGCAGTTCTTGCCTGCATTTACAGAGCACTTGGCGGTGTCTTGTAAAGGTGGCAGTGGCTTTTTCATTGCGGCACTTTAATTCATGAGAATGGTCCTATTGCTCCTTGATGATGCTGTCGAGGTATACAATCTTCTCCGTCTTGCCACACTCTTGGCCCATAGACTGAGATATCACATAATGGTGATAAATACCGTATAATCCTGAATACCACCCGCCACCAACTAAGACCTGCACCCTAAATTTGAGACGGCAAAATACGGTAAAATAAAATAAAAATCAAATAACTTGCATACCTATTTAATTTTCTTCAAATATACCAAAAATATAAATTCAAACAGCTTTCAATTAATAAAGTCAATAAAATTAATAAAAAGAAGAATTGCCTTTTTCTGTCATCTTTCTAGATTAAATGATAATAGGATAAATAAACAACTAATTACTTTTGGAAAAGTAAAACAAAAAATAATTTGTTTAAAGAAGTTCAGAATGATTTAGAAGAGCTGAATATTACAATGAAGCGAATTGAAAATAGAGAAGAAAAAAGGATTCTCAAGAACAAACAAAAAAGATTGTCATTAAAAACTGTACAACACAAACAATATGTCATATCTGATGAAGAAAGGGCAGCCAAGTCAGCCAGAATGAAGAGGTTTTGGGAAAGGAAGAAGATGATGCAAGCTAAATCTTCAGTTAATTCTTTGTTGAAATAAATGTATTTGGGTTTGATTTAAATGCTCCAATGTGGGTGTAAACAATGTAAATAAATAATAATAAAATCATCACAAAAATCGTACATTAATCTGTCCAATACTCAGATCATTCACAATTCACCGTCGTCATCTGAAGTTTCACCATAGGAACTTTTGTCGCTGGCATCTTTCCACAAATAGTTGGTCCTCGCCACCGTCCAGTGAATTTGAAATTCGACTTTTCTTAAAGCTTTTGGACACTAGATCGTTAGGAATGCGCGCCCAATGCGGTCTTGATGCAGCTGCATATTAGTCCCACTTCAGGCCTCTTCACTCGTCCAGTTGGTGTTAACGCGTGATCACCATCAGACATCCATTCGGTGTACAACTGTTTCATCGCAGTTTTGAAAGGCCGGTTCATGCACACATCCAATGGCTGTAGAATAGAAGCGAGTCCTCCAGGAATGATCGCAAAATCGGTTTTTCCTTTCTTCATCATATCTTTTACGGCATCAGTTGTATGTCCTCGGAAACTGTCCAACACAAGCATGTTTCGTTTTTGTAACAAAGCTCCTGGACGACATTGCCAAACGCACTTCACCCAGTCCTCAACTAACACACTGTCCATCCAGCCGGACTCTTGTTCTAACTATAACACCGGATGGCGAGTTTCCTTTCGGAAGTGTTTTCCTTTTCAGAACCACAAAGTGAGGGAGTTTGGTTCCATCCGCTAATACTCATAACATTACTGTGCATCATTGCTTTTCGTTACCACCTGTTCTGATGGTTACACTTTTAGAACCCTTCGTATCCACTATATTTTCCAACAGCATTTCAAAATAGACAGGTGTCTGGTCAGCATTCCCAATTTGCGACAGCCTTCCTCAAATGAATAATGTGATGCTGAAAGGCCGTTAATTTTTCTTCATACGGCCCAGGGAACGTTTTGAAATAGACATATGTCTCCGAATACACAATCCTTTTCTCCGATAAAAGTTTCGGATTTATCCGCGGCTTGCAGTAAACCCTGTGTTTTGAGTCCTTCTGAGATCTCTGGTGCTTTCAATTGACACATTTCATTAGAAACACCATATCCTAACTCACGTTTTTCTATCACAAATTTGTGGAATCGTTCTTCAATTTCCGGAAACACTGCACTCCGCCCGTGGAATGCTCTGCTATCGCCGTTACTTTTTAAAAGTTTTTCCTTCTTATTCCGCTAATCACGAATACACGATTCATCAATATCGTACTTTCTGCCAACGGCACAGTTTCCATATATTTCAGCTTTGCTTACAACGTTAAGTTTCTCACGCACAGTAAATGACCGCAGACGCCGTTTTGAATCCATTGCTTACTATCGGAACAGATATGGAACTCGAATGTGCACAAGGTAAACTTCCGTAACCAACAGTATCGACTGTCGCAAAGTACGATATCGCGCGAGATCAACTATTCGCGCACCCAGCATGCCAGCAACACTTGTGAAACAAATGACGATCGAGCATCCACAGCAGCGGCTTTCATATTGACCACATATTTACCCATATTCTTTGGTTTACCGTATTTCATTAACTTACTTTTACATGCCACTGTAACCGCATTGAGAAAAAATTGATCTTGTTTTCTAGAATGCAACTAAAACACAGTAAGACCTGAAAGCCCGTTCACACGTGGTATATTGAGTACAGTAACTGTAATCCAATCTACACTGACTGACAGAGCAAATACAACACCAAGAAGGAGTGGTCAGAACTTTATGCCAATTGCAGGGTAGACTGACGTCACTGAGGTATGCTCATGATGTGAAATGCGCCGCTGTGCTGCGCACGTAGCGAACGATAAATGGGACACGGCGTTGGCGAATGGCCCACTTCGTACCGTGATTTCTCAGCCGACAGTCATTGTAGAACGTGTTGTCGTGTGCCACAGGACACGTGTATAGCTAAGAATGCCAGGCCGCCGTCAACGGAGGCATTTCCAGCAGACAGACGACTTTACAAGGGGTATGGTGATCGGGCTGAGAAGGGCAGGTTGGTCGCTTCGTCAAATCGCAGCCGATACCCATAGGGATGTGTCCACGGTGCAGCGCCTGTGGCGAAGATGGTTGGCGCAGGGACATGTGGCACGTGCGAGGGGTCCAGGCGCAGCCCGAGTGGCGTCAGCACGCGAGGATCGGCGCATCCGCCGCCAAGCGGTGGCAGCCCCGCACGCCACGTCAACCGCCATTCTTCAGCATGTGCAAGACACCTTGGCTGTTCCAATATCGACCAGAACAATTTCCCGTCGATTGGTTGAAGGAGGCCTGCACTCCCGGCGTCCGCTCAGAAGACTACCATTGACTCCACAGCATAGACGTGCACGCCTGGCATGGTGCCGGGCTAGAGCGACTTGGATGAGGGAATGGCGGAACGTCGTGTTCTCCGATGAGTCACGCTTCTGTTCTGTCAGTGATAGTCACCGCAGACGAGTGTGGCGTCGGCGTGGAGAAAGGTCAAATCCGGCAGTAACTGTGGAGCGCCCTACCGCTAGACAACGCGGCATCATGGTTTGGGTCGCTATTGCGTATGATTCCACGTCACCTCTAGTGCGTATTCAAGGCACGTTAAATGCCCACCGCTACGTGCAGCATGTGCTGCGGCCGGTGGCACTCCCGTACCTTCAGGGGCTGCCCAGTGCTCTGTTTCAGCAGGATAATGCCCGCCCACACACTGCTCGCATCTCCCAACAGGCTCTACAAGGTGTACAGATGCTTCCGTGGCCAGCGTACTCTCCGGATCTCTCACCAATCGAACACGTGTGGGATCTCATTGGACGCCGTTTGCAAACTGCCCCAGCCTCGTACGGACGACCAGCTGTGGCAATTGGTTGACAGAGCATGTAGAACCATCCCTCAGGACACCATCCGCACTCTTATTGGCTCTGTACCTCGATGTGTTTCTGCGTGCATCGCCGCTCGCGGTGGTCCTACATCCTACTGAGTCGATGCCGTGCGCATTGTGTAACCTGCATGTCGGTTTGAAATAAACATCAATTATTCATCCGTGCCGTCTCTGTTTTTTCCCCAACTTTCATCCCTTTCGAACCACTCCTCCTTGGTGTTGCATTGTCACTGTCAGTCAGTGTATTTCAATACTCCATGTAAACGTAGTAAATATTTACGAGAATGAACGGCTCGAATACAACCCGCACCCAAGATTTAGAACCAATATTTTGGAGAAAAAAGTGCGGGTGGTATTTGGGATGATACTGTATTGAAGTAAGTTTGCCAAAATGCGTTTGAAGCGAGGATATTTCATTATTCAACTTCATTATCCATGTGGAGGTTTTGCTTTATAAGCGGCTTCTTTATTCTGATATTATAATAAACTGTTTGTATAATTCCCTCTCTCGTTGCTTTGTCGAAGTAACTACTTAACTGTGTCTAACGGCAGTTTTCATGCCCTGACTCCTGTCATGTTAAACAAGTCATTTAATTAACCTCCTCAGTCCGTATGTAGCATATGCTCTACATGTGGTTTTGTCTACTTATAATAAAACAAAATAATTTAAGGAAAAAAGTAATAATGGTAGGAAAGTCAACTCTGAGTCCTGATGTAGCATATATGCTACACGAATAAAACAACTTAGTGAAACACACTAATTTTCTATGGTGAATTTTTAAAAATTATTTGAGCAAAATATAACGCATTGAATGCATCAACAGGGCTCGGGACTGAAGAGGTTAATAAACAAATCAATAAATGTATACTCTGCTAATGTCTTTCAAGTCTGTTGTCTCCTGTTATTTGTGCTTGCATGGGTTCCTTGCTTATTGAGATATTACATTTTTTTCTCTGTAATCTTTACGTTCCACAGAACCGCCTCATTCTCTTGATACACCACATGGGTGGAAGCATCCGCAAGGACATGGCGAGCAAAGTGACACACCTCATAGCAAACTCGTGCGGGGGTGAAAAGTACCGGTATGCCATGACCTTTTGTGTGCCCATCATGAGTGAGGCGTGGGTAGATGCCTGCTGGGAGAAACGTGATTGTCCAGGCGTGTCTGCTGTCAGTGAAGAGATGGTAAGCAAGTTAAAATATATAATTGAAAGTCTGTTGCAAGTTGTCATACTGATAGTCTGGGTTATATAAATATTAATCACTGTAATCATACCTTATCTGGATGCAGCCATTTAATTTGTTGTTTTCACTGTTCTTTATCCATTTGTGTTATCCTGTTCTCTCTCCTTCCATCATTCCTACCCCAGTTCAGGTTTCTTCTCCTTGCACTCCTCTTTATTGAATCAATCCACCTTGTTCTACGTCTCCCTGTCGCTCTCCGTCAAACTTCATCTCCCTCATCTGTGTTGGTATTATTTGAGTACATAATATGCAAAACCTGCCAAGTGTAATTTCTGACATTTTGAAGCTGTGTACGCCATTATGTGCACAATGGAGAATTCTTTGGTTATATTTTATTACTCGTAAGCAGAACCCGCCATTTTATGTTGTAAATGCATGTAGAAATTTGCAGTTTCAAGCAATAACCAAGTCCTTCGGGTCATGGTAAGCAAGAACCGCCAAGTCCACAGGAGCCAATGAAACTGCTCATCTGTTTCACGTGACATAGTTCATAGGTTTCATTTCACAGAGGTTTATCAGGTCGTAAGATCACATACATTTGTTTAAATTACCAAGAAATATATTAATAACATGGAAGGTGGTTCTGTTAAAATAATTCCATGTCAGTTCAAGAGAATAATACTGAGAAAAACAAGCAGTGGGGTTACAGTTAAGGGTGAAATACTTTACTGCACTGATCGATATATCCCTGGAAGTATTCTCAAGAAGGGAAAGAGATTGGGAAACAATTCCTCCTAATGGTGTCCAAGTTAAAAAAGAAATGCTCATAGACACAGACAACCTACTGAAAAAGCAATAGAATGGAATAGCAAGAAATAGAGAGCCTCAAATTCTACAAGGATCTCATCGATGCTTCCAATGAAAATCTACCTGAATTAGTGGAAGATGAGCCTGCCTGTGAAGGAAACGGAAGTGAATGTGTGCCTAATCTGAGAGTTTAAAGCAATGTCAATGTTTTTCGATTGTCAAGATCTATTTGGTGAACCATAACTAATTCAATTAAAACATTATTTTTGAATTTACACTTGTAAAAAAGGTTATTATTGAAATATTTCATTGTTAACATAAAATACTTGATTGCAGAGACTTAGTGTCTCATTCATCTACATGACAGAATTTTGAATTGATGATTACTATTATGTTCCAACCAAAACCCTTCAGGTCCAAAATAAAATCCACATTTACATAAAAAAGTAATAGGTATATGTTTATTTTTCTTTGCTCATATTATTCCCAAAACCCTTACATATCTCTTGTTCAGTACACACACAATAAGAACAAATTGTAAAGCAGAGGCATGTTTTTCTCAATTTCTGAAAATTTTGTCAGTGTGGACTTGGTGGCTTTTGCATCGTATGTCCTCCATCCTCTTTATATGTCCAAACCATTTGAGCTTATTCCTATCAATTCTCTCATCTAGATTTCCTAGTCTAACTTCCTTTCTAACATCTTTGTTTCTCATTCTGTCTTTCCTTAGGTATTTCATTTTGCTACACGCCTTCCTATTTGTCATTGTCCAGGTCTCAGCCGCAGAAGTCAAAATGGGTGCATAATACATTTTGTACATTATCTCTTTAAACTTCCTTGGTACTTCCTTATTCCAGACAATGTTTCTTACACTCTGGTAGAATACATTGCCCTCTTGCTAATCTCTTGTCCAGTCTTGTTTTCTGCATTAATTCACTTCCTAGGTATTTGAAACTGTCCACAATTTCACGACTTTTGAGTATCAATTTTTACAATGCCTTTCCTTCGTGTCTCTTCTCTTGATATAACCATGGTCTTGCTTTTCTCTGCACTGATTTTCTTACCATACTTTTCAATTTTCTCGTTTAATGCTTCAAGTTGTTCTTGTACTTCATTTCCCAGATCACCATATTGTCTGCAAATAGTAATACCTTGATCTCCGTATTTCTACATGCTTCCTTAGCCTCTTTTTTAATTTTGTGCATGACCATTAGGAACTAAAGAGGTGACAGCACACTCCCGTGTCTTAGTCCAGTTTCATTTCTAAACCATTCTGTCTTTTCAACTGGGATCTGTACGCTGCTGATGCAGTTGTTGTACATTGCTTGGACCATTTCTACAGTTTTTGTACCTTCTCCCTGGGAACACTATCGTATTCCTTCATTAGATCTATGAATGTCATGACCAGATCCTTTCCATATTGCCTATCTTTTCCATTAATTGCCTCATGCTGAAGATTGGGTCCACTGTAGATCTCCCACGTTTAAACCCATACAGTTCCTCTTGCAATTCTCCTTCTGCCTTTCATCTCATTCTCCTCTCTAATATCCTTTCCATTATTTTTGCCATTTCTGATAAGAGTGATATTAACACTAGAACCGGCAATGTTAAATTCTGTACTGACAGCCATTTTGTGTGATATGTTCCTCTATCAAAGGGCAGAGAAGGGTCCACCTATTCAATACTATTAGCTTAATATAGTGTCCTACATAATTAATACTAGTTTCCACCCCACATACATTGGATCATCTTCAGCTACGATCTAATTGGAAAACATGCTCACATACAACCAATAATAAAGAAAACAATCTCGTATGTCTCACTTTAAAAATCCATATCTAAAACAATCTGAATTCATCAATACATCATTCCCTAGACCACTAACAGAAAGTGGAAGAAATTGTAGATTTTGTGGTTGACGAAGATATAGCATTGCTGGGAATCAGTGAGACCAAATGGAAAGGAAAAATGTGAGAGGAAACTAAAGAAATGATACACCTTATACTGTAGTGGAGGAAGAGAAGCCAAAAAAGGTGTAGGTCTCATAATTAGAATAGACCTAAAGAAATACCTAGATTTGGTGGAAAACATAAATGACAGGTTGATTAAGGTCAGATTGAGACTTGAAACTGGTGTTACAGGATATAATTCAAGGGTATGTTCCACAAACAGGATATACAGATATGGATCTAGAGGAATACCTTGAATATCTGGAAGACCATATACAGTACAAACAAGTTGTGATCATAGGAGATATGAATGCCCAAGTAGGTTAGAAAAGAAAAGGAGATGAAGAGATTATAGGACCATTTGGATATGGGAAGAGAAACAAGGCTGGAGGTATTTTGGTAGACTTTTGTAGAAGAAATGATCTGATCATTGGTAACACATGGTTTTGAAAGAAAAACAGTCAGAAGATAACAAGATATAGTTATGATAACAAAATCAAATCTCTGATAGATTACATTTTGGTCGAGAAAGGTAACAGGAAAATGTTGGTAGATGGTAGATGTAACAGCCGTCCTGAGTGAATCTTTTGAAGGAGATCACAGAGTTGTGATAGCTAAGTTAAAGATGGGAAAGATACAAAAGATGACTGAGATTAGGCAGAGGAAGCTAAGGGTGTGGAAATTGCAGGAGAAATAAATAAATGAAGAGTTCCAGACACACATTAAAACAAGTATACCTAAGGAAGACATCGGAAGGGTCGAAGAAGAATGAGCATACTTTAAAACAGTCATGGTTGAGCCTGCTGAAAAGACCTGAGGAAGAGTATCAGGAAGGAAGAAAGATCAAGAAACGCCCTGGTGGAATGACAGGGTAAAAGATATACTTAAACAGAAGGAACAAGCTTGGAAAAGATGGCTGAGAAACAGAACAACAGATTTCAAAACAGGATACAGGCACTGCAAGGAGGAGTGCTCCAAGGTGGTTCAAGAAGAGAAAAAGAAATGCTGGCAAAAATTCACTGAATCTCTTCAAGAAGATACAACCGGAAGCAAAAAGATCTTTTCTGGTGGGTAAAAAAGAAGAAAAACCCAGGCGAGGGTGCTAGCTTCATTAAAAATGAGCAGGAGGAAGTGATGACACGGAAGCAGGATGTATTTCAGAGGTGGGGAAAATACTTTACAGCTTTACAACGTGCAAAATACCTCGGTACAAGGAGAAATCAAAGAACCAGATTTAGTGCAGATGGAAGATAAGGAACGAGGTGTCCATGGCAGAGATTGAGTGGGCCACTAAAAGAATGAAACGAGGCAAGGCAGCTGGAATTGACGAGGTCACCATAGAAATGATAATAGTAGCAGGAGCAGTTGGACTACAGTGGTTGATAGACTCTTCAGAGTGATATGGAGGAAAACTATTACATAAGAGTGGACAAAAGGGGTCATTATACCAATTTTCAAGAAAGGAGACAGGTCAGTGTGAAAATTAAAGAGGAGTGACATTGATACCTCATACAGCTAAGATCATTGAAAGAATCTTGAATAAACGAATAAGAGACAGAGTAGAGGGAAAATTGGCAGAATACCAGTATGGATTCGGAGGAGGCAGATCCACATTTGACCCAATATTTACATTGCGTCAAATGATGGAAAGGTATTGGGAATATGGAAAGGACATGGTAGTAACGTTTCTAGATATTGAAAAGGCATATGACAGTGTCCCAAGGAATTTGGTATGGAAAACATTGACAGAGGCACAGATAGGGAATGAAACAATGCAGATGGTAATAGCATTGTATCAAAATTATGAAAGCTGTGTTAGAACCAAATTGAGTCAAACTGAATGGTTCAGAGTTGAGACAGGCTTAAGACAGGGAAGTGTATTGTCTCCCTTACTCTTCATTAGCATCATAGATAGAATATTCTACGTAATATCAAGGGGAAGATGATGAGCAAGTAAAGTCTGTGCTCTTTGCTGATGACATTGTAGTTTGGGGAGAAAATGAAGAGGAAGTATGGACACAAATTGATTTATGGAATGAGGAAATAAGAAATTTTGGAATTAAGATTAGTATGGCAAAAAGCATGACTTCTATCGTGACAAGAGGTAATAGAATATCCAGGGGAGTGATATAAATAGGAAATGAACCTCTTGAAGTAGTGAAAATTTTTAAATATTTGGGCATTATGATGTCACAAGATGGAAATTTGGATGGAGAAATTGATTTAAGAATACAGCAGTCTGCAAGTTTCTACCAGTGTGTGAGAGACATTGTATGGAACAAAGATGTGTCAATGAAGTGCAAGAAGGTTTTTACTCGTCCTATTATAAACCTATACTGACCTATGCTTCAGCAACCTGGACGTTGACTAAGGCTGAAATGAGGTTCTTGAGGAGCATACAGGGAAAGACCAGGCGAGATAGAATACGAAATGAGGAAATAAGGAGAAGCGTGGAATTGTGTAAACTTCAAGAAGAGATTGATATAGCAAAGCTAAAATGGTTTGGACACATGATGAGAATGCCAGGAGGAAGAGAACATTCATGGATACAGAAACTGCAAAGAGGCCTAGGGGCGGCCTAGAATGATATCGAGGAGCTCTGTTGTGTACTGTATTGCAAATAGAGGAGTCGATAGCAATTAAGTACTAGAAGAGGAATGGTGGAAAGTTTGAGTAAGGTGGAGGGCTTTGGCACACTACCTTACCCAGAGAGAATCTGGAAAAGGTAATGGATGAAAAAAAGAATAGTTTCTATGATGAAAATGAATAAGAAGCATCTGTAAACTTCTAGGATCACAAGACATGTCACACTTTCTGTTAGCTGGATAGAGCTACTAAATGAAGAAATAAAAATGCGTTGAAGAATCGACTCTGCCACTACAGAAATGGGCAAACCGTCGATTCATCAACGCTTGCTGGTTCTAGGGTTGATAACATTAGAGATAAAGTATACTGACATTTGATTGAGAAGTTTTTTTTTTTTTTTTTTTTTTTTTTTTTTCTCCCAGTCATTGTGCAGTGCAGAGAATTGTCATTTTGTTTTAGATGGAGCAGAAGCTGAAGCCGTTCCATGGAGCCCACGTATGTTTCTATGGATTTTCGGACGAGGAACGCCTACACATGACTGAGGTGCTACAGGAGAACGGAGGGACTCCAGTTGAGCTGGAAGACCCTAGGTGTAGCCATGTGGTGAGTCTGGTGGTGCTGTTTATGTGGGTGTTGGTGAGCTATGCGCTGCCTGGGCTTACACACGAGCATGGGTCAGCATGAAATGTTAACCCTCAGAGGGGAAGGGAGTTCGAATGGCTGCTATCCAAGATGTAGAGGTTAGATGTTCTCCTTCCAAACTTGTCTAGAATGGAGAAACCGTTCGTGCATTTTGTGAATTGCTTGTGAAAAGGTCAGTATATCTCAAATCACTTTTTGCTGGAAAGATTTCACCTCATTTTGGAACAAAAAAAGCCAGTGCTACCCCTGAAGATGCATTTGATAGCAACAAATGGCAATGACAATGCATATATTCAGACCCTTCAATTGTGTGGAAATAATGTGAGGAAAGGGAGATCAGATACGATCATAACTAATGTAAAACTTACAAGTATATTTAGCAAGGAAACATAGGTACTCATATTTCTGTACAGATTTGTAGGTAATATTCATGATCAAAATATGAAAACAGTTAGGGTTTATATATTGGATGAGTCATTTAAAATGTTAACCTAAAATAACTTTTAAACTGTTAAAGATCTAAAATGTGTTTTCACTTTCAATTGTGTTACTTAATAAGAGGCTCATAGGCGAACTTTCAGTACTTCATCATCATCATCATCATCATCATCATCATTTTTCAGTTTCTCGGGTACTGTTGGTGAGCCTTTTCTGTTCTGTCTTATTGAGATACGTTCTGTTGTTAATGACGTCCTCTAGTGTCCTTCCCCGATCTGTGATGTCCATCTTTATGATGTCCATCCAGTGGGTTCTTGGTCTTCCCACCATCCGTTTCCCTGCCACGTGTCTCTTCAAGTTAACATATCGTTGTTGTCGGGACAAAACCTCCTATGTGATAATATTTTTGGAGGTATACTGTCCTGCAGCACATACATTATGAAGAGTGAGAATGCTTTCACAATAGTCACACAATATTGCACCTTAGAGGACAGAACTTTACCGGCCAAAGTTCTAAGCTAAAATATTTCACATAGGAGGTTTTGTCCCGGCAGCGACAATATGCTGTCCTTGTTGGCTCCATCCTCATTCCATGCCCAAACCACCTCAGTCTGGACATGCTGATCCAATCTAACAATGATGTAACAATCCCAGCTTCCTTCCTAACCACATCTTTCCTCAACTTGTCCAGTTTGGTTGTTTGATTTGTGGACCTAAGGAACTTCATCTCGGATGCCTGCAACCTTGATTAGTCTTTCTTAGTGATGGTGCAGGTTTCAATACCATAGGTTAAGATTGGTATGAAGTACTGATTGAACATCACCAGCTTTGATTTTGTTGGGATCCTAGAGGAGCGTTCGTACTTGCTGGTAAAACTGAGAGCTCTTCTTCACTCTATTTGCCACCTCCTTTGTGGCTAGTGTATCTCAAGATATTACACTGCCGATGTATGTAAAGCTTTCCACACTTTCTTGTGGATGGTTTCCTAGCATGATGTTCGCTGTTCGTCCCTCTCTGTTTATTGCCATCACTACTGTTTTGAGTTTGCTTATCTTAAGATTGAACTCCTGGAACTTAACCTTCCATTAATTGAGTCTCGACTGTATTTGTCCCTCTGTTTCTCCCCAGATCATGACATCAGCGAAGGCCATTGCAGTTAGTTCAACAGAGGTTTTCTTGATGTTCTTCAGTATGTCATCCATGATGGTGATAAACAATAATGGGGATAGTGCACTGCCTTGCTGGACTCCACTTTGGATCTTGAACCAGGAGGAATGTCCATCACCCAGTCGTACACAGCTGGTACAGTTCTCATACAGCATCTGAACTTTCCTCACCAGTCCCTCTGACACATTCCTTTTTCTTAGGCATTCCCATATCTTCTCTCTTGCAATGCTGTCATACGCCTTCTCAATGTCAAGGAAAACCATAAACAGATCTTTGCTTTTTCCCCAATATTTTTCCATTAACAAACGGACACTGAAGATTAGGTCTGTTGTGGACCTGTTAGGCCTGAAGCCATACTGTTCCTCTTCAAACTGTGGCTGTAAGATGACTCGCAATCTGCTCTGTAGGATTTTCTCAAGAACCTTAAGCCCATGAGAAAGGTGTATTATTCCTCGGTAGTTCGAGCATTTTCGGCATTCCTTTCTTAAATAGGGGGATAATTACACCCTTGCTCCAATCAGCAGCTATATTGCCGTCTTTCCAAACTGCATTGAGCACTCTGTGTAGCCACTCTAAATCCTGGACTCCTGCTCCTTTAATCATGTCCGCGCTGACTTCATCGATTCCTGGGGATTTCCTTTGCGGCATCTTCTTAAGGGCTGCTTCTGTTTCTGCCCATGTAATGGGAGGTTCCTCTGTGCAGGTTTCAACAGCTGGTTCTTTTGTTCTCTGATCTGCTTCTGTCGTGTTCAATAGGTGATCAAAATGATTCCTCAGAAACTCTCTGATGTCCTCTTCTTTCCTGGCCAGGTTTCCATTAGGATCGTCAATTGCTTTGATGGTTTCAACTGAATTCCTTTTGTTTTTGATCACTCCGAACAATAGTTTCATATTTTCTCTGCTGTCTTCCTTCAGTTTTTGAGTAAATTTCTCCCAGCATTTTATCTTCTCTTCTACTACTCTTTTAATCCTAAGTTTCTTGTCCCGGTAAACTTGTTCGAGGTCTCTGATCTTCCCCTCTTCCCTTACCTGTTCTGGCTTGGATTTCTCTCTATCTCGTTCTTTTCGGGCTATGTTCCTTTCCTTTATTGAGGATTCTACTCTTTCATTCCACCAGGATGTCTCTTTTTCCCTTACTCTCGCACTTGTTTTCCCGCAAACCTCTATTGCTTCTTTTGTCAATTAAAAAAAATCTTGTCCACTCTACCTCACCACTCTCCACTTCTTCTGTAGGCAGTTGTCATCTTATATGGTCCTGATATTCGGTCCTTTTTCCAATCTGTTGTAGTTCCCACACCTTAAACTTAGGCAATTTCCTGGTTGTTATCTTTGGTACATTAATGTCTTTCAGATCTGCTACTAATAACCGGTGGTCGCTATTGAGGTTCTCACTTGGAATCACCTTGACATCAGTCACAAGTCTACTTCTTACTTCATCTGTAATGACATAGTCAATGACCGTCCTGCTCTTTCCATCCCAGCTGTAACGGGTAATCTTTTGACTGACTCTCTTGTTGAACCAACTGTTTTTTTACTACCAAACAGTTTCTTATGCAGAAGTCTAGGAGATATTCATCTTATGAATTCCTTCTTCCATAGCCATGTGGTCCCATCACCTTCTCATAGCCATTCCTGTCTGTCCCGAGCTGTGCATTGAGGACCCCGATGATGACTGCCCTCTCTTCACTGATGGTCTCTTCTAGGTCTTCGAGAAACTTGTTCTTTTCATCTTGACTGCAACCCGTCTGAGGGGCATACACTTGCACCAGTGTCGGCTTCTCTTTCCCAAGGAGAACTCTTGCCTTTATAATCCTCTCGATGTACTGGATCTCTGCAATACCATCTAACTCTTTAGACAATATTAATCCTCCTTCATTTCTCATCTCTCTGTTGTTATCATTGTTTCAGTACTTACGCACCTTATTGACGAGATAGGGCTACTTAATTTTTTAAATGGAAGTACACTATTTTCCAAACATAGCATTAAAGATAACAACAATGGCGTGTGGCCTCTGAAGAGGCCTGGTGCAGGTCTTTCAAGCTGACGCTGTATAGGTGACCTGTGCGTCCATGAGGATGGGATGTTACCTGTCATGAATTCTAATGATGAAGATGGCACGCACACCCAGCCCCCAAGATATTGGAGTTAACCAATGAAGGTTAAAATCCCTGACCCTGCCGGGAATCGAAACCGGGACCCTCTGGACCAAAGGCCATCACGCTAACCATTTAGTCATGGAGCCGGACAATCATTAAAGGTGTGGATGTTACAAGTTCGGAAGAAAATTCTTGAGAAAATGGAATATCTTCAGATGTTTTCCAGCCAGGGAGCCCAATGAATCACTAACAAGACAGAAGTCCCTTTACCTTCATCTGACGGCTATTCAGTTTGGTGGGCTTACAAATACACTATGATACTGTACGACTTAAAAGACTAAAAGAATATGCGATGGCTTTTAAGGCACAGTATTAATTTGAATAGGTTGGCGTGTGGTTTGCATGTAAAACACATTTTAAGATACTGCATTTCCTTGAGATATAGTGTTGAATTTTTAAAATTCTGAATTTGCATTGTCCATATTTGTAATGCTTAGTGAAGAAAGCAATGTATTCCTTTTAAGATAAAATGTAAGTTACCATATATGTGCAAGTAATGTCTGCGCATTTGTTTTCAAATTTGGCAGTGAAAATTTGGGTTGTGGGTAGTATTTGTATCAAGGGTGGTATGGTGTTTGTGACGTACAGAAATCTGGAAGCAGGTATTTCCTGGCCATGCTGTTGGCAAATCTGTCCCCGCCAAGAGCAAAAATGCGTGCTATGTACATTTGCGTGGCGTTAGTTTGAGTGGTATCACATGTTTGGGTGGCTGGAGTGAGTCCTTGTTACAGGTTGTCCATGGCTACAGAATAGCTCCATATTATTGAAGAGACAAAGCAAAAGGAGAAAGTACAAAGTGGACAATAGTTTCCATACATGATTGGCGGTAAAAATAATGCTCGCCTTGAACAGACAGACAGTAACCACAGGGTATTTCAAGGACAAAAATCTAAGTTTCCAAAAATTGAAAGCAGAATTTGTGAATATGTGACTTAACCATTGCTGTGCAATGACGGATATTTCTGTCATTGTCCGCGGGTTCCCATAAATGCAATGATGGAAATTTTCATCCACTCTCTTTATTGCTTTCTTGAGGTTTCAACGGATACATATTGATATTTCTTTGAAATTGCAACATGTCTGCGAGATGTTGGTAATCGTATTGCAGCCATCTTTGCCCTTCAGCTACGTATTTTGCCTTCAAAGAGTCTAAATATGATCGAGTAAATTGCCGCGTAAAGCTTTAGTGAAGGTAAAGTTAACGTCATAGCCGAGTCAGATGAAGCTTGAATAATACGCTTTTTTGGAGGAAAGCAATGTCGGTGACTTTTTCAGATGAAAGTGATACTGAATTACCTTCGAGTGACATTAGCATTAGTAGTTCCAAAGAATTAGATGACATTATTGAAGAAAATGTAGACGGGGACGCAGATGGGTGTGTGAATAACCTAGAAGACTGAAAGTGGACACAAACAGACAATGTACCAAATAATATGCGTACATCTACTCTGTAGTAGCAAGAAAATTAGGTGAGAATCCAGGGATGGCTGAAGTGCTAGGTGATTTTTTGACTGACGAATTCTGGGAACTTGTAAAGAATGAAACTTAATGCTAATGCGGCAAAATGTCTTCGCGATATTGAAAGTATCCCTACAAATAAGAAAACTTATGATAGGAACTGGTTTCCTGTGACAAAGGATGAACTGAAGGCTCGTTTTGCATTATGTATATTGATGTCTCAGTCTTCGGTTCAAGAATACTGGACTAAGAGAAGGGTTAGAGAAACGCCAATATTTTCAGAAACCATATCTCATAGATGTTTCAGTATCATATCTAGATATATGCATTTTGCTCCAGATTCTCTAGAAACCCAGTGTGATAAGCTCTGGAAAGTTAGACCTGTTTTGCAGCTACTGTTGGACAAGTTTCAGAAGGTGTACGTGCCCCTGGAAAAAGAATAAGTATTGGTGAAAGTCTGATGAAGTTCGGGGGGGTGTTTGGCATTCGTTCAATTCAACCCTTCAAAAAGAGCGCGTTTCGGTATAAAATTCTATAAAATCTGCTGCTCTGGCACTAACTATTGCTGGAAGTTTTGTATATATGTTGGTAATGAACCTCAGTATGTAGATGGGACGGGTGATCCCAGAAGACTACTGTGTAGCGAGGCAGTTGTTCGGGAATTTTGTGACGAATTGCTAGGATCATGCAGGACTATTTACATGGACAATTGGTCTAGTTCACCTACTCTTTTCGGGGACCTGATAATGAAAAATACCAATGCCATTGGAACTGTACGTCCAAACCGGAAGTTCATGCCACCTCATTTTGCAGCAACGAACCTCAAGAAAGGAGAACTGACTTTTGCCTCAGCAAATGGCATTTTTGCCACAAAATGGGTGAATAAAAAGAATGTACATCTTCTATCAACAGTGCATCAAAAACCAGATTTTGTGGAAACTAGAAACAAAAGGGGTAAACTTGTTCTGAAACCAAACATGGTTGCGGACTACAATTCTGGAATGGGCGGGGTTGATTCACATGACCAACACCTTGCATCATACCCCCTAATGAGACGATATGCCAAAGGGTATAAGAAAATATACTTCTATGTGCTCGACATGGCAGTGCAGAATCGTGGTAAAAGGAGGCCCAGCTTTTCTAGTTTCAGGGTTAATGTTGCAGATCAAATTTTGGAGGATGTTGTTCTGCCTGGTTATCCAACCAGTGGCTGGCGCAGTGCAGGAAGAACACCAGTGAGGTTACAAGGAATACATTGGAGTCACTTCCCTGTCAAAATAACAGCACGGTGAGCAAGGCATCTCCATCCAGAAGTTGCAAGGTCTGCTATGACCGCAAAAGAAAAAATCCCAAGGGAAAGAACAGGGGTGAATCCCGTTATGAATGTGATACGTGTAAGGTGGCACTGCATGTAGACAAGTGTTTTAAGATCTACCACACTGTGTTCAACTATTGTTAGAATGTGAACTGTGTTTCAGTGTGTTAACTTGCTGTTGCAAAAGTGTTCTCTTTTAAACTAGAGTAAATCACAATCAATGTATATTTATTTTCAAGAAAAATTGCAGTTCATTGGGTTAAGAGACAGTTTGTGTATACTGTACGAATGAAATATGTCTTGAAATCTATATCAAAAGCAAGAGAGTTCAGAATTACGGGTTGTAAGGCTAGCCTTTGATGGCTCATGTTTTTGAATGAAATAACTTCTGTTTTAGTAGGAAAACTATCGATGTGCAATGTTTCCAAGACAATTACGAAGAAAATTTTGTGGATTTCTGCAGCTGTTAATGGGTTTGTGCCAGAGGAATTTTTATTTACTCTTGCAAATTGGTAATTCAGACCAGACAGTCTTTATTGTACTGTAGTATTTACGGTTTTCAATGTTGATATTTGACAAAGCTATAAGGTTACAAAAAGAAGTTTTTTCTTTCAAAATTTCCCTTCCTAAATTTACGATGTGGGGGATTATTATTGGATGGCGGAGATTATTCTCGTATATACGGTAGTACTGTTATATCAGAATATATTGACATCCTGGAAAAGAACAGCAAGTTTGGTAATTAGCCTATTGGTAACATTATTGCAAGTGAAAAAGAAATATCTTTTAACAGCTTACAAGTTGTACATTTTAGCTGACTCACCCTGTATGTACGCATGTTAAGAGTTTTGAAAGGTGAACAGTAATATGGTAAAACAAAATAGATCAACAATGAAACTTCTTTTTGGTGTCTCCATATTTAAGATATTCTCATATTTAGTGTTTACTACTTGCCAAATCAGCAGGGTGGACTTAAATGCATAATAGATGTTTCTCTTATTTGTTAGTATAAAAATATTTAGTATGGTGAGTAACACCAAATGGGCTCTCACTGTATCTTTTTTATGAATAAGAGTGGTAGTGGTGGTAGGTCATTCTTGAACATTGAGCTGTAGTTGAAGATCCATGAAAATCCTTTTAATTTTTAGTAAAAGTTATCTTAATGTAATTTATTACATGGTAACTAATATACTGGGCGATATTTTTCTTCACGGAAATGTTCTACGTATAATGGCCAGCACGTTCAAGCTGGTAACAGCAGTGAACGGGATTCAGAAATTCCTCAGAGCTCTCTGTTGTTGCGTAAGGTACTGATGATAATGATAATAAGTCATTCAATCCATGGGACCCTCCGTTGAGTCCTGGCATTACTTCCACGTACTTGTGCCAGGCTCCTCGCTTTTGTCTATCATATCCGATCTTCCTTGGTCAACTCTTGATCTTTTCCAATCGTGATGCTATTAGGTTTCCGGGGACTAGGGATTCATTCATTTTCACGCTCTTCGTGGCCCTTGTCTTTCTTTGGCCGATACCTTCACTTTTCGAAGTGTTGGATCCCTTCCATTTTCTCTCTCTGATTAGTGTTATATAGAGGATGGTTGCCCAGTTATACTTCCTCTTAAAACGGTTATCACCACCACCACATTCACTGATCTCCATCTATAACATTTAAGTTTTCTGGAAAGTAAGAACTTTCAGTTCTACAAATATTATACAGAAATAGAGTAAAACCTGAGGTCAATTGTATAAATAATATTTCTGGTGTAGTATAATCTTTAACATATCAAGTTTTTCATAATAGTAAACAAACAAGCAACTGTTCATTCGAAACAGACTTTCAACTGTTCATTGATGATATTCTGGAAATTAATTAAATGCCACCGTAAAGCCACCATGGCATTAAGATGTATATTCAGGCTTAATTTATTTCCCCCCCCCATTTGTAAGAATTCAATTTTTAATCATCTTGTATCGTACCTGTTTATGAATGAGACTTGTTTTGGTATCTCCCTTTCCCTCTGTTGAAATGCTTTGGACGCGAACATCCATGCAAACTAATGATTTGTACAGATCTGTGTATATTGTTACATGGCTGGAAACAGGGATGATGAGTTTTATAAGCCTTTGTCTCGTAAGCGAGATGAAATATGAAATTTCTAGTTGAATGGTTTCTTCACGAAGATTTACAGACTGAATGCTGAAAGGCATAACTGCCTATATTTCTGTAAAGGTATGTATACATTTCTCTCTTAAAGTTGTAATGTGGGAGTTGTCAGCAAGAGTGTTGTTAAATATTGCATTGTGTCTTTGGGTTTCCATACAGTAAAACACTTGAGTACGTGGGGGTACAAATTTTGTTGAAACTACCAGAGGATATGTTATTTTGGGTGCTTGGTAAATTCTTGCATTATCTTTATCTTCAAAAGACCATGATTTGTCACTTTCTTTTATAGTTTTGTTTGAATAAATTCATTACTGCTGAGCTGAATAGCTCAGACACTAGAGTGCTGTCTCTGAGGTCAGGTTGGTGGGTTCAATCCTGGCTCAGCCTGGTGGTATTTGAATGTTCACAAATATGCCAGCCTCATGTCGGTAGATTTACTGCCAGGTGAAAGAACTTCCATAGGACAGATTTCTGGCACCGCAGTGTGCCTCTAAAAGTAATTAGTCAGTTAAACCCATAACATTATGTAAAATCAAAACTGTGATTTGAAAAATTTTAACGTGTTTAGAAAGATGATTTCTGAGTAAGATGACCGTGAAGTTCCTTGACGGGGTTGAATTTCTTGGTGCGAAATGTGGAGAAGTGGTTGCTTGGATGAATGCTTCACACTTTAAGGAGTCTTGAGCAAGGGTGGGAGGAAATGGGGCTGATGAATGAAAATGAAAACCTACAACCTGTTTTCCAGTCAGTGACCGGGTCAGGGATGGAATGAATGAAGCCCCTATTTAGCAGAGAGGATAGGAATTGTGCCGGTTGCCGAAGCCTGTCGCACTCCTCTAGGGCAATGATTAATCACTGATATGAAATGATAGTGGAGAGTGTTGCTGGACTGAAAGATGACAGGCAAAACCGGAGTACCCGGAGAAATACGTGTCCCGCCTCCACTTTGTCCAGCACAAATCTCACATGGAATGACCGGGATTTGAACCACGGAATCCAGCGATGAGACGCTGCCGCCTGAGCCACTGTGGCTGAATTGGGGCTGTTATTAGTTCAAAATACCTTGATAAGATTAGAAAGGAATCTGAAAGGCAACCTGATTGAATATTCTTAGGCACTACATTTATACAGATATAGGAATATGGAAACAAATGCATAATAGAAAAAACACAATGACTGACCAATTTGGGAAGAGGGAGCTACAGAAGAAAGGTGAGAAAAGGACAAACACGAAAAAACAACAGATAGGTTCCTTTCCCACCAATCTCAGTTTTCCTTCATTCCTTGTTTCTATTTCCCAGCTTCATTGGAAGGGCAGGCTTCAGCACTCATTGAACTGTGATCTTCATAGATCTTTAGTCTTGATGTGTCAAATTAGGATAAGAAAAATTCAGTACTACAAAATAACAATTTTAAAAAAAAGTTTGACATTAATTTGTTACAATACTTAAATTTAAAAAATGAACATTATATCTGTATCAGTTGGAAAGAAATGTAATTTCTGAGCGAAGTGATTCTGAAGTTCTTTGATGGGGTTGAATTTCTTAATGTGGGGTGTGTAGACGTTGCTGCTTGGTCAAATGCTCCACGATGAAAGGCAGCTTGAGCTGGAATGGGAGGGTTTCGGAGCTGGTGCTGGGTCAGAATTATCTTCAGATTTGAAGGGAATCTGCAGGGCAAAGAACGGAAGAAAGTCCATTCGACACTCTATGTTGTACAATGACGGCATGTAAGAAATCTCTGGTGACACATTTGGTGTTTACCCGACAAAATTCATTAAAAATCTCGGCCACAGACACCCAAGAGAGATCCGGTTTACTCTGCCTGCCATCTAGTAGGCCTAGAGTAAAATGTAACGTCAAAATCGACGAGCAGAGAGCCAGATGGCATCAAATTGAAATGTCTGCACACGGTAGCTGAGACCATATTATTATTATTATTATTATTATTATTATTATTATTATTATTATTATTATTATTAGTTCACATATATAAACTTACAATAGAAGTCTGCTATAGCGAGAACCCCGTTGTAACAACGGTTTCTTTCTGTCCCTTAAAATTTCCTATATTATACTGTGTATTATCCTTCAGTGACAGGGAGAACCCTATCACTATTGTATCCGTTGGTATGAGTGTTTAAGTTTGTTATTATTTCCATTTTCAATATTTATCCACTCCAGTGATTATATTAAATGTGATCGATGGTCTTTGATCTAGTTTTCTCGCTGTGTGCACCAGTGAGCTCTCTTCTTGACATTCAAAGAGGAGAGCATGTTTTCGCAATAAATTATAATGTGGCCGATAGCAGTTGTTAACTCGTCAGAAATAAAGGCTGAAGTAAACGATTGCTTAAACTTTGCTATGTACTGAAATTAAGTAAGAATGTGATATACCTCAAAATACAGCAGAGGGCATAACTGATTTCAGAAGTTGGTTTATATAATCTCGTGCCTGATTAAATTTCCAAAAAGCTATTTCCATGCAAATTTGTAGCAAAAAATGTTATCATTACTCTACTGGCACTTGAAATATGTTTTCATGATACAGTACATATACGGTTAAGTTAGGTTAGGAGATGCAGTTTGAATAAGAAAACCGAAATGTTTGCCACAGAAGCCTGTGGTGTGGTACTATTACAATTTTTAAGAATGAAATTGAATGTACGCGTTCACATAATAACGGAATTAGGAAAATAATTAACGGGTAAGCCGTAGTATGGAAATCATCCGCAAAAACATAAGTTTGATGGTGGTGGTGATTGCTGTTTCATACCGATTTTAATGTGTATGGGTTGCTTTCGACTTTTACGAAAAATCTGATGTAAAGACCGTCGGCTGTAGCGAGTACATTTTTTGTTGTTACAATCTGAACATCATCTTATAGATGGGCTGTTTCATCACCAGTCACATTTCTTAACCCTCGTAGTGCCAGAGTTTCTGTGAGCGATCCTAAGAAAATTCATGAAGCTTGATTCTTGAATGATAGGTCTTATGGACCGAAAATGGCTTCATGCTGTCATAACCATTGACAAATGTTCAAGTAACCATGCACTGGCAACCTCCTTTTGTTTTTATTATACATCGCAAATTTATATTGCTGTTATTCCTTGATTTGTTTTTTCACCCCGCAGAGGCAAGCATAGTATCCGAGAATAGCAAGCACATGTTAGACAGTGAAATCCAAGATATGCTCAGTAATGAGTCATGTGATGGTTTTAACACTAGAACCGCCGGAGCGGTCAAAATGACCGCTACACTTTTTCAAAGCCTTATTTTGACCACATTTTCTGGCGTATTGCAAAGAGCTTCAGTGACTTCCTGATTATTGGTCAGAATCATCCGTATTAAATGTAATTAATTTTGCGTCATTGGTTAGGACGTAGGTAACGAGTATACCTAGAACCGCCGGAGCGGTCATTTTGACCGCTGTATTGATTATCATAATAAAATGTATTAGAACATGTGCTTATTCCTCTGTTTGAGATAACATTTGTTTATAATTATTCTCCATGCAATAATGTAAGCACAACTATGAAACTCTGATAGTATATCTACGGCCATTGTTCATTCTCTTCTTTATTCATTTTTCTAAAAGTGGCTAATGGGTCACTCTCCTCTGAGAGTAGCGAACATTCTTCCGCTGTCACAATTCCCTAATGATATACGTTATTTTGATGTCAACATTACAACCTTGGTGCTGAAATTCAGCAATTAGACTGCAATTATGCCTGGTGTAGGCCGAGAACTGAAAGTTTTCGATTGTTTTATTACAGCAGTAGAAAATGCGATAGGAAAAGCTGGAAGAAAGAAGGGACACATCAACACAAGCCTCCCAGGACCAAGTAATATGTTACTAGGTACAGATGGCATCACGGAGTGGACTGTAGGAGAGTTTGTGAAGACTACACCTGGCAGGATGGCTTGTCACAACATCTTGAAAGAAAATCCAGGACCTACTCCATACTCAAAGCGGTATGTTTCTGACGACAGTGTAGCGTGTGCATGGCGTCTTTTTATTGGTGAATCTATATAGAAACACATCAAACACTCTACGGAAACTGAAGCAAAACGCGTATTAGGAGATAAATTGTGGAGTGTAAGTTTAGAAAACTGGAGGCATTCATTGGCTTAGTGTATGCTCGTGGTGTACTTGGAGCCAGTAGCACTATACCTAATGAACTCTGGTCTAAAAAGTGGGGGCCACCATTCTTCACTGAAACAATGGGGAGGAATTTTTGTCGAGAAATCCAAAGATTTTTGCGTTTCGACGTCAGAATTACAAGATTAGAACGTTTGAAAACCGATAAATTTGCGTTAGTATCAAAAGTATGGAACAAATTCATTGAAAATTGTCAATTGTCTTACATTCCAGGTGAAAATCTGCCTGCTGATGAGTAGCTTTTTACAGTACATACCCAACAAACCAGATAAAACTGGAATTAAATTTTGGCTGCTTGTGGACGTTGACTCAAAGTTTCCGTGCAATGGGTTTCCTTACCTAGGAAAAGACGATCTCAGACCACGTGACGAGGCTCTACCCGAAAGTGTAGTAATGAAGTTGGTGGAGCCTTTTCAAAACAAGGGGCGAAAAGTGACTACAGGTAACTTTCTTTGCAACAGTGAAACTTGGTAAGAAGTTGAAAAGTAATAGTTCGAATATTGTTGGAACCATTAGACGATCAAGGAGAGAAATTCCTAAAGCTGTGAAGGCTATGAAAGCTAGTCTTTACGACTCAACTCTCCTGAAACATTCCAATGACACACTTACTGTTTATCAAGGAAAACGAAACAAGAACGTCCTTCTATACAGTACTCAGAAGTTGAACTTCAAGCTAATTCCAAAAGGATTCCCGAAACCAGAAGACTTCTACTACAATACAAAATATGAGATGGACATGGTAGATCAAATGGGAAGAAAATATACTGTTCGATCCCTTACACGAAGATGGCCTGTCCATGTATTTCATAATATTCTTGACTTGGCAGCTATCAACTCCTGGATGTGTGGCTCCATGGCTAAAAGGTTAGCATGTTGGCCTTTGGTCACAGGGGTCCCGGGTTCGATTCCCGGCTGGGTCGGGAATTTTAACCGAAATTGGTTAATTCCCCTAGCATGGGAACTGGGTATATGTGTCGTCTTCATCATGTGTCCACGGACACATCCCGGTACTAAAAGCCATACGCCATTTCATTTCAACTCCTAGATCATTTTCAAACACTGACAGGGAAGAAGATCAGTCACCGAAATGACATCCTGAAACTAGCAATGGAGCTTCGTGTGGGGTACATGGGATCGAAACCTAAGTCTGTGGATACAGAACCCGAATTTAGGAAGCCTGTGGAAGGAAATGTACAGACTAGGCAATGCCAAATGAGGAAATGCAGGAATAAGACAAGTTTACCTGCAGAAAGTGCAAACAGCGAATGTGTGGTTCTTGCTCAAAGGACATAACTAAGGTCGTGGTATATAGTTCCTGCTTCTAAAGACGCAGGATTGCATCAACGTGTGCAAATACACTGAAGGAAAAGAAGGAGACAAATATGTTGTGGTACTTGGATTTGGCAAAAAAGCTTCAGGTCATAAAAGTTGCACTAAATGGAATGTTACAGTAATTCTATTTTCTGATAATGAGTAATAACAATTTTTACCGTTTATACTAATAGAATTTGAAGTAAAAACAATGTCGGTTTTTTAGATAAGTGTGTTTTATAGAAACGTTTTTGTGTTTGTAATAAATTAGGAAAATATTACATTTGCAAAACTATTAAATATTTTGAATCTTTTCCGTGTTAGATCCCATAATTAATGTTTTATAAATTTAGTAATACATATTTGAAACGATGATAATGAGTTACTATACGTATTGAGCATAAAAATAATAATTAGAATACAGTGGTCAAAATGACCGCATCGGCGGTTCTAGATATACAGCATGTTCCGCCGGTCCTAGTGTTAACTAATTTTAATGGGACCGAGCTCGATAGCTGCAGTCGCTTAAGTGCGGCCAGTATCCAGTATTCGGGAGATCGTGGGTTCGAACCCCACTGTCAGCAGCCCTGAAGATGGTTTTCCGTGGTTTCCTCTTTCACACCAGTGGCTGTACCTTAATTAAGGCCACGGCCGCTTCCTTCCCACTCCTAGCCCCTTCCTCATCGTCGCCATAAGACCTATCCATGTCGGTGCAACATAAAATAAATAACAAAAAAAATTTTTATGGAAAAACATCATTCATGTCACCAGAGAGATTTTACATGCTGCCATCCTATGATGTGCTGTGCCAAATGGAATTCTCCCCCTCAATTCTTGAAATGTCCTACTACTTCTGGCAGATTTGAATCCGTGATGTAGGGATTTGGGGGCCAGCACTCTACCACCGATCCCCAGAGAGAGCAATAATAATAATAATAATAATAATCTTTTGTGTGCTATTCCCCACGTCCTAGTTTTTTTGAAATTTTGGCTCCCTTATTAATAATTTTCTAAATGGGTGAATTATCGTATTTATTTTCTCATATAATATATTTGTAACTTCCGTTACCCAACTTTATTGTGTTGGTTTTTTTTAAGTTCTGTGGTCTCAAAATGACCAAATTTCAAAATTTTTGTTTTGCATAATATGGAATTCTGATGAAATTATTTTTAAAAATCGAGAATACATCTTACACTATTGTTAAAACTTGTAGAAACATTAGAATAATTGGGGTTGATGTGTTGCATCTTGTCACACTGATCTTCATTGTGTTTTGTTCATCTTTCTAGTATGTTCTTATCCTTGTTCCTCACTTTTTTTTTTAGATTTGTATCAGATTCTGGTCCTCAAATTTTATTTTATTTCTTTGTTCAGAAGTGCTCAAGATATCTTTAGCATTTTCTCAAAACAACAGTTTTCCTACATTTATCAAGATTCCTTTCCACTTTCCCTTGTATCAAAATTCCTTCGGGTCAGGCTTGGTGTGTGTACTTGTCGTAATACATTTCTCTTCATGTGCACACAACATGCCACACTACCAACAATCACAGCAACACGCAGTAGTGAGTACTTCCCTCCACTTAGTAGGAATAAGGAAAAATATGTGGAGATGGATAGGACACACATTAAGAAAACAGGGCGGAGCAGTTGAAAAGTCGGTCTTGGAATGAAATCCAAATGGAAAAAGGAAGCATGAAAGACCTAGGAACTAGGAACACTCGGAGGGGAACTGATTAGAATTGAGGAAACATGGGATGAAGTAGAAGACCTGCCTGCAGAAAGTGCCGAATGGGGAGCTTTCCTGGATCCCCTTTACTCTACAAGAAGAAATAGGAATTACATAGAATGGCATCCAACCATAAAACAGCCAAACCCATGTTAAATTGGAAGAAGGCCAGTAAAAGAAGCACACTCTTCAGATTTCAGGTGAAAATATATCTTTTATTTTTAAAACTCAGGTCTTTGCTCATTTGTATGATTATTGAAGGCTCAGAGAATTTAAATTTACCCTCTCTATGACTGTAGTGTCATTGTTCCACTGTTAGTGTCTTTACATCTATTTCATTTTTTTCTTTTTTTTTAGTCTTCCTGTTCTGTTCCATTCATCAAGACTCTGAGGAGGGGTAAAAAGCATGCTATATTTCATGGTTGGGATATTTTTATCTGAATGAAATATACTGGTAGTTCTCTAATGTTAATTAAAGTGGTGTCTTGGTCATACTCTTGCTTTTCTGTCCTGTGGTTTTTGGAAGTAAGAAGTTTTATTTTATAATTTTATTAAGTGCAATTTCTTTTAAGTTTGTTGGAAGATTTAATTTTGTTGGTATTGGAGGTGTTGTGTTGAGTATTCTCCCATGTTTCCAAGCCATTATCAGTTTGCCTTATTAACTTTAAATTCATGCAGGAGTTGGAATGAAGCTTTTGTATATAGTTATGTGCTATAGGCATCCACTTTTGATTTTAGCTCTGTTACTTGTCTTGGTTTTCAGTGTCAGATCCTTATTGTGTTGGTGTAATGCGAAATGGGTTTAGAAATACAGTAAAATCTCACCAGTCCAGACCCCGATAAGCTGGACTTAATGGAAACTCTTCGTACAGCAAAGAGAAAACGAGAATTAAATTAACCTTATGAAAATGCTGAGTGCGAGGCTTCAGAAGTGACTGGAAGTCAATAGTCGCATTTGTCGTAGATAGTTTGCCCATTGTTGTGGATACTCATTGCAGTTATTTTCCATGATGTTATAATGTTTTTGGAGATGAAACCCAAAATTGTTGGCTCTGTGATGTGCAAGGTAGATTAAGCTGTTGAGGTTTTAACCTTTTCACTCTGGTTGACTGCTGTAGCAGGCTATGGTCAACAGATGACAGGAGTAACCAGTTTGAAGACGAAGGAAATGTGTTCGCTATGCTAGGCCTAGATGTTGATTCCCATAGGGAACCTGAAATATTTGTCCCGAATGAGTAAATTTATAATACCAATCTAGTTGGTGCGTTATTGGACATTATGAATTTTTCAGGTAACTCATTCCTGGTTGCCAGTGTTTGGCCCCCGGTATGCTAAATTGGGCTAATCAGTTGGTAAATAGCACACCCACCAAGACGCAATTTAGCACTAATTTTGCAATTTAGCATACTGGGGTGAAACGCTGGCAATGAGGAATGAGTTAGCTGGAAAATTTATAATGTCCAATAACGGACCAACTACATTGGTATTATGCTAGGCCTACTCACTTCGGAACTCTTTGCTCCTGTGTGCTCAAGTACTAGTGCTAATCAACTTTGCTTCCAATCGCATTTAAATTTTGAAAGGCCTCATCTTCCCTCGAATCTGACAGCAGGATTTCATCTTCCTGCTGAATGGAGTACATACAGAATTTGTATTATCTGCAAAGCGCAGAAGAGGAAGCAGACGAAAATGTGTTGTAAGGAATGCAATATAACATTATATGCCTTTCTGTGCTTCCAAACATCACATGCAGAAGAACCTCTAAAATAAAGTGGTAGCTTATGGCATGCAAATTAATGTAGGTAAACAATTTGTAATTTTGTAATGTATGTTTATGTTAAATTATCATATGTAATCAACAAAATTGAAATAAAGGTAATTGAAGATAACATTTACAAAAAAGATTTTAAAAAACAAGTTTTAAACTCTGCCAGAACTTTTAAAATAATTGTTAATTGATGTAGCAAATTCATGCAGGTAAACACATTGTAATTTGAAGTTAATTACAATAACAAACAAAACAAGATTTTTAACTCCGACAGTGCTGTGTCAAAAGCAGCGAATAAAGGAGGATGGAAAGCTTCAACTAAACAAAAAGTGCTGTGAATGTGGTCATAAGCATTTGACTAAAAATAAAATACTTTTAAACTCTGCATGTGCTCTCTTAATATCACGAGTCAGATGCGGATGGGAGCATGGAGCAAGACAAGTATCCTGTACAGGGGACTCGTTGAGCCACCTGCTGCTTGCGTCCAGATAGTCGCACTTCCTTACTCACTACACCGGAGTGAAAGGGTTAACCTGAGGACTGTGCAACAGGGAAATAAAAATCTATTGGAAGTTACTGATTTACACTGATATAAAATTTTTACTCTCAAATTTTGATTTGTATATTGAAAATATATTTTTCATTCATTAATCATAGCAGTTTAGGAAAATAAATAATTTAATTGCAATGATATTGAACGTTAACTAATGTGTTGTCTGGACTTGTAGTCAAATTAAGTCACTGAAGAACCTGGGCCAGATACATAAATATGATTAAGAAAATTGTTTCTAAATGCTTTGTAGCACGTGGTACTATACTGATGTTTTTGACGTCTTAAGTGATTGTTTTCTCTTTGTAACTATTCATTTTATTGGTTTGTAATGCTGATTGTAGGAATTAGAGCCACTATTCATTCCAACTCCCTGTGACATTGTGTGGTGTGCTGATGTTTTAGTGAACCGCCGCTTTGTGGCAATATTTTTACAGGTTGTGGACGGAGGTGAAACATACGATCTCCTGAAGGCTAACGTGGTGGTTCCCAGAAAAATCTTTCCCTCTGTCCGAAAGACATCCACTCCTGTCTCGAACCTTGCTCAGTCGATGCCAGATTGCTCCTCTAAACCTCCTAAAATCCCTCGACGAAGTGTCACTCCGAGGAATTCAGAAATGGTACGACGCTCCTCCAGACGACATAAGTCTAGTTCTGAAATTAAGGTATCTACTAATAACATTTCAACATCCAGCATTGGAATGTTGAATCAAGATTTTAACCATTCAGATATCTTTAACACTTCCAAATGTTTGGAACGTTCAAGTTCAACTCCCTCTACGAGTAGAATCACGTCGTCTTCTATTGGGTGTTTTTCATCAAATGCTTCTAGTGGTAGTGAATTATTCTGTGGTAAATTGTGGGAAGACAACACAAGTTCAAGTATGCTGTGGCTTTGTGACGCACCCTCCGTAAGGGGTAGAATGGCCACTCCAGAGCAAGCGGTACCAAAGCACAGTAGCCGTTCATGTCCGCTCGGTTAACAGGAGGGCCTCTTACGATGGTCACGAGAGTGGTACAGTTCCAGACGGAGTTTTCAAAGAGCCAGGTCCCAGACGCCTGTCACTGGGTGTTGGAACAAGAAACAGAGTGACACCTTCCCCTGGTTTCATCCTTTCTTCCCGACACCCACCACTGTCCTGTGGCAATCCACCAATAGTCGAAGAGGAGAACGCTCTAACAGCACCGGTACTTGCATATATTAACCTACTTTTTTTCTGTACTGCAACACAGCATCTTTGACATGAAATTTCTGTTATCTAGAGATATAAGTATTTTATTGATCGGTTATATGGAGTGTATTTTTGTTCAAATGTCTTTAGGATGGCCTTATTTTCAGACGGCTGGATTTCTAATGATCTGTGCACCTATTTGCAGACAAAAGTGGGATTTGTCGATCAAATATTAGATGGGGGTAAACAAGTGAGCTCAGGGAAGAGAATAATTAGTCTATATTACAGATTAACATTTATCCACTGCTTCGTATGCGTGAAACTCTTTCCTGAGATGAATTTCAATCAGTAGTAACTCATGCGTGTTACCCTGTGAGACAAGGTCAGTGCTTCAACTCTCCACGAGACCAGTACAGGGTCTCTCATATAAATCCAGACTGTCCAGCAGCATTTTTTCTCTCCAAGACTTAAGTAGCAGTACAGGAGGTGTGCACATAGTTCTTGACCTTGCAAGGAGCGTGCACTTGTTCTCGACCTAGCAGTCTTCAGTCTGAATCTCAGCTGTTAACATGGTGAGACAGTCATTTTCACATGTAAAAGTTGTTTTAAGTACGAGTTGGGTCGACGGGTACGCGATGCATTAGTTCAGCAATTTCCTGGTGAAGGAACAGATTCATGTAATTATAAATAAATAAATAAATAAATAAATTTGAAACTACTGGCTCAGTGCTGAGTAATAAAAACATGCGCGCACGCAAACAGTTTTAACATTGTTTAAAACCTGCTGATCCAGCACAAGTGATACATTGTGATTGGTAGCTTACATCATTAAATGATCGTTTATTTGACCCACAGCTTGTGTTCTTTTTGGATGAGGCCTGATTTCATCTTAATGATTATGTGTGAACGGTCATAACTTTAGCAGAAAATCCTAATGGTGTTTATGAAGTCCCTCATTATGATAGGGAGATTGGTGTTTGGTGTGTTGTTAGTGCAAGACGAATAATTGGGTCTATTTTTTCTTCTTTTTTTTTTTCTTTTTTTTTTTTTCTTTCGAGAAGACAGTAAATGCAGTGTGTGATTTTTGCTTGTGGGGTAAAACTGAAAGAAAAAGTGTATTGAACAAATCCTCACACATTGGGGGAAGTGAAAGAAAACATTACGAATGAAATCAGAAACATTACAGCGGCAGAACTTGCTCGCGTCAGCCAGAATGTGATTACCAGATACAATGCCTGGATAACCCAGGGAGGAAGACACTTCTAGCACCTTTTATAAGGTAAGATTTCATATAAGATTGTATACATGCTTAAAGTAGGTCGGCTGAGGCGGCTGCCGTAGCGCAGAATACAAACACTGTGCGCACTGTCTGGGTTTATATGAAAGATCCTGTATACGAAGCTTGTCTGTATAGCGACATGTTTAACACATTCCGTCGGGCAGACTCGGAGATATTTGAGGAGGTCGAGACTTTGTAGTTGTGGCTTACCTTTCCTTACTCTTTGTCACTGCAAGTTGGAGGAGTGATCCTAATGTCTCGCCTCGCCTCTTTATCTTCATGTACATGGACTGAATCTGCCTACGAAGAAGCATGAAGAAACGATAGCGATAATGAAAAAGACTGAATAAATAAACTACAGCCCACAGTAGTTCTCAATTATGGATTAGCACACTAAGCACTCTCAACAATACAACTGTAGCCTTCAAACGCTTTCCATAGAATGGTGCGCTCATTCTTCAACTGGCCTGTTGACAAACTAACAACAACTTAACATAAATGATGACGAACATGACTTCACGCGACCCCTTGCGCATGAAACGAGTAGCCCATTCATTAGTGAAGGCGACCACAGCTAAAAACACATGAAAGCTGAATTTTCTCAAATTGTTAGTTACGAAGAGAATGCATATGATGTTTCTTGTTGGAAATTTAATTTCAAGGCTACCTGGTGCACTCATTTTTCGAGAGGGCCAAAACCCTTTACCTGTCATTTTAGTTGATGTAGGACAAAATTTGCCCACATTTGGAACATATCTTTGTAAAATCCTCCACTGTGAAGTATATCAAAATAAAAAGCATCCCTTGCGAGACTTGGAATTTCAAGCTGTATCCTTACCAAACTTCAGCTCAATCAGTCGAGTAGTTTTTGAGCCTATCTGGAACAAATATTTTTTAAGAATGTTTCTCAGAGTATGTATAGTCTATGTTAATTCAGGGAGGGGGGAAGTGGGAAATAAAAGGAGAGGAACTCTCGTGTTTTTCTCATACCATTCCAAGTATTAGATTCATTAGATTCTTTCGCTTCTTCGTTCATGATGAGCTGGAGTATGGTCGAATTATTCTAGCTTCCGTAGTTTGATGCTATCAAGTAGTTTTTTCTCTTAATTCAGTCGATACTGACCAGAGATTGAGAGCCAAACCATGAGTTGCGGAACTGGATCAATGGTACGGGTGTCACACTGCAATTCGTAAGACAAAGGAAAATTGCTGCTTTATTTGTTCCCAGGAAGATCAATCATGGCTGAAAATCAAATTACCATGACCCACAACCCTGACAGCTCTTCAATATGCAGAGGGTGCTAAGAATCTGCAGGTCAGCCATAAAAGAAAAATGGGAAGAATATCCCTGTTTTCATTCCTTTTCACATCATCACTGCTGGTGTAAAATGCTGTTATACCAGCAAAAATATTTCCTGTTTATTCTGTCTGCTTATGGGTGTACCTGTATGTTAGTAGTGAGAAACAGAGCAGCTGTGATCATGCGAGGATGTCTGTGTTGCAGTACAATTGTCCCTATAATTTCTGTGGATGATGCTGTTGACATGATGTCAGTGGTGTCTCGCAGAGAGCTAGTTACAAATGATGTTCTCTCGTGTAGCTCTGGCACTAACCTTATTCATTATGTGTTTTGTTATTGTGGACTTGTTTGTGTTTAGATTGTAAATTATGTGATTGCGGACGTCATTCTGCAAGACCGAAGATTTTGTTGTGCTCTTCTGTTCATTATTTTCTTCTTTGTATGCAGTGGGGTTTTTCTTTCAGTAGGTAAGTTGTCATTATAAAGTGCTACAGATTACACATGATCAATTTCCATCAACAGTATTGGCATAAGACATATTTAGTTGACATGGTTTGTTTCCATGTAGAGCTGATGAAGTCATCTGTATGTGCGTGAGGATGGGATAATCAAGCTCTCCAAGAAATTTTTATTTAAATGAAATGCATACAACACAGGGACATATAACAGGGACACTGGCTATAAGTTAAGTAATACGTGGCTGCCAGCCATTAAGGATTTATGTAACTAGTTCCCTTCCCTGTCCCTTCACTATTGTTATCTCGTTTCAGTGTTTTCCAAATTCGTACGTTCCTCATCACTAGATGTTTCATTCCAAGCTTGGGCCGATGACCTAGATGTTAGGCCCCTCTAAACAACAAACATCATCATCATCATCATCATTCCAGGCTTGTGTCAATGTCATACTTTCATATGTGTGTACACCTGTTATGTTATGTGACTCCCTCTCAGACTGATTCTGATGGTTCAGTCAGCGTCCGCTTCGAATGTTAGCTCTGTACTGCGTACGTTGAGCCATCTGGCGACGAATGAACGTACCACTTCCACTTCTGTCATTAACGTCTAAATTCAAACCTCATTCTTGGAGAAGTCTTCCTCGTGAGCAGTAGAGATTTTCTTCTGAAGACGTACAACAAAGTTCTCTGAAACGTAAAGAATTTCACCTTATTTTCTTGATACGGCATAAGCCCAAAAGCCTATATCATGTCTATAAGTACGGGCCGTGCTTTCCAATTACAGTATACTTTAAAAGTTTAAAATACTTTATAGCAGTCCATATACTAAATACTAAATAATCGTTGATGATCATGATAATGAGATAGGGCTAATGACAGTAAGAAATAAAGAAATGAATATAGCGATGGTAAGGATGGTAACAATGTCGTGTAATAATCACTTAATTTCTATATAATTGCTATATAATAAAATTTGAAACCTTTTTTAGTGCCTAAATCATAAGCCTGAGCTGATGAAACTTTTGCTTGTTGTAGCCGAAATCTAGCTCCATATTTTTCATGGCCATTCTGTTATACTCATTACATCTTCTATAAAGTGGTGAGTTATTGCGACTGGCCTTTTTCATATTTTCACGCTAGAATGTAAATGAAACTCGTGTTTTTTGTCTGTGGGACATTGAATTTTAATAATAGAAGAAAAGAAAAATTATCAAAGATGCTATTTACAACTTTGTACATAAATATATCATCACATAAATCTCTGCGTGATTTAAGAAATTTGAAGTGGGCATCTATGAGGAGATACAGCTTACATTCAGAGGAAGTTCACCATATTTTCTCGTGTATAGAAATTTTACTAAAATTTATACTAAAAACCTTCTTGTTTGAATTGGCGTTTTCCTGCGGGTGGAGGCTCGCCCTTCGGATCGACAGGCACGGTTTTACACGATTATTTGCAGAGTTCGGTTTAAGTCGGGTGATCTTCGTGTTGGTGACCAATGTGTTGTGCCGCAGTTGTCTTGGTCTTCCGCAGGGAAGCTTACCTGCAATGGTGAACTTCCAGGCATTGTAAGTGACAGTACCGTTTGCAGCTGACTGGGATGAATAGAGCCCCTATCTAGTGGCGAGGGTAGGAAATGTGCCGGCTGCCAAAGCCTGTCGCACTCCTCTGGGGCAATGATAAATGACTGACGGATGAAATGAAATGTTAATGGAGAGTGTTGCTGGAATGAAATATGACAGGGAAAACCGGAGTACCTGGAGAAAAACCTGTCCTACTTCCGCTTATTCCAGCACAAATCTCACATGGATTGACCGGGATTTGAACCACAGTATCCAGCGGTGAGGGGCCGACGTGCTGCCGCCTGAGCCACGGAAGCTTTTACTAAGTGAATTTCTTGAACGCACTCTAGCTCTTCACATTCAAAAGAAATATCTATGCAGGTCGTATTTATACCTTTATGAAACCTAACTTGTGTAATAATTCACTTTACGGTATAAAAATGAAGAAATAACAGAACAACATGAAATACTCCCGCAAAGGATGTGCCATGCAATGTCAGCATACTGTAAAATTAAAATTGCTCTCTTAATAATTGTATGGGCTTGGCTACTATGTTGCAGACATTTGATTTGATGGCATTTAGACTGTCTGCATATCAATTTCAACATTCTAGTTTACCAAGAGGGAGGGAAACTGGAATTGTGTTAGATCATCTATGACCGAGTTTTAATTAATTTTATGCTCGATGATGCCGAAATGTAAATATTATTTACCAGAAAACTGAATCTTAATGAAGCTCATTATAGTTCAAGTTTTATTATGATACAGGTTCTCCACCAATCATAGTTCAGATTTTCATTATGATACAACTGTTTGACCAATTAGATAAGGATAGCATCGCACCTGCGCTCAATGCACGAGCTTCGCACTTGTTTCCAAAATCAAACATGTCGGACACACATATTAACACCAATGCACCTTCTACTTCCAATATTCCACAACCACACGGCACATTCCCGCAAATTCATTTCACCAACTGTACAATAAACTATTTGTATTTGAAATAAAGTTAGGTTATGATAATCTTCTGTCAAAGCTTTGAAAACATATGACATTGTCAAGGTTTCTGATCCACTCACGGAAAATAACCCAGCGCATGCTCTCTGCGCTCTGTTCAGTAAACTCAACTGTTAAGCAACATCTAGACTGAAAAATAGGAATATTAAAGAAAAAAAGAGTTATTATTATCGTCGAGCATAAACAGTCTATGCAACTTGCCTATAATGGTAATTAAGACACTCGTATGGAAATTATAAAATTCGCTTCGCTCGTTTTATAAACATAGTCGTGTCTTAATTATTGCCGTTATAGGCTTGTTGCATAATGTACACCAAATATTTTTCTAGAGATACATTACATACGTGCATCACTCAATATGGAGTGTCCCCCCTTCAAAAATCTGACTACCTCTGGTGGCTTTGTATTGTAATGAAATATCGACTATGTTAGTGATAATTTCAAGACTTTTGGCACATTGCACATTGGAAATTAATTCATAATGCATGCAGAGATATACATTCCTGCTTGTGGTGGATCATGTGTGGTTTGTCCTCTTTTTGATGACAGCTTGCTTATTGATGTGGTTATTGATTTTATTTGTTGGTGGTAGTTAGTGAATAATTTTAATTTATACAAAGTCTAGGAAATAAATTCTGTTGTAATTCAAAAACTATGTAAGACTAGAGGAAATTAGTTTTCAATTTTCATCCTGATGAACGTCTTTAATACATAATTGCAGAGATTATTTCCTGGCCTTGAAATGTTTTGGAACAGCTCACCATGGAAATTTACCTTCTCACCTTCTGTTAGTCATCATGACTTATTATCTGAAAATGCTCTTGACAATTTTTTTTAAGGTGTAACGTTAGGTATTAGCAAAATATATATGATATTAACAAAGGTGTGAAAATTCCAGCTTCCAGGTTACTATTGACAACAAAGAATTTGAATCAGGTGACGAAGTTTAAATATTTATTTTGTTTACCACTGGTCTGCATTTAAGTCTGTTGCCCAAATGGCAAATTCCCTATAGTTTCTTTGTCTTTCCTTAACAGGATTTTGAAGAAATTGTCAAACATCTCCCTTGGTAAATAATTCCAATCCCTGATATCTCTTTCTATAAACAAATATTTGTACCAGTTTATCATCTTGAATTCCAACTTTATCTTCATCTTTATGGTTATGAGGGTACTTAAGGGTACCTTTCTTGCTTTTAAGAACTCCATTCAAGCTTATTTGTCTACTAACATTACTCCACATCACCTTTCCTCGGACAGCTTGGAACGTACTGCGTAGTTGAGCAGTTTGCTTCCTTACTCCCAAGTCTTTCCAGCCCAAAGATAGTAACATTGTCGCGACACTTCTCGTTTGTTAGAAATCGCCCAGGACAAATCCTGTTGCTTTCATTGGGATCTTCTCCATTTCTCGTATTAAGTAATCCTAATCATGCTCCCTAATATTACAGGGAGCGCAGTCGTCGTAAGACTTGCCTGGCAGAATTCTTAGTCCTTATCAGTGCTACTGCACATGCGCGGCTATTGCAGTATATGAGAGCTGACAAGTTGTGACTTGCTTAGTGCAGCGAGAGCTATGCCACGGTACAGACGTGCACATTTTTGATACTCTAACTGGGGTCTTACCAGAGACTGAACACCCTCTTTTTTTTTTTACATTCTTACTACAACACTTAAGTACCATCATAAATATGTGAGGAGATATGTAATCCTTTCTTACAACCTCGTTAATGTGATTACCCCAATGAAGTTCTTTCCTTCACAAATGATGACAGAAAATGTTACCAGGTCAGGAACAACAATTTGTTTTTTCAAGGTGATTCAGCATCTTAGTATTGTGGAAGGGTTGTCAAGGACTGCATAAGAGAGTAAGAAAATATCACAACACTGTCTTGGCCAGGTGATTCACCTGATCTGAATCCAATGAAAAATTTATGGATGATTTTGAAGAAGAAATGAAGAGAAAGAAGACTTAATACAAAGTTGCTACTGACTGAAGCCATTGTGAACATCTGGTATCCTCTAATGCAGTTGAAACCCTCCAAATGATGTGATACAAAGGTTATGCGATCAGGTACAGATGGTAAAAATAGTGTTCCTGATTTGGTGCTATGCTTTCGAGTAGTATATAGAATGTATTTAATTCAAAGCACCACCACTACTCCGTAGTAAAAATCTGTGAGCTGCTATTATTTTTTCCGGCATACTGTCTGCCTTAAGAAAACTCCAGGATCAATGTATGCAATGTGTGTTAAATAACGTACTGTGAAGAGCAAGGCTACCTGCTCAACTAAGAGGTCATTGGAATATCTAAGTATGCCATTTTTAGACATGGTTATTGATTGGGACTATTATTGACCTGATGATTCATTATGAATGCTGTTGTGTGCAAGACATTGAGCAGCTTTCATGGTAAGAAGCGTGTCACAGTATGCATTGAATATTTTTGAACACTTTCCAGTTTCATATTCAGAAATTATGACTGATCTCAGGACTTAATTTATCGGATGGAACTTCAACAGAAGATGAACAAAACCTCTATGAACTTTAAAAAAAGTTAATCATATTCACTTTTTATTTAAGCTGTACTTATCTCAACATTATGATGCACATCATTCTCTTTGATATTTGGTGCTAAAGCATTCCAGGAGATCTTTATAGGGAGGTAGTTTCATCAGTCATGGTAACTAGATTGCGTCTTCTGAACACCTAGGAGCATGATAACTTCGCAATATACGCGCTTGGAAACCTGCGTCACATTGCTGTATGCTACTGACAAATGTTGTTTGTATTGATAGCTAGTTAACAGTGCACGAAAAATTTAGTGTGGAACTGGCCTAGCTCCAAGATGGGCGTAAATAAAGTTGAACATAGATCATGTGAAAATAACAGTCCTCCGTGCCAGAAATTTCATCAGTGTCGTGCTGAGCCAATGATGTGGTAGGTGGATAGATCTTTGCTATATCAGACTGTTGAAATGTTGCAAAGTGGACATCCTGCGATCACTCACGAGGACATGTCGGTGGCAATTATCGTAAAGTGTTTCACAGAAAACTGGCATTGTTCTGTGTAGGAATTATCCACACGTATGGGTTTTTCTGTGCTGACAGTGTTCCAAATTTTACAACACTCCTTCCATACAGATGTGCAAGATTTGCGTTCATTTTGTCCATAATAAAACAGTCATTTCGATTGCCATTAACTCTTCTACCTGGACCCAATTCGGTGCTAGCATTGAGAATTGCATTCGAGTGGATTTCAAAATGTGTATGGCGGATTTATATCACTCTTAACCACCTTGTAACAGTGCTGTCGATAGACTTGAGACATTTCAGTAGCTTGTAATGTACAACAGTATTTTTATTTGTATGTTATTATTTGTTTTAAATACTTCTTTCTGTTTCTTCTTTTTCTCTGTAAGAATTTGCAGTTTCATTATTTAATCCTGTTAGAGCTGTAATTTAATATCAAATCTCATGGTAATTTGTGATTTGAAAAATAATTTATGGTGAAATTTATTATGCACTTTAGTATGATAATTTGGACTAGTATTGATTTATAAATGTTAGACAGTCGTAATCTCATAGAGATAAAAGTTGCAGTGTAACTTTTTAGGTTAAGTAAAAGGTATTTAAATTTTTGTGTCACATTCTGTACTGTGCTGACAGTTCATTTGCTAATACATTGTTACACCTTAAAGGAAGTTGTTCACTCGGTAGACTTGCATATATGTTTATTTCTGGTTGTTGGGGTAAATTCTATTTCTTTTCATTTCTTTTGTAGCTCTGCTGGTAGGTGCTATGTAGTGTAGTGTAGTTGTTCAATACTAACCTAATTTAATTTCTGCCTTGTATTACTTTCCTTTCGTGCTTAGGTATGTAGATTTACAAGGGATTGATGGACTTGTTCAATGACATTGGTTCACGAGAATTACAATTATGTATGTATGGAATAATATTTTGTCCAACAGTAGCCTACATCTTGTCAACAAAACCGCTCCTTCATTTATATTTTTCCTGGCCAACAGTAATCAGTTCGAATTGTATTCTGTGTGTGTGTCACTATGGCATTCATTACAGCAGATAACTTGAACTGCCTGGCATATACTTTGCCCATAGATATTGTTACATATTATAGTAACTATTTATATTCAGTACATATTTGAAAAAAGAATCAGTTTTGGGGCATTTGGTGTACTGTTCAAATGCCCACATTTTCCTCAATCTCCTGGCCATGCATCAGTGTGTCATGCATGATGTTTATAGGAAAATTGGCTGTAGCAGTTCTTCAACACTCTTTTTAGGCCAGCAGTATTAGGATGTGGCTTTCTTGTAGACCATTTCTTCAAACAAACTAACAAAAACCCATGGCGTAATAGCCCTGATGAGCCTTTGTTTACCAAATGACTGCTGCTCAGCCCGAAGGTCTGTATATTGCGGGGTGATGAGCGGTCAGTAAACGGTCCGGTGTGCACAAAACCTCCCTTCAATATTACTTTTCATAAATTCGGTACCACACTGTACGGTTACAGTTGTTGTAGTTTCTGATAACCATGACTGAGTGCTGAGCCACACCCCGTCCCATCACGGAAACAATCCCAGTACAAATAAATACCATGAGAGAAATTGAGGCATAGATCGTGATTAAGAAAGGCAAAAAAAAAAGCCTTGAACTGGAAAGGAGCCTCTTTACAAATTAAAAATAGTAAGAGACTAATTCTATAAGTAATTAAATTCAAGTACATGCAAGAAGGGTTTATTAAAATCATAAATAAAGGTAGGAGGAAAGGAAAATTATCAATTAAAAGGATAAGAACGGGTACATACATAAGTAGTCCTGCTCCAGTTGTTGGCACAACTTTGTTATGTGAGCATGAAGTTACAAAACCCAAAAAATATTAAAACATTCGGCGAGCTCACTCAGTTAAGTACAATACCATTATTGAATGTGCCGGTATTAATATTGGTGTCACAGACCAAAAGAGATCGTTCTTTCCATGAGTATATTTCAATTGATTTTTCATGCAACATCATTCCGACATCACCCTCATAGTAACAATAACCACAGATCGTCAAACTCCCACGCATCAAGGAGAACACCCCGAGTTGAAAAAGAAAAGAAAATATGCAAGATATCAGAGAAATAACTCCGGACCAAGGAGATAATATTAATAATCAAAGGGGAAAATCCCAGGCACGCGCATAGCCTAAATGAAACATGGCGGCCCTATAGGTAAGCGAGCGGCCAAGACAGGTGCGAAGGCAAAAGAAATAGCACCATACGAAAATGCATGAATAAGATACAGAAACAAGATCAAAATGTAAATTCAGCTGATTGATACATCATTCTTTCATTCCCCTCTCATACTAACATTCGTGCACACATTCAGGCACAGCCGGGATCGGCAAGCAATATGAGCACCAGCGTCAGTCAAACGACGAACTCAATTTCATGTAGCATGACTCCAGGGTCACAAACGAGGTCTCATTTATATCAGAAGTTGTGTGCACGGGACAAACGAATTCAGCTGTGCGATCAGAGAAATCCCGCAGTTATGCACAAACCCATCAGGGTTCGCACTTCTTACGACACAAGTGGAAGCTCGTGCCGACTCAAAGGGCAAACATCTTCAAGATGGAAAATTACATAAAAATGCAGCGCACATGAACAGAAGTAATATGAGACCCAAACATCAACATATCATAATCACAATAACCACAAGAACAACATGCAGTCCATACTGCAGAGCAAACGACACATATCAATCAGCTATAGATAATAAAACAAATATTACGAAAGAATAGCCGAACAAATAATATGAAAGAGTACCCATACCTGAAATATATTAACCAGCAAGAAAAAGAGAAGGATGGTGGTATAGGCTAAGTTTGAATCGTTTAAAGACTTTTCTGTAAGTCAAAAACACAACTCCGATCTGCGTGGGGTCCATTTTTTATTTATTTTATACTCAAAACCAAAGCAAAGATTCTAGTCAAAGAGATAAAATTCACACCTCGTCGGAAAGATACGACCATTCGTGACCAACATCGAGGGAGCTGCCCTCTCTAGTATAATCATGGAAGTTGTTAAGTCATTCAAGGTGAAGCCAGAAGAGGCCATTAGCAATAACAGAACAGTAATATTTATGAACTTGCCATGCACATATGGCTCATACGGTCCGGCGTGCATAAAACCACCCTTCAATATTACTCTTCATAAATTCGGTACCACACTGTACCGTTACAGTTGTTGTAGTTTCTGATAACCATGACAGAGTGCTTCAAAACAAGCCCAAGTTTGCTGCTATGCGTTTATCCTGGGCTGAGAAAGAGTTGCTTTAGAAAAATGATCAGAATTTTTTTCGGGGTGGTTGAAAAAAATTGTAACTTGAGTATTACACTACAAATACATGTGGTTATAACATATAAAAATTTCATTACCATCAGACAAGTAGTTTTCCTTGTATATATTCCTAAGTGAGTGCTTCCTAGAGAAGAAACCAAAAATGTGGGCAATATTTATTACAACCACAAATGAAAAATATTTAATGAACATCGAAAACAGTGTGTCTTATATACGCTAATGTAGAATTAAACAAGGAAGATATTGGTATAACTCGCATTGCAATAGGCCTATTGGTTCGTTTGTGATTAAAGCCTAAGCTCTAGTGTCCATAATAAAAATTCCGATGGTAGGGCTTTCCAATAAGGGGTAGGCCACAATTTTTAATCTAAAGGATTGAGTTCTGATTGCCAAATGGCCAATCAACGACAGAAACAAAGTCGAGAACATTTGCTTGCAACCATCGAGTGGTTGTGTGTTGGAGCAGAGTAAAAACCCGTGTACAAATTTGATTTAAGGGCTTCACATCAAAACATAGCACTGTGTTTTGGTACAATTTAAAGGATATTTTTATACTTTTCCTTGAAAGTGAATGTCCAAAACACCGTCATAAGAGACTCTTCGTTAATGATACTGGACGATGAACTCTCTGGAATTTCAGAGTCACCTTGTCAGTTTGCCTGCATCTGAGGCATAGACAGAAACAAGAAATTTCTCAGCAATAAAGAGAATTTTCCCATTACCATCTTACACATACACATACATTGAAATTGAAATGGCAGTAAGAAAGATGAAGAATGGAAAAACTGCTGGAATAGATGAAATTTCGGTGGAGATGATAAAGGCAGCTGGAGCTGTAGGCCTGCAGTGGACATATCGGGTTCTCAGGAATGTCTGGGAGAATAAGGAGGTCCCTGAGGATTGGCAAAAAGGAATAATCATCCCAATTTTCAAGAAAAGTGATAAGAAAGTTTTGAAGAACTACAGGGGAATTACTCTAATATCCCATGTTGCTAAGATAATGGAAAGGATACTGGAAAGTAGAATAAGGTTGAGGTTTGAGAAGCAGATACAGGAAAATCAGTTTGGTTTCAGAAGTGGAAGGTCAACAATAGAACCCATTTTCATTATGAGACAACTAATGGAAAAGCATTGGGAGTACGGGAATGATATGGTGATGACATTCATTGATACTGAAAAGGCATATGACAGTGTCCCTAGGACGAGAGTTTGAGACAGTCTGGTGCAAAAATGAATTGGACAGGGATTAATAAAAATGACCATGGCATTGTATAAGGAATGTTGTAGTTGCGTGCAAACACAAGTTGGCAGGACAAGTTGGTTCAAAATAACTAGTGGGCTGAGACAGGAAAGTGTTCTATCAACAATCCTGTTTACAATAGTAATGGATGACATCATGAGAACAGCAAAAGCAGCACATGGAGGAAGAGAAATGAACATGATGTTATTTGCAGATGATATTGTGATTTGGGGAGAAGACGTCAGGATGGTTCAAGAACAGTTGAATGTGGTGAATGGGAAGATTGAAGAATGTGGATTGAAAATAAGTGTAGAAAAGAGTAAAACTCTTGTTATGACTAGAGGGGAGAAAGAAGGGAAAGGTCAGATTAGACTTGCAGACAAGCCCCTGGAAGTAGTGGAAACGTTTAAATACCTGGGGAGTGAATTAATGGAGAATGCTCGACTGGATGCTGAGATTAGTAAAAGGATTCAAGCTGGAAGTTGTTTCTGTCATAGTGTAAGAAATATGTTATGGGACAAAGATGTGCCAATGGAAGCAAAGGATACTATGTACAAGATGTATTACGTACCCATAACTTACGGAGCAGAATCTTGGACAATGACAAAGAAGGATGAGAGGCGAATACAGGCAGCCGAAATGAAATTCTTGAGGAGTATGATACAGAAGAGTAGAAGAGACAAAATAAGGAATGAGAAAATCCGGGAAGAAATTGGAGTGGAAAAAATGAATGACAGAATAGAGAAGAGCCGACTAAGATGGTTTGGGCACATAAAGCGAATGAGCGACGAAAGAATGCCAAAAAAGTTGATGGAAATGCAAATCCACGGAAGGAGAGGCCGTGGACGACCACGATTGAGATGGAAGGATACCATCCAACGCAGCATTATAGAAAGAAACCTAGACTGGGACATTCATTGATACTGAAAAGGCATATGACAGTGTCCCTAGGACGAAAGTTTGGGACAGTCTGGTGCAAAAATGAATTGGACAGGGATTAATAAAAATGACCATGGCATTGTATAAGGAATGTTGTAGTTGCGTGCAAACACAAGTTGGCAGGACAAGTTGGTTCAAAATATAGAAAGAAACCTAGACTGGGACATTCATTGATACTGAAAAGGCATATGACAGTGTCCCTAGGACGAAAGTTTGGGACAGTCTGGTGCAAAAATGAATTGGACAGGGATTAATAAAAATGACCATGGCATTGTATAAGGAATGTTGTAGTTGCGTGCAAACACAAGTTGGCAGGACAAGTTGGTTCAAAATAACTAGTGGGCTGAGACAGGAAAGTGTTCCATCACCAATCCTGTTTACAATAGTAATGGATGACATCATGAGAACAGCAAAAGCAGCACATGGAGGAAGAGTGGTGGAAAGACCGAAGAAAGTGGAGAGGAACCATATTTGCCCCTACCCGGCTACAGCTGGATGAAGGGAAATGATGATGACATACCTCTCAAGTAAGTTTGAGTGTTTGAGCATCTGCTTCTTCAGATGTGTTTGGAAGTGCCCAGTGCTGCGACAAATTACTTTCTGACCAAGGTCACTTCTTAGCACCTTGAACATTGTCATCTGAAAACATTCATTTATCTTGTCTTATTTTTCACATGGGATTTTAACAAATTCTCTGTTTCATGGCTTTAATTATCTGTGGTGTCCAAGCAGACTTCGAATGGCCCGAACAAGTGCTGTCAGACATACACCGGAGTGCACAAAAATTTGCCGTGGCAGAAAGATGGCTTTCTTTCAAAAATTCTCTTTGAAATGGGATGAACATATTCTGCAGGTGGCAGGAATTGGAAGTACCATCTCTTCGGTCAGCGGTTACCCACTGTTTATGAATATCCTCGTATTTTAAGAATATACAAAATTAAATATTTCACTGCTGGTCTCTTAAAAATATTTCATTGAAAGACGAAGATTTTTGTGATGCCAAGCTTCTTATAGACATCCAATATGCCTGAAGGCTGTCTTTCTGCCTTGTGCAAGACTGTTGTCACAACATGATTTTCATATTTGGCCCATTCTGGTATAACGAGATACTGTACTCTACAAAATCACCTTGGAGATCAATACAAACACCAGCTAGTGTCATTAGAAAAATGACGGAACTTGGTGGGTAGTTTGTAAAAGTATTTACGTCCAGACTACGTAGAATTAGAAAGTTGAGGTAACACATTGAAGCCCACGCTCAATCTTGACTTGGGCTGTGGTAAACGCTCACATATTTCATGCCCGAGTATAGGTCGGCGATATGTTTCCTGTGTTGTGTAACTTCAAGTATACGACCAGATCTCAGGTTTCGATTACCATATACTACAAGTTTATCAATTTATTCTCCATGATACTGTTGATTTTACTTCCCATCCGTCGACTACTTGGGGGATTATTAGGAAATAAAAGATGTGGTATCGCATGGCGAGTTAATCTCTCACCATTTAGATAGAAGTTGAAACAAGTGTTTTCCATGTGTTCTCATGTTATTCACCATAATTATACTTAATAAATATGCCACAGATACCAGGAGGTGTTCTAACTGAATATGAAATTATGGATGTAATTTAAAAGGAATGATCAGTAATTCCAATTACAGTTATTATGCAGATTTTTCTTTATCTTTGTTTAAAATTTTCTTTCAAATTTAGAAAAATAAATAAATATATATATACCGGGCGAGTTGGCCGTGTGGTTAGGGGTGCGTAGCTGTGAGCTTGCATCTGGGAGATAGTGGGTTCGAATCCCAATGTCGGCAGCCCTCGATTTTCCGTGGTTTCCCATTTTCACACCAGGCAAATGCTGAGGCTGTACCTTAATTAAGGCCACGGCTGTTTCCTTCCCATTCTACAGCCTTTCTTATCCCATCGTCGCCATAAGGCCCAGATGTGTCAGTGCGACATAAAGCCAATTGTAAAAAAAAAAAAAAAAAAAAAATAGAAAATAGAAAACGAATATTGATGTTGAGAATAAATTCTTACCTTCTAAAATAGCTTTGATGCTCATTCTTTCAGAATATGTTAATCGTTATTGATTACGTTCACAACAGTTGTGTACAAAATTATTTGAATTAACTGTAGTTCAAGGAAACCTGGGTTTTGGGAAGTGAAGAATGAAGAATGGGCTGGGACTCATTGTGTTAATAAAACATGCAGGGCCAGTATTTGAGTTAAGTTTTATGTTTATTGACTGTACTTGAGTTAAAATTAAAACGTGGATGGGCTTTATCATGCACAGATGTGTATTCTCCTTGTTAGTTTGATAAAGAACAAGACATTGTGAAACATCTTTTACTCTTGTGCTAGGTTTATGTCCTACATAGAAAGATAGTTACTGAAAAGAAACACGTAATATAAGCAAGCCGGTCAGTGTGTAAAGAGGAACAAGGGCAGTCTCCCATGACTTCATACATTTCCGTCTCCTCATCAGCCCATGTTTTTCTAAATCCATTTCTTCCCAGCAAGCTCCTTTCTGTATCCCAGCTTCATCAGGACAGGCATCAACACTCCTTGAGTGGTCTTTCTGGTTCAACTTTAGTCTTGATAAGAAGAAAGCCAGATAAATACGGGAAAGAGTGAAGAGGTAAAAAGTTAAAGATAAAGTTACTTTTCCTGTGTTCACCTGTCTTTCTTCTTATCCCATATTTTTCAATGAAGACTGAAGATTTATGTAGATGATACCACTGTAAGAGTTGATGTTGCATCTCCCGATGAAGCTGGGAAACAAACAAGGCTGTTGGGGGCCAAGAATAAAGGGATATAGAACTGGGGTTGATGAGAAAAGAGCGTACTTATTTGAACATACTGGCTTCTCGATGTGTAGAGATTGTCGTCACCTTTTCTATTGCTGCCCTTTCCAGTTTTGGCCTGTCATTGTGTTTATCCTGTTACGTATTCCTATTCCATGTTCCGTTCTCTGTACAAACATTTACTTTGTATGAGGCATTGTTTATATTGAAAAATGAGTTCTATGGATGATGGTTAGACTTCAACATATTTTTAAATACTGTAGTAGAAGTAGCAAGAACACTTTTTAAAGAAGAAGAATAATAATCGTCATCATTTTCCTGTTTCCCGGGTGTGGTGTATAAGCACTTGCCACTTCTTCCTCTCAAAGGATAGTTTCTGTTCCATGTCCTCCCGCTTGACGTTCCTCATGCTGACCTCCGCTTTCACTGTGTCTATCAATCGTTCATTGGCCTACCTACTGGCCTTTCCCTGTCACTTTGCTATCTTTTTAAATATTGTTCTCTAAATGATTCATACTTCATAATACTGTATTTATCTGCCCTGCTAAGTATATTTATATTTTCAGGTTGATGCTGTATTGGCCAGCTTTTCTGTTGTAATTCTCTTATTAAAATTTGATGCTTTCCTTTCATTTACTTGCTTACTTGATTGCATTTGCATGGCTTGTTTTTGGGTAGTGCACACACACTTCTTCTATGAATCCTAGAGCTAATTAATTATGGTGAGCTAAGTTCCATACTAAGGTAAGTTTGAGGTTCTTGTTGCAAAGGACTGTACTTCCGGTATCACCCCGTAACTTGACATTTTTGGACTTGTTTTCTCCGCAGGTTGTGGACGAATCAGAAGTACAAAGTATTCCCGAGAAAGCCCCCCTCAGGGCACCCATCGTGAAGGCAGAATGGTTCTGGGCGTCGGTACAGAATGAAGGTTGTGCAGATGAGAAGGAGTATCTCTTTGAAGATGTGAGTATTACGCTAATGATCATCAGTACCTAAGGGAAATTGCAGAAATACACTTGTGCAATCCACACAAAAGTCATCAGACACCCATTGTTAGTTCCAAAGGCACCAGCTGTATAAAACTAATACTTGTAGGATGTTGAACCTCCCTTTGATTTTACAAGAGTGGATTGAAAGGCAATGCACAACTAATTTTTTAAAAACCGTTTTTGGCAGCTGGGTGTCCAAAGCTGTTAGTGTTATTATGCAGATTTTTCCTTTTCTTTGTTTGACTTTTTTCTTTCAAATTTGAAGAAATGAATATTGATGTTGAGATTAAATTCTTACCTCAGTTTTGAAACCTGCACTTCAAAACTGATAAAGTTTTGTCATGCCCTTAGAGATGTTTCATTTCACTCGAAGAGGTGAAATTTCTGTGAGGGACCATCATGTGCTTCTTTTCCTTCCTGTTGTACCTCTTCACATGAATTAGTTGCTCTAAGGTACCAAAATTGGTCACAGCTGTGACAACAGAATTATAGTGCCATGTAACTGGGTGCTAATTCCAGCAATGGCTTGATCAGGTACTGCCTTGGCCGTGCAGTTTTTGGTGGGCAATAAAGGAAAAACCCCCAGTGACATTGAAAGTAGTAAACTTGCAGTATCATCTCCTGATGCTGCAGATTCTTCAGAGAGATTTGAGTGAGTAAACCTTGCTGATGAACTGTATTCTGGCTGACCTGTGACTGTTTCAACCATCCATTGTCAGAGGCATTGAAGTACCGTTTATAACGATCAGCATGTGCATCTGTGAACATTGGGTCAATAATTCAACATTTCAAATGCAACAACATATGATGTGGTGCATTTGAAATTTCTTAATGTTAGTGCTTGCCGGGCACCCAAGGACTTGTCGGAAGAGCAGAAGGGCCAGATAATAATGGAATGCTTGTACCCCTTAATGTATTACATGGAAGGGGAGTGTGTTAAGTGGCGAGGATACCTGGGCAAACTACTTTATGCCTGAAACAAAACTGACCAGTATGATGTAGAAACATTCCTACTCTCTGCCACCAAAGAAATTCTAGATCACTCAATTGACAATAAAGGTCCTTTTGATTTTATTTTGGGACATCCATGGCATACTCTTTGGGGAGTTTCTTTTAACTGGGACCATTGTCAGTTTTGAAACCTGCACCTCAACACTGATGAAGTTGTCATGCCCTTAGCTTAGAGATGCTTTAGTTCACTTGAAGAGGTGAAATTGGTTATGTGCAAGTAATTATACTCCCAGAGATTGCGAGTTCTATGAACGAAGCATATTTGACTTCTTGTCATGATGGAAAAAATGTCTTGCTAGACTTGGTCTATGTGTTAAATATTTTATAAAAAAGAAAAAAATGTTTTCAGTTCTCTCTTATTACAGCATTTACCCTTGTAAGTAGGCCCTCTGCTAACTTCTAGTAAGCTGATGGAGGAACTCTTCATTCTTTCTGAAGCATGAAGAATAGTTAACATTTGTTGGTTGAGTTGGTCTAGCATGCAACCAACTATCCAACTCATCCCGTAGATATTCTGTTGGATTCAAATGGGGTTTGAGCAGACTATTGGAATCAGGTCAACCTGATTTTCTTCAAACCATGACACAGTTGACCTTAATTCATGAACAGGAGCATTAACGTGCTGATATTGAAAACGGGTTATTCCAAACTGCTTGTTGCCACAGTGTGGAAAGCATATTTTTGTCTAAAATGTCTCTGTATATGCCATATCCCTTGATTTAAAACTAGCTAGCTGACCACGTGCATGCAAATTGCGTGCCTAATGCATGCATGAAATAACCAATGTAGTGCAAACATTGAACAGCTAACTTTGAATGAAATACACCTAGAAAGCCATGCAAGGTTGCGTAGTTGGTTAGCAGCATGGCCACGTGGTTTCAAGGAAGCACTTTTCAGACCAGTCTTGTAAGGTATACTTTCAGACAGATTCAAATAAACCTTATTCAAAGAAGCGGTACATTCGACATGAGCAGTTAAGGTTTCACACCATCGGTGCCGGGGATGAATGTAAACTTCCATGCTGAATATAGCACTATCCACAATACACTATCTTCCGCGAAGAACTGCGAGGACAGACTGACCGTGCTGCTTCCCATCTGTGCAAGAAACTACTGGGTGGAGTGTGGATACGATTTCCCCAAATCGCCGAGTGACTCATTATAGAGGTGCTGCTAAACTCTATGGCTTTGTCAGCATGTCGTTGCAGGGGATGAAGACAGTGGTCTTTGTTAATTCTTTTGAAACCACTCTGAAAGTATTCAGAACAAGAGCTTTAACCCAGCTCTTCCTGTGCATAAAAGTTCATTTAAAACTTGCACTGTTTCCATTTTCTTTTAAAATTTACTAAAAGGGTAATAGGCCAAATATATCAATGCCTTCTGTAATGACCATGATCAATAATGTTGCGCTGATGCAACGTTGGGTGTTCCTTGGTAGTTCCCAGTCTAAAAAGCCAAGAATAACGGCTGAAAGGACTCCGCGTGCTGACCGCATGACACCTCATAATCTGGAGGCCTTCGGGCTGAGGAGCGGTCACTTGGTAAGCCAGAGCCCTTCAGGGCTGTTGCGCCATGGGGTTTTTGTTTCTTAGAACATATGATTCTTCTTCTTTTATTCATGGGGCCTCTAAATATTATGCCTGTTGCTCACGGTAAAATTTTCTGTCAAATTTATTGTACAATAATTTAATTTTATAAAATTTCTGTTGCTCACGGTCAAATTCAAGTTTTATAAAACCTTTTATAAAACTTTTCGTAAAATAGGACATGTTCTAGTCCGTAAAATTAATTTTATAAAACTAACCAATCAGCGAAGCTGACATTACGATGATGCTGGCGCTACGTTGTGAGAAGATTGTGAAGCTCGATTGTAAACAAACACTTCTTTCTAAAATGGCAGGATCCGGGTGGAGTAAGGAAGCTGTTAGAGTTTTACTGGACGAATACCAGAAATATCCTTGTTTGTACGAAGTTAAAACGCCACTTTACCACAGCAGAAATGCAAGAAGAGGGGCAGAAAACACAATCGCCGAATTCTTAAATGAATGCTGGTCTTCTAACCTCAACTAATTTTCGACCAAGGACAGCAATCCTCTACCTTCGTCTCTTCTTTTGATCCAACCCGAGTCCAGCATTTCCTGGCATTTCTTTTCTTTCTTTTTACCACTGTACAACGTATAATTCCAGCTAAAGCAGCAAGTTTTGCTTTGTTTGTTGGAGCAATACTCTCAAACACACTGTAAGTTGAACAGCTGATTCTTGGTTTTACAGTTTATCGATAGATGGCAGAACATGCACATCCTAGTTCAGGAGTGAGTTCATAGATGGCCATCCTGATGCTTCAACGGATTTTATAAAATAATTTTACCGTGAGCAACACAACTTGTTTTCACCAAATTTTTATAAAATTAATTGTATAACAAGTTTTACGAAACATTTTACCGTGAGCAATAGGCTTTATTTCCTAATTAGCGTCGACCTCTAAGATCTTTTGCTACCATGTTTTTCCTTCATTCTCACCTATTGTCGTGGCCACCAAATTAGGCGGGTCAGAGAAATTACGCTGTTGCCAAGGTTATGTAGTAACTGACGAAGAAATGTCTAACTGAACACATCATTTCGGAGCGCGAGGCAAGTTGTTATCTCTCAAGCTCCTGATGTTACTTCATACAATGTTTCAAAATAAATTATACTACAAGCTTCAGAAAAGATTGCTGATTTCAGTGGTATAACTATTTTCCATATAAACCACTTCAAATAATTATTAAAAATAAAATCTTGAACGAGTAAATTTAAATCTGTAGAATCATGTATTGAAAATTTCAGTAAGCGGCCAAGTTTTTATTTTTTCAGCCAATAACATTTTGTCTGTGGGAAAAATGTAAAAAATTGCCTGACTTATATTTTTTATCTGAAACATATTTCCGTGAGTCTTGTAATTTTCCTGGAAAATGGCCCGGAAAGCGATCATGTAAATGTCGCTGGCTGAGGCAGTTCGGAGCGCGCGCCAGCACAGGCTGCAGGACGCCGTAAATACTTTTGGATTACATATTAATCCGTATCAGTTTTATTACATTATTACTTTAGATATTTGAATACTGTATATTGTACTGAGTAATATGGAAAAAGAACTACTTTAAAGAATAGGTTAACATTAATTTACAATGAATTAAGAATCGGGTTCTAGCTTGAAGGCAGTCTAAGATTTCTTAGTCACTGTCGTCACACATCTCACTATGTGTCGAGTCGTCATTTACACTGATGATGAACGGCTCCATTCTTTCGTCCCTTACTATTTCCTTGGCCCAATCGTCTGATTGAAGATTTTCCGTGCGATTGAAGCACGTTTCCCAATTTGCAGCAGTCACACGGTCGATGACTTCTGATGTGAGTTTTTTTACGTCCTTTATTTTTAATGTCTTGGTCCTCTCTGCCACTTTTCTCTTGACTTCAGCCCAAATCAATTCACATTCACTATCCATTTTAACTGCACTTACGGTGCGAGGTCAACAGCTGCATGGCAGGGAATGGCATGGGTAAGATGGCCTGGAGCGGATGGGCTTCAACTAGACAGCACTGCACGATCAGCGTTGCCAATCCGTGCTCTGAGATAAGCGACTCTCGACCATCTGTCGCTTTGCCGTTCCCATATCTGACGACAGCGCAGTTTTCCTCACCCGCCTAATTTGGTGGCCGCGACAATAGATATACCTGCTCCCTTCACAAAGCTGCAGGTTGTTCTAATTGGGTCTTCTTGGATTTTTCTCTCTCTTCACATGGTACTCCTAGAGTGGAGAGTCTGATTTACCCAGCGCCTCACATTCGAAAAGTATGTGTTCAGCTGATTCCTCTGCTTCATTGCATTTCCTACATATGTTGTCTCTTATTACTCCAATTTTGTGTAGGTGTTTTTTCAGATGTCAGTGTTGTGTCAACAGTCCTACTACCCATCTTAAATTTTTGCTGCTGAGTTTCAGCAGTTCTTTAGTATGCTTCTTGTTTGATCCTTTTATCAGTTCCTTTGCAAGCCTGCATCCTGTATTTTTCCAGTTTTCCGTTTGTTTCTTTTGTACCCATTTTCCATAGGAAATTCTGCATTCAGGTTCTGGGCCTACAGAATGTGTTTCTGTCCCTTTCCTGGCCATTTTATGTGCCTTTTCATTTCCTTCTCTACCTGCATGCCCAGGTATCCATATTATTTTGACAATGTTGTACTTTGAGAACTTCAGGAGAAGTGAGTGGCAATACCAGACAATTCTGGATATTATCTGGACTGCCTCTAGAGCCTTAATGGCTGCTTGGCTGTCTGTAAAAATGAAAATGTTCTTATTCCTATAGTTCATTTTCAGATTTTCTTCAAGACATGTTGTGATAGCTATCATTTCAGCTTGAAAGACTGTAGTGTGCTTACCCAGGCTCATCTGGATTGATCTCTCAGGTCTTCCCCCGTTGATCCCTCCTCCTGTGCCATCCACAGTCTTTGAGTCATCAGTCCACCACAGTATATCTTCATTTTCAGTATTCCATTTGTTGATATCCCCATCTTCTTTTTTTTTTTTTATTATCTGGGTCTCAAACAGTTTTTCAAGGTTGTACTTTGGTATCATATGATCAGAAGGCATGTGTAGAACTTCCTCTGTTATTACTCTGTTAATTTTACAGTCTTTGTGCATTCCTGCACTCTGATTTTGCCAGTCTATATGAACTCATTCTAGCCTGTTGTTTTATGAAATTGCATAGTGATGGGAGATCTAGTAAAGTATTCAAGCCTTCTGTCGGCGTAGTTCTCATAGCCCCAGTTATGGCTATGCATGCCATTCTCTGTAGGCTATCCAATCTACTGCCGACTTTTCCTTGACTTACTTTCTGCCACCAGATGATTGCAGCATACACGATCAACGGTCTAATGATCATTGTGTATATCCACATTACCATTGCTGGTCTTAGGCCCCATGTCTTCCCAACGGCTCTTTTACATGCATACAACAAGTTCTTGGCCCGGGTTATGTTCCTTTCTGTATGTGGATTCCAGGTTAGATTTTCATCTAACTCTACACCTAGATGCAGTGCCTGTTCTTCCATATATATATCTTGCCCAAAGAGCCTCAGTGATCCTTTTCCCTCTATTTTTCTCCTTCTTGTAAAAGGGACCAGAGTTATCTTGTTCAGGTTGACTGATAGTTGTTCTTCCCGACACCAGTTCTCCACAAGGTTGAGTGATCTTTGCATGAGGTCCTGGATAACACTCATCACCTTACCTCGTACCACAATCACTAGGTCATCTGCGTATCCTTGTGTATAGAAACCCTGTTCGTTGAGCATAGCTATGATTTTGTTTATCACGAGGTTCCACAGCAGAGGTGAAATAACTCCTCCCTGAGCACAGCCTCTGGTGGCCCTAACTGTCAGCGTTTCTTCAAACAGGGTTGCTTTTATCTTCCTTCCGTCTAACATGGAAGTAATCCATTTGACGACGGTTTTATTCACCTTGCTACTTTCCATTGCTTTGATCATAGTCATAGATTGTATTGCTGAAGGGTCCTTCTATATCTAGAAATGCTGCCAGTGCAATTTCTTTATATTCTAGACTTTCCTGTAGTTTACAAACCAACTGGTGGAGTGCTACTACAGTGGATCTGCCAGCTCTATATGCAAACTGATTTTCATGTAACGTTGAGTTCAGTTGCACCTTTCTTCTGATATATTTATCCAGAATTTTCTCCATTGCTTTCAGCATGAAGGAGGTTAAACATAAAGGCCTGTATGCTTTGGTTTGGGCGTAGTTTGCCCTTCCAGGTTTAGTTATGAATACTGCTTTAGCTTCAGACCATGATTTCGGCACGTACCCTAAAGCTAGACTAGCTCTGAAGAGGTCAGTCAGGGCAGTGACGAGTATCTCCTGTCCTTCCTGCAGGAGTATCGGAAGTATCTCATCTGGCCTGGGAGCCTTTTTAGGGTGTAACGTGTCGATTGCCCATTTTACATGGTTGTGTTTTATTATCCTGTTGGCACAGTTCTAGTCTGCTCTTTGAGCTCCGGTCTCTGTTCCAAACGTTTCTTCTTCTGTCATCTCCTCAGCCTCAGAAAAGTGACACGCCATTAGCATCTCCAGCATGTCCTTCCCCGCCTGAGTAAATGACCCACCTGATTTCTCCAGTGTCCCCACCTGAATTATGTGGGTTGCTTTAAGAACCTGCTGGAGCCTTGCTGTTTCAGTGTGTGATTACACTTTCTCACAGAACAGTCTCCAATATTTTCTTTTTGCTTTCCGTATCTCTAGGTTATACTCAGTGAATTTCCAATGATATATGTCCCACATACCATTTCTAGATGATATTCTATACAACATCCTAACCTCTTTTTTCATTTTGGCTAGTTTGTTGTTCCACCCCCTTACTTTTTTGGTGTTTTTCTTTTCTTGGAGAGGACAGTTGTCATGGAATGAGTCTATAATGTTGGCCGTGCGGTTAGAGGCGCGCGGCTGTGAGCTTGCGTCCGAGAGATAGCGGGTTCAAATCCCATTGTCGACAGCCCTGAAGATGGTTATCCGTGGTTTCCCATTTTCACACCAGGCAAATGCTGGGACTGTACCTCAATTAAGGCGGCCGCTTCTTTCTAACTCCTAGGCCTTTCCTATCTCATCGTCGCCATAAGACCTCTCTGTGTCGATTCGACATGAAGCCACTAGCAAAAAAAAAAAAGTCTATAATGGCCTCTTCTAATAGTTCCACTGCCTCATCCAATTCTTTCTGTCCTCTCATGTTGGAATTTTTTTTACAGCCTTCCCTAGTACTTCTCTGTATCTATCCCAGTTAGTTCTTTTTGGGTCTCTGTACATCTCAGTCCCACATAGTCTCGCATCTATTGCAAATTGGATGTGCTGGTGGTCTGCCAATGATGGTTCCTCCAGCACCTTCCGGTCTTTAATAAAGTTTGCAATATGCGTAGTGCTTAGTGTAATGTCTGTTACCTCCCTACGATTTTTATTTATAAATGTAGGCTTGTTTCCTAGGTTTAGTATTGTCAACTCGGTTCCAATAATAAACTCTAGTACTCACCTCTTGCATTGAATTTCGTGCTGCCCCATGCCATGTGGTGTGAATTTGCATTTGCTCTAAGGACTAGGTGTTCGCCTTTCCTCTTTGCATTGCAAATTAGATTGTCAACTTCTTCTGATGGCAGATTAGTTGAATCATATGGGAGGTATGCAGAGCGCATGGTTATTTCTCTGGGTCCCTCCCAATTTCCAAGTTTAATCTTAGCCACGGTTATGTCCCGTGAACAGTGTTCCTGCAACATATGACATTTTAGTTTCCTGTTCACAAGAAGACATGTTCTGGATATTTCCGATGTATCGTACATCATCTTACCTCCAGATTCCACCAGTCCTGGTACTCTGCCCTTGACTACCCAAGACTCCTGAATAAGAGCCACGTCAATAGCCCCGGACTTGAACTTTCTGACGAAATTGGCCACAGCTGATTTTTTATGTTGTAGTTTGGCCTGTAGAACTTTCAGTACCATCTTTGCCAATGCTAGGTTTTGTTTTTCCCTTAATTACTTGAAATTTGATCTGCCCTCCTTCAGTTTCCCGTCTGGAAAGGTTTTAGGTATTAGTTATTATTACTACCTTAATTGAAGTTAGTCTTTCCGAAAAGGACATGACCGTCTCTTCTTTCTGTTTCTTGGCGGGCGGTTTTGTAGCTGAATTTGATGGTGTACTATCCCCCGATCTTGGCCTTTTGGGCGTTGTTGGAGGGATTGCCTCTCGCCGATCCCTGTTCCTTGGCTTTTTCTCCGTCCAAGTTCCAGCCACTATTTTGGCTTCCTTCCTCGCTCTCTTCCTTTCCTTGTAATATGCACTGTTGCATGGTGGTCTGTTGATATGAAATCTGTTTATTTTCGGTGCAGAAATCTTCAGTTCTGTCTCTACGGACATTCTGGTTTGCTTGTGGTAGCAGTCTGCTCTACTGGAGCTTCTGTTGCCATTTCTTGTTTTTAGTCGGCGACAGCCTGTCCAATTGGGACTTCTGTCTCCATTTTTCATCTTGGGCTTGTTCGCAGATCTGCTGTCCGACTCGTTGGCTGAACGGTCAGCATACTGGCCTTCGGTTTAGAGGGTCCCGGGTTCGATTCCCGGCCGGGTCGGGGATTTTAACCTTAAATTGTTAATTTCAATGCCACGGGGGCTGGGTGTGTGTTGTCTTCATCATCATTTCATCCTCATCACAACGTGCAGGTCGCCTACGGGCGTCAAATAGAAAGACCTGCACCTGGCGAACCGAACCCGTCCTGGGATATCCCGGCACTAAAAGCCATACAACATTTCATTTCATTTCCCAGCTTTGCTCTACTGGAGTTTCCATGTCTTCCCTTGATGTCTTAAGTTTTTGAAATTGGTTCCTTATAAGCATCCATATTTCAATCAATCATAGGGTTTTTGCTCCTTCTAGGGTCCTGAGCGTCGTTCTCACCATCTGTGGTGAGGCATACAGCCAGACATTGTCCTCCCGCAACTCAGGCTCTCCGTAGCTGAGACCACGCATCTCAGTCGTCCATCCAGGGGTCCACCCCTGGCCCGAACCAACCCAGGTTTGTTCCCCCTTCAGTAGGCCTACTCACGTGGTCTCCACTTGGCATTATCATGAATGAGTTCACAGCCATGACTTTCCCCGTAGGTTGGGATTGCCCCTTTCCCAACCCGCGGCTCGTCCAGGCTACGTAGAGCAAAGTGATGTGTTGGTTTCAGCACCCCAGAGTGAGCTTTCACCTCAATCACCAGCCCCACTTCACCTGAACCACCATATCACCCATGTAGAGGAAACATGGATGCCTCTCTAACATGTGTGGGCGAGGCTTCCACTTCCAAGCCTTGACTTGGGCTAGTAACAATCACAATGCCTCAAGACGTTTTCTGGCAATACCTGTTTTTGTTCGTGGGAGGGTACTTTATTTCCCTCACACCCTCCAGACAAGTCCGGAGGGCCCCCCATCCGCCACCTGGGACGTGCCCGATAGGGGAAGAGTTAAGAAAACCCCCACGGGAGAACATATGATTACAGAACCTTTCATTCTTTTTGTATTTATTTAGTTTACAATTAGTGGGCGAGTTGGCCATGCGGTTATGGGCGCGCAGCTATGAGCTTTCATCTGGGAGATAATGGATTCGAACCCCACTGTTGGCAGAGTTGATGATGGTTTTCCGTGATTTCCCATTTTCGCAGGGATGAAGCTCTGTGCAATCTGAAGTGTATTTGACTACATTAGAGCCTGTTGCCAGGCGGTATATCTATCAAGTATTCAAATTCATGCTGTAGATACCATTAGAAAATAATGGCCACCACCACTTTGTGCCTCTAATTCTAATCCTGTAGTTGGCAATGCTATTATCATGTAAATCCGCTCCTCCAGTTCCTTGTTTGACTCCTGGAATAGTTTCTTTTGAGGGACCATCGTGTGCTTCTTTCCCTTCCTGTTGTACCTTTTTACATGCATTAGTGGTTCTAAGGTACCAAAATAGGTCACAACTGTGACAACAGAATTATCGTGTCATGCAACTGGGAATAATTTGTTGTCAGCAAATCTGAAATCAAAGGTCCCTTTTGGCTCCTTTGCTAAGTCTTTTGTTGTCTGAAGTGGACAGGATGTTAGTCAGTTTTCTGACACTTTTATAGTTTTGACAGCATGTTAAAAAGAGAATGGCTTGTGAAGAAGTTACAGAAAAATATGGTGTGGTTTTCTGAATCCTGGGCTTTCAGCAAGTTTTAATCGCTAGGCTGAAGATGTCCCTAAGAGGGACAAAACATGTACCTGTAACTTCATTTTAAAATTGAATTTTGTGAATAGTGTAAAGGTGGAACTTTTTATTGTCAATACTATTCATATTTACAAGCAATCTACCAAGCAAGTGGCCATGCGGTTAGGGTCGCTCAGCTGTGAGCTTGCATTCGGAAGAGGGTGGGTTAGAATCCCACTGTCGGCAGCCCTGAGATGTTTTTCCATGGGTTCCCATTTTCACACCAGGCAAATGCTGGGACTTTATTAAAGCCGCGGCCACTTTCCCCTCCTAGCACTTTCTTATCCGATCGTCGCCATAAGACCTATCTGTGTTGGTGCGACGTTAAGCAAATAATAATTTTAAAAATTACAAGCAATCTTCGGAAACGAACAATGTTAGGTAATTTATACTTATATATCATAGTTGTGCCTAAAAAATGGTATGTGATATACGTAGGCAAGTCGATAAGTATCAACAATTTTGCTCTAATTTTCTTTTGGTTGGTTCTTTGGCATTGTATGCTCACTAGCCACTAGATGGCACCATTGTCTACATCTGTGCAAGGTTTCAGCATTATTAGATCAGTACAGCTTGCGCTGTCGCACTGTAAAGATGGCCGCGCCACTCTCTGCTTGTTACGTAATCCGTTTTTTTTTTTTTTTGGTCTGAGGGTGTACCGGCAGTGGAAATTCATAGAAGACTTTCAGCACAATACGGGCACATGTTTTAGCCTCAGCGAAGTGTTTACCAGTTGATTGAACAGTTCAGAAGGGGTCGCATGAGCGTGAAGGATGAGGAAAGATCCGGGTGTCCGTCTGCAGCCGTAACTGATGCTAATATTGAACAAGTGTGTGGTATGATCCTGAATAACAGATGAGTGACTGTTGATGATGGGGCAAACCATATGCACATTAGTCTTGGTTCTGCGTATGAAATCATGCATAATAGGCTTAACTTTCTCATAGTCTGTTCGGGATAGGTTCCAAAACAATGCAATGCAGAGCAGATGCGCAATCGTGTGAGAATCTGTCGGCACCTGCTGGACCGTCATGCTAACGAAGGTGAAAGGTTTCTGAAACGGATCGTCACTGGAGATGAAACATGTTTACCACTTCAAACCAGAGAGCAAACGTCAGACCATGGAATGGAAGCATCCGCTGTGGCAAAACATTGTCTCCTTATTGTGTTGAAAGTCTTCTATGAATTTCTGCTCCTGGTCTATGGAGCGGCTTCGCTGGTGCCAACTTACCAACTTAGTATCATGATAGAATTAGGTTCCGATGATGTGCTGCTACCTGGTATTTTTTTAATGAAGCACAAACACTGTATTGTGTTCAAGCACTCTGCTAAAGTTTGTTGAAGCGGACATAGAAGCACTAGAACTCAACGCCGTACGCTATATGTTGCTCGGCCTCCGCGGAATATTACCATCTACGTAAAGTGTTAACAGAAGAAAGCTAATGAAATTTGAGTACATAAAATTAGTTCCAGCAAAGGGAGAAACTCTTGAAGATATGTTCTAGTTTGTTCGTCACTGCTTTAGTAATTGCAGGAAATGAAATTCATTATTTCAAGTTCTGTATTGACTGTTGTATCTATATATTAAGGTATAAAATTTCCACCTATTCAGTACTACACATTATAATCTTACATTTTTTAATTAAATTAATCACCTACAAGCTGTTAAATAAGGGGTAATATCCGGAACGGCACTTTTAATGAGTACACACAGGAGTCATATAGTGCTCATCAGCACTCTTTAGAGTTAAATACTAATTGTACATTCACTGAAATTAGATTGTAGCTTTATTGTTGTCCTATGTAGAAGTTAGTTTTTTTACGATATTTATATTACAACCTGTCTGAAATTGTTCCATTTCATCTGTTGTCTGAAGTACCTGGAGGCACTACTTAGTCCATCAAACAGGCTGCCAAGCCAGCACAGTACACCCGCATCACGAGCTCGGAAACGGAAACGGCTGCGGGATGCTGTATCCAGACTGGTTCAGATCGACTCCCCTGCCATACACAAGCGACGTTCGTCTGTCAGTGATGCTGCTCTACTTAGTATGAGCGGCTCCTTCCTCGATGATGACCACACGCTCAGTCCGGAGAAACCTGCTGAAGGAGGTAAGACCTTGGACTGAATACTGATCGCAAAATTGCACATTGCAGTCTTTTGGTATATTATGCCATTATGCTACAGTACATATTATTCCTCCTTTAATCCTTATTTGTACATTGTATTATTACTTTCAAATATTAATTCTTTTCATTGCAAAAGTGCTTTTCTACTTCTAATTCCTCACCAAAATCCAAATTATATATCTTTGTATAGAAACTCTGTTATCAGCTGAGGTTGTGATATGAGTCACTTGTAGCATCGTTAATTATGTCAGCTCTGGTTTCCCTTAAAATCGTATACATTTTTTGTGTAATGGTTATATCTCCCTGTCCACCATGAAAAGTTTGTATTACAAAGATCCCTGCATTACAGTAGAAGTCTGCTATAGCGAGTACGGCATAGAGCGAGAACTCGGTTGTAAATGCGCCTTAAAAATTTCTATATTAAACTGTGTACTATCGTTCAGCTACAACAAGAACCATTTCACTGATTCATCCATTATTACAAGTGATTTAGTGTGCATTATTTTTTCAATTATATATATGCACTCCAGTGATTATATTGAATTAATGTGATCGATCATTTTCTGTATCGATTTCTCACTATGGGCATTAGCGAGCTCTCTCATCGACATTGAGGCGATGTCATTGATTAGTAGTACACATTGACTGGCGTAAAGAAACATTTAAATTCAAAACTAAAGGGAAGAACATGTTTTTGTTATAAATGCATAAAAAACATGGCTGATAGTAATTAACTTGTTAGAAATAAAGGCTGAAGTAAATTATCGCTTCAATTTGATTCTACGTACGGAAATTAAGTAGGAATCTGATACTTCTCAAGATACATCAGTTTGCATCACTGTTCCTCATGTCTTGTTAAATTTCAGGAAGGCTATTCTCGTGTATGATAGAGATTTTTTTATTCCCAAGAGAACTGGAAATATTGGTCCGAAATGACTATGTGCACTAGTCATGCGTCTTGGTAGGTATGTTAGTTACCAACTGAAGATCCTACTGGGGCGAAATGCTGGCAACCAAGAATGAGTTAGCTGGAAAATTTATAATTTCCAATAACGGACCATTTAAAATGGAATTATGTAAATGTATATTGTAAAGGTTGTTAGAAAAATAACAAGTAAGCTGTAGTATGGAAACCATCCTTGAGAACTTAAGTTTTTAAAGGACTGATTGCTCGTTTCATACTGATTTTAATGTGTGCGGTTTTGTATTTATTATTTATTTATTTTTCCGATTTTTACAATAAATCTGCTCTAGAGATGAAGTTTGTTGCCGTTAAGAATTATTGCTATAATCGACTTCTACAGTATTTCTAATGATGGCTGTATAACTGATCTGTCAGCCAGTAACCTTCTCTACTGGCCAGGGTTTCATACACCAGGTTATGATTATCTGTGAAGTAGGAAATCAATCTATTGGAAGCTAAAACATTCAAGTTCCCCCCCCCCCTTTCTACAACCTTCTGGGCATTCTCATGTAAGATACTGCAACCTACAATTAAAAAGTTTTTATGCAGGAGATGTAATTTTGTTATTTTGTAAAACTAGCACCTGTGGATGCCCTTACGCTTTGACTCTTGCCCTTTCTTCCAACCGATCCTGGCAGGGTTTCCTACTACACATGCCTAGTAAGTAGACCTGGAATATATTCATATGTTTAAAAATGCACTTTTATTAGATCATTTATTAATTACTGTGATTCCTTCCAGAGGGAGAGTCAAGTAGTGAAACCCCTCGTAAAAGTGCTAGTCCTCGGCGCCAGGTGTTCCTCGAGTTGGTGCAGACGGAGGCCAACTACGTGGGGATCCTCCACACCATCATGACTGTGAGTGTATTTTTGTTGCCTATTAGTACCACATTGAACTATTGTGTAGGTACCTTCAGCAAGGGAAATGTCAAATTCTGATTGAGTAGATTATGAGTTTTCTGTGTATGCAGTGGGGATTGCACGAGCCTCACAGCCTGTTCTTACGCCCGGGCAGAAAAACAATTCTGTGTTTCGCCAAACTGCCACTATTAATATTAGAACAGAAACAATCAGTTAAAAAGGCACGAACATACCCTTGTCATACAAGATGATGTTGGAACTCCTTTCCTTCATTTTTCAGACATTATTCTGGCCATTTGTTATTTCTATCTCACCTCTGTTATTACTAGCCATTACGCTTCCTAAATAACTGAATTGGTGTACTACTTCAACTTGGTGGTCCTGTATTTTTGTTACATTCTGTATTAGATAGAAATAACAAACAGAGTAACCAAAGGCTCTAATTTTTACAGTATCGTTAGACACCTACTATGGCATGAGAAGGTCCCACAAAGAACAAAAATGACCCTGTACAAGTCATATCTCATTCCCATCCTTACATATTCTCTGGAAACCTGCACACTAACATAAAAGGATTGTAGTGGGATTCGAGCCTGTGAAATGAAATTTCTTAGAACTGTCCTCCAAAAGACCCGACTTGATCATGTGAAAAATGATGAGATCCGATCTAACCTAGGTCTAAATGAATCGATGGAGGAAAGACTTAGGTCATCTAGACTTAAATGGTTTGGGCATGTTGAACGAATGAATAGCTTACCATGTGCTTATTTGGAAAAGAGAATAACAGGTAGAAGACCAGCTGGAAGACCAAGAAGAAGATGGATGGACCAACTGAGGGAAGACATGGAGAGAAGAGGATGGAATTGGGAATCTGTCTTGGACAACGAAATGTTTTCGAATAGGCAACTTTGGAAGACGCTCGTTTTCAAACACCCTACCCGGCTCGCTAGAAGGGCAAACCGACAGAGACCCGATTGCTGAGAAAGTCACCAAAGTTATTTTCTGGGCAGTGCCTGATATCATTGACAAATATGTCTGTGAGCACTGTGCCTCATTTTCTTTGCTGCTGGTGGTGATTATCTGGGCAACTTTCCCATTAACTCTTTACAGGAAAGAATGAAGGTATCGGGGAAAGAAAGGGAACAACCTCAAAGAATGTGAAAATCAAAAACTCCGTGGACCTCGTAAACCTAATACAGTTGGTGTCAGAATGAAAATAAAGTCTGGTTCCATGGCTAAATGGTTAGAGTGCTGGCCTTTGACCCAGGGGGTCCCGGGTTCGATTCTTCATTGGTTAATTACGATAGCTGGGTGTGTGTACCGTTATCATCATTAGAATTCATCATAGGTACGGTGCATCCTCATAGATGTGCAGGTGGCCTAAATGGTGTCAACTCAAAACCAGGCGTTTTTGGAGGCCACACCCTGTTGTTACTATTATTATTATCATCGTTGTGTTTGACCAACCCTTGTCCCGTTTCTCTATGGGGTCGGGCGTGAGGTGAGATGAATCTGAATCTGAATCTGTCGTGGGGGATTTTTGTGATCGGATGCCCTTCCTGACATCAATCTCATCAGAGGAGTTAATGAGATGAAATGAATGACGTGATATATGATAGTAGGGAGAGGGTGATACCCAGTGCCGGCACATAGCCTACTGCTGTCGAAGAATAGCACCAAGGGGTCTGTTCAAGGCTTAACGTCTCCATCCGACGGACGAATTGCCATCAACAGCGTCATATACTCTCATTCCATATGAGCACTGCAGAGAGGTTTGGATTTTAATCCAGGCTTTTGCCACGCAATCAAGTCATTAGAAATTATTTACCACCACCTCCCCTACCCTGCCAGCCAACATTCTGAAAGTGAAATTTGTTTCAACCAATGGGACTCGAACCGGTTTACCACAGTGTCAGACCGCTTAAGCTTCAGCGCCTCAACGATCATGGCCACCAGGCGGGTTGTGGAAAAACTTATGTACAAACCAAAAAAAGGAATTAGCAAATAGACATAAGCCATGGTCTTGATGCCTGTGTCCACTTTGAGATGTATTCTGTTCCTCTTAAAATCTGGATTGCATTTCATCCTCTCAAGGAAGTTCTCTGGTAACCAAATTGATTATTATTGAAAATAAAGAGGCTGACATAAGTGGAAACGATACACGTTTCAACTAAGGGCGACATGGTCGCCTACCCACGGTCCCTAGTTGAGAGTCACCTTTTGTGATAGACTTGGGATACTGTGGATGTATTCTACCTTCCTATACACAGGACCATGCTGTTTTCTGTTTTCGCTTATCTCAAACATTGCTCGTCTTCCTGAACTTTTTTAAAAAAAAATTTTTAAATAGCTAATTCATGAGTCTCAATATGACTTCAAGCTTGATCATCATTGAATGTTTCTTGAAATTGACATAACTAACTGATTCTGTACGCATGTATGAATTGTGAACGGACACTTGTTTGGAATGGAATATTTAGGTTTTTATTAGCCATAGCTTTTTTTTAGCACAATTCTGTAAATGTGCCGTTTTGGCAGCTGTTTAGCTAAGACTGAGTAACGCACGAAGTTCTGTTTTCCCGACTTATCGGCCGTAATCTTGGCAGACATCACAGCTGTCATCACCACTCTCACGGGCAACTCATCTTCTGCTAATTCGGTATTAGTTTAAAGTGCCATATTTTTCCTTTATAATGTAATTTCTCCTTCCTGGACGTTAACTTTTGTCAAAGGATCATTGAACAGATATCCTCAGTGAAATTGGTATGCAGTGACCAGTTTATTTCCTCTCCACTCTCCCACTCTTGTATGTAACATCTATGTGGCAGGTTCTCATCTACAGCTTCTGTCAGGTATACTGGCATTTTAAAATGATTAGTCATTAGTTAGGTCCTTTACTTGCTTCAGGCTAAATTCTTTTGTTGTAAGATTAAATACTTTTCGTCCTATGACGATTTGAACTTCGTTGATATCGATGGCCTATGCTGTGCTGAACTATTATCCATGGTGAATGAAAGCTTATGTACCAACTAGGCTTGAATGTGGGATGGTGTGAGAATAATGTGGAGCATTTATGAGCTTCTGTATGGATGACAACTTCCCCTCTATTGTTCAGTGAGCTCGATCCACTTCTCTAAAGTGCTGAGCAGACTGGCTCTGAAGGGTTTTCGCTCTGAGTTGGCAATAACTGTGCTAAATAGTTAAAATAAATATAACTCAAGTTCCAGATTCTCTCTGAATAAATTCTAGAGATCTCGTTACTTTACAACAGGTAAAGGGCGTGTTTTCTTTAGCAGTACAGTCAAATGAATTCAGTGTTACACATGATACCTAGACAATTGGAAAATCAAGTTACCCATTTTGGTAATCTGTGGGAAATGATCTCCCATTTTGTTTTTAGGATATCATTCAGAAGCTTCAAATACACATATTGTATTCTTGCGTTACTAAGTCAGTGGCAAAGATTACAGCCTAGCGACACTGTCTGCAAACCTTGTTATGTATGCGTAATTTCTAACAGCATCATACTGTTGGTTCCAACCTACACATCAGAATATCATTAATAATGTGGCAATTATCCTTCTTTGCAGTGTATCTGGACATTCTCACAATTCTCTGTAGATTGGTACTATTTTTGGTCTCCATGCATGGAGACCAACGATTTGGAGTAGAAAGAGAATTGTCTGAAGCGGTATGATGATATTAAATATTACATTATGGAAAATTTGTTAAATGCTGCCCATGCTCAATATTACCACCATTTTGACTGTTAACTTTTGTTAAATGAACGTCGATTTTACTGACTGCGCTACAGCACATTTTCCATAATTTCATTACAGGCTTGAATAGTAAGGGCTGGTTTACACGGGTAGAGTAGCGAGGCGAGTAGAGTGGATAGTAGAGCTACTAGCATCGTGTAAACGACCGGGATAGTAGCAAGTAGAGTAGAGTAGTTAGTAGGCAGTAGAGTAGAGTAGGTTTCCGCTGCGGTAAAGTAACTCTACCACTATCCTTCCCCCTACTTGTAATTAGTACTACCACACGGGGAACACCATGGGTCACATTTACTTGCGCGTAGTAGGACTATGTTAGGTACAATATAGGTTTGTGATTAGTAGCACTATTTGAGCAACACCATAGTTCTGGCTTACCTATGATTAGTACCCACTATATGAGGAACACCACAGTATAGTACGAGTCCCTGTGATTAGTATACTTATGTGTTGAACACCATAGGTTTGCGTTGCCTGTAAATGGCGCCACAATGTGCAAAATACCACAGGTCTGTGTTAAATGTGCGAATTTCATTACCTGTTTGTAGTACCATAATTTGTGGAATACCACGAGTCTACGTTACTTTTGATTAGTACCGCAACTTTCCTACCATTATGAGGGGCCGATGACTTGGATTTTGGACCCCTTTAGACTACAAGCATCATCGATACAATATTGTGCTATAGAAGCAGTCCCCTGGTCAGTAATGCTATTGTTTTACCTCAGTTTCTGTGAAAGTGAGGCATTGCGGGTCAGATCCATTGACTGTTTTAAATTTATATCCATCCATTCATTCTTTGTCCTCCCATTTTGAATTCTGGCCAGTGGAGGATTTTGTACTTTTAATTTGTCATTACAATTAGTCTCATTTCATAGCATTAGGGGCTGATGACCTAGATGTTGGGCTCCTTTAAACAACCATCATCATCATCATCATCATCATCATCATAGGATTGCTGTAACTGTTGGTGAGACATAGAATATGATCGTTCATATAGCTGTTAAAATATATGAAGAAATTGATCATTTTGTGCACCACCCTCTTTATTTGAATTCTCTAGAATACTTATCTTTATTACAGAATACATTGAAAATGTTCATTTTGATGATTTCAGTTGTTCAAGGTTCCCTTGGAAGAGATGGCCGAGACCAACAGTCCACTGCTCAACAATACAGAGCTGAAGATCATCTTCGGTAACCTGCCTCCCATCTATGAGGTCCATTGCCATATGTTGGAAGAGCTCAAGTGGATGGCCACACACTGGAAGGAGGACTGTAGCATTGGCAAAATAATACTCAAATATGTGAGTACATTACAGTTATTGATATAGGTGGAACAATACTAGGGAACAGCGTGATTTACATGGCTATACCTATAGCACAGGCCAGCCAGTGCGCGGTGATACTCCCATCGTGAGCCGTATGTAGCCCAAGTGAAGTGAGGACAGTGCCAGCGTCACTCTCTCGTTCACTTTCCTGTTCTCCGCTGCTGCCTGCTCCCTTCCTAGTCTCACTGTCTTCGGAAAGGTAGTCATTAGGTTTTAATCATATCTTCCCATACCCTGAGTACGACTGTGATGTCGTGAAGGAAAATAGGCATCATTTATGCAAGAAACTAGAAATAACCCAGCAAAAATCACACCCAGAATTACCAGATTCCTCCTCTCAGACTTATAAAGTAAAGACTGTTGAAAAAACATCAAAATCACAAAAATCCAACCAATCAGTTGATCGGAAGATTGATTGATTTCTCATATCTTTTGCAAAGCACTGTCAAACTGCTTTTTGTTCAAGGATGTACAGTATTTGTTGATACTATGTGTTATATTTCTTATTACACCCTTTTCTTCTACTATGAAAGTCTACTAATACTAGGTCCTATTATATTTCTAGGCACCAGATCTCATGAAAGCATATCCTCCTTTTGTGAACTTCTTTGAAAACACTCGGGAGATGCTGGTCAATTGCGACCAGTCCAAGCCTCGTTTCCATGCCTTCCTCAAGATCGGTCAGACAAGGAGCGAGTGTGGGCGTCAGACCTTGCAGGAGCTGCTCATCCGACCTGTGCAGAGGCTACCTAGCATTAGTCTTCTACTGAATGGTGAGTTGATATTAAAATAATCAGTATTTTACATTAACTATTGTAGGTTGAGCCTGCCTGGTGGCAGCGTCAAGTCTATAATGGTCTGACACCATGGTTAGCTGGTTCGAGTCCTGTTGGTCGAAAAAGATTTCACCATCAGAATGTTGGCCGGCAGGGTAGGAGAGGTGGTGGTATCCAATGTCTAATCACCAGATTGCGTCCCAAAAGCCTGGATTAAATTCCAAACCTCTCCGCAGTGCTCATATGGAAGTGAAGGCATACAACGCTGTTGATGGTGATTCATCTGTTGGATGGTGATGTAAAGATTTGGGCAGAGCCCTTGGTGTTATTTGACAGGCATAGGCTACATGCTGATACTGGGTTTTGCCATCTGCCTACATCATCATCGTCATCGTCGTCATCCCACATTTAGATGTGCAGGTCGCCCATGCGTATCAAATAGAAAGAGTTGCACCAGGCGACCCGAACATGTCCTTGGACACTGTTGGCATTAAAAGCCACACGATAAGTAATGAATCATCTTGTTTTTGGAGATTTATGTTCGATAAGGTGTAATTGCTATCGAACTTGGTCTGTGGACTAAAGCTGCAACCCTGACGAGTAGGGATAACAATCGACTGCAACCAACAGAAATGAAGTTCTGTGGCAAAATTAGAAACAAATCCATCTGCCTCCAACTAGGGCTATGACAGTTTGTGTTTTAATATTGTAGAAGTATCACGTCTGAAATTGTTCGGCCACGTGAGAATGGAATCGATAAGAAAGCCTAGGCTTACAAGGCTGACCTGGAGATGGCTGGGTGAAGCATATAGAAAATGACCTGGTCAGGAGGAGCCCAAAATGGGAGAAGTCACTGGGAGAGGAGTGGTGGCATAATAGAAATTTATGGAAAAATATTGTTTGTATTCCTGCTGGAGTGAAGAATCAATAATTATGATTTATTTTGTAATTTTTAAATCGTATCAGTTTGGGGAGATCAAAACATTATATGAAGATTATACTGAAATTAATTGGCAACAACAAATTTACATACATTGTTACACTCGTAAGTACAGTAGGCCTAATTTACATACATAAGTCACTCAGCCTTTCAGATGGCGCGGGAGTAAAACACGCCCATGTGTATGTGCCGATGTACCTGCTTCCACTGACTCTTATGCACACTTAACAAAAAGAACAAATAGAAAAGTCTTTATGTTGTCCTCCTTTTCAGTACAAAAAAATGTCCACCTGTGTTAGATGGGACAATGTCTAGATATGTTTCGGCTTGTCTAAAAGCCATCTTCAGTAGAAAGATAAAATGTTACATATATACAGCCAAAACTGGTTAGGACGTTTCTGTGGGGACCAAAAAAAAAAACCGTCATAAAGAGGGAACGTGCTAAAAATATTAAAAACAATTTTGCTGTTAAATTTAAGTTAGGTTTGAATGTAAAAATAATTAACTTATGATAAAACCAAAGAAACAAGTGTTTATAATTATAATTATGAAATAAAGAAAGAACTAATAATATTTTAAGAGCACCAACATAGTAAAACTTCAAGGTAAAACGTTCTTGGAAACGCTAACTATACACGTTACTTACAATTATGTTGTCAATTAAGTTGTCATGGGAAAGTCCAACATCTGAGCGATTTGCACGTGTGTGGTTTAGCATCCACTTTCTCAATAAACTTAAATTTTTCGCCATCTGTTAACTGTCTAGCTTTCTTCTTCAAAACTGCGTTAGTATAGTAAGCCTAATTTATGTAACAATGTTACAGAAGTCATTTACGAATGTAAAAGTAAGCACCAACTTGCCTAATTTACATATGTTGTTACACTCGTAAGTACAGTAGGCCTAATTTACATACATAAGTCACTCAGCCTTTCAGATGGCGCGGGAGTAAAACACGCCCATGTGTATGTGCCGATGCACCTGCTTCCACTGACTTTTATGCACACAACGAGTTGAGCAGTGCAAAACTCTCCGCGCTTTTCAGCGAATCATTTTCAACACTCTTTTTCATGGTGGGTAATAAATATGGACCATCATAGTCTTCGTTTACACCTAAGAAAAATGCAACATTAATTTACGCATCCTTCACATTTCGTTAGAGAATAAGATGGGTACAATTTTGAGGATACTCTCTCAATAACGGGTGTAAATGATATCACGCTTTCCCAAACACAAGACCACTGGTATTTCCAGCATTAAAGTTATTAAGTTCTCAATGTCTGTTTGAGGTTCCATAACAACCACTGTACATCCCACAGGAAAAGAAAAAGAGACACAAATAACTTTTAAATTTAAAATGAGAAATAAATACTGTATGTCACACTTTTGTTTATCGTCTAAATCAATTTCTACTTTCTTATACAGTAGGTACGCTGTCGGGTTCCGTACTGATGTCACGAGCACGGTTGATCCGTTGTGTATGATTTCATGCATAAAAACTAATGTCCAGTAACACGTAACTGTGGGCGTGGGACTGCGACTCACCCTGGACTGCCCGCTCAAAGATTTTCTCCCGTGCGCTGTTACTCTCCGCCCCCTGCGTCATCTGAAAGATTTTGTTTGAACAATCAATTCTTAGTTTAGGCCTAAACAGGCCGGTGGCTAAGCGCGGAAGCAGGTCGAACCCGCGCTATCTAAAAGAGGCCTCATGAACGTAAAATTAAGCACCAACACGTTGGACACAAAGAGAATAAGACCGGCTTGGGACTGACGCCCCCTGCAGCTGTAGGCCGACACACAATAGCGCTCTACGGTCATGAAATTAAGTTCTCTACCAGATCCTTACCTTGGCCTGTCCTGCGCACAACGAGGCCAGGAACAGTATTTTAAATTTCTTATTGTGGGAGTTACGAATGTACTAAAAAGTGACTTAAGTGTGCCGTCCAGGTTTCTTTAGCATGTATTAATAGGACACAACCTGGGACTTTGAAATAATGGTGTAATAAGTAGGGAAATGCGCTAGAGAGGGATGTCTTAAGCAGTTTTGACTGTATACAAACAAACAAAACACTGAGAAACGCTAAAAGAACACATCTGTCACACCAAGAATGAAAACACAGATTTTTCAGCTATAACCAAGCATTCCTTCGAAACAAGACATGGAATATCATTGGACAAGGCCAAGATCCTAGCAGTTATCTCTTAGAATCTGGAAAGGAAAATCTGTCAGACTATCGAAATCAAGGAACACCCAAACAATATGAATTTAGAAGGAGGATATACAGTGGAACCTCGATTATCCGTTCCCGGAAAATACGTTTTCCTGGAATATGCGTTCAAATTACGTGGTCCCGCGAGCATCGTAATTAAATCACGTTGTAAAAGTCCCGCATTATCCGTTCCTCGAAGAAACGTTTTCCCGGATCAACCGCCCAGAAATTCCAGTTCCATCAATGCTAAATCCTCGATCAATCGTTTTTTAATAAACTGTATCTCACGAAAGGACGGCTATGGCATATTCACTGCGATAATTAAAGCAAGTACTGTACCGGTACTACAAAAGCGATCGGCGGTGAACTTGCATAAGAGACCATCTTAGCATCGCATTCGGGTGGTATTGTTTAGAGAATCTCGGAAAATCATAAAGCAGAGGGTGCCTACAACAATTGCAAGGAGACACGGCTCATTTCGACAGTTCTGCTTGAAGACGGAACGAGTTTCGTCATATTTTCGCACTTATAAAACGTCCATATTATGTCCAGGGTTAATGTTTATATTTTTACATTTTTTCGACCATACTGCCGAAGAGGTTTTCGGCACTGCTCAGGGCACTGCAGAGTAACTGGGCTTTCAGACAGGAATCGAAACTGCTCCTTCTTAACACAAATTCAGTACCTTTTGATATTATCGTACATGATATGTTAGCGAGACCAAAACAGATGTTGCACCCTACATTAAAAAAAAAAAAAAAGAAAGCCATGGGAGGTCTTGGGATTGCCTATTACTGTTTAGGTCCTGATGTAAAACTGGGCATGTTATGTTTTCGTGTTAAAATACCAAAAACTGCAGTCGTTTTATTTGCGCACGTTATATTTTAAATGGTTGGTATCATTTCAAACTCGTACTGACATGTGCAGCGAGCGTGCTTTCCAGATGACCTCAAGGTCACGAATAACCGTAATTTCTGAAGTTATTACATTTCTTTTATCTTTCCAATTTGATTGGATTTGTGACGCGCAGAATTGAATATAATGCATTCGAGAACTTTTAAGAATCGATACTTACATTCGAAACCATGTTTTCGAGTTCAACATAACCTTTAAAAGTCGATGTAGGCCTAATTTGCGCGGTACGAAATTTTCAGAAACTGACTACGATAGGTATACCGGAGACCAAATTACAATGAAAGATTAAGAAATGAACGGATTTCGCCATCATTTTGGGTGCTTTTGTATCTAATAAGCTTTATTTTATTAGATGAGAGAATTAAAAACTACTTGTGGTCGATTGTCGCTTGGCTTGGCGTTATTAGATTTTTCGAAGTTTGACTAGCCTAATCAAAGTTGCTGAACTGAAAGAAGTTTTCACGGGAAACTGACGAAGATTCCCCTGTAAAATTGAATATAAAGTACCGAGATTTTGAACTCGCGTACCGGTAATTAATGCGGTTTCGCGGTATAACATGCCCGCCTCTCATCCAGAGGGCCCGGGTTCGATTGCGACCAGGTCAGGCAGTTTTACCTGGATATAAGTCTGGTTCCAGGTCCACTCAGCCTACGTGAATACCTTTAATTGTGGAGCTATCTAATGGTGAGATGGCGACCCCGATCTACAGAGCCAGGAATATTTGCCGAGAGGATTCGTCACACTGACCATGCGCACCTCGTAATCTGCAGGCCTTCGGGCTGAGCAGCGGTCGCTTGGCAGGCAAAGTCCCACTGGGGCTGTAGTTTGGTTTGGTTTAGGAGTTTTTGTGAGATTATAATTATACATATTTAATTTTTGTGATGTTTAGCCAAATTGTTGATGGTTTTCATTCATTCCCGGATTTTCCGTTTTCCCGTGTTGTACGTTTTTTTTTCATGGTCCCTCGAAAAACGGAGAATCGAGGTTTCGCTGTAAAATCAACAATTCTTGGATGCCTACATAGATTAAGAGATACAGGCCTCAACATAAACACTCGGGACGAACCTCTTACACAGCAGTGCGGGCAAGTCCACTACGTGGCTGTGGCACATACTTTCCAGAATTCTCACGAGACAGCCAGGGGCTTACGTCAGTCAGAAAGAGTAGGATATATAAGGCCAAGGTCAGAAACCACTCTCGTAGTGTTGTTGCTGCCTGGGAGACTGACTGCCTTGGATCGGCTAGGGGTATTTCAGTCGCCTTGACAAAGAATACTGCAATGTATTTGAAACGTCTGCAAACTGTACAGACCGTACAGAAAACATGTTTCAATTAATGGTGGAATTAACCCCTCAGCGTCGCAGCCATTTAAATAGCTTCCTACCCCGCGGTCGGATGAGATTTCAACTACGCGCGACTGAAATACATCGATTCACTTAAAGAGTTACTACAAGTATAAGAGTAGCCCGATTTTCACGAAATTTGGAATTCCTTATGACAGAACTATGTACATGCAGATAATTACATAATTCTTTCACATTTCCTTAGTAATTTAGTTCCGTGTGATAGAGTTCTAAGCACTCTTTGAGACAGGGACTCAAGTCACACTCCTGGCAGCAGTACACTGACGTCTTCTTTCCGCCGTGTTTTGAACACAGGATACAATGTCTCTGAGGTTTGGATTTCCAACTCTTGGGTGCTAATTTCCTGATAAAATGTCTTTCCTGCAACCTTGGAACTGTATTATCTGATGCACGCCGGCCTTGAATATTTCGTTCCCCTCCCTCCGGAGCGTATTTTGTAAACAAACCTTTCACCAGCTGAACCCGATAAGGTAATTGCTCAATATTTTTCTCTGTGGCCTGTGTGAGTATTATTAGAGAATTTAGCAATTAGAATTCACAGTTGAAAACTTCTCTTTGACCTGTATAATTATCTATAATCTCTTACACGAAATTTCCAAGTACTGTTTCCTCCTCATCGTCACTCTCATCATTTACCACTGCTACATCATCTATTTCATTAACTGCTGGTAATACTGTCACTACTACTTCCGATTAAACTTTCATCTGAATTATACAATATTTCAAGCACGTTACTGTCAGTCATACCACGGCTGAGCGCGGCGCGTCACACGGACTGGTGAAGCTGCAGCGAGACCAAAAGCAACAGGACGAAACTGAATGAGGGGAATAACATTTATGACGAAACAAACCAACTCGATACATATTTCAGATAAAAGTTCGAGACAACGTCTTTCAAACGAGATATATACCATGAACAACTGGTTCTCGTATCGTATGACAGAAAGCAGCACTACCTGATGCCTACACAGAGCGCTCGTGGAGAGTTACGAAAATATTACAAGCTGAGAAATAAAGACAAATATAATAAATAAACCGCACTCCCAATGTACAAATAGAGCAAAGAACATCACACGAAAAGACAAACTTCTCAGATCATCTTTTCTTTATTTCATTCTGTGGGAAAGAATGAAGCAAACAGACTTTTAAAAAAGCAAGAGATTAGTGCTCAGTCTTATTTGACAAATAATTATCCTTACAAAAACAACTACATTATAACGATTTTTCAATTCTTATTTACAACGCTGATAAACCCGAAAATGTCTTCTTGGAAACAAAACAATTTGCATATCAGTAACTCCAAAACTCTTCGCGCTATAGCCGTAAATGTGAAACCATGTATGGGTCTATACCACGTATAGAGGTCGGCGCTGAGGGGTTAAAAGAACAATGATAATGATTATTAACACATTAAAAAACATGTGTTGATATGGTAAAAAATGTCCTCTTGTCTAAACGTCTCTGGTTAAAGTAAAAACTTTTCTAGTCTTTTCTAAATGGAAATCTGTCTTTCAAGATGCCGATATTCTCTTAATCGAGTAACTGGATTAAATTGGTCGTGCAATATCTGAGGGTTTCACAATTCTGTTACTTGAAGTAGTGAAACCCATTACTTGTATGTTCAAAAATAATCCTAAATTTTTAGCTAACATTAAAGTTGGTACTATTAAATCTGCATTTGCAGGGCACTAAAAAAGTATACTATGGGTGCTGTGTTCGTCAGGCCTGTAGTAACTCCTTCGCTGTCTGTCCAAGTACAGGCTCAGGCTCCCCATTACTCTCGCACGGTGTCAGCGCAAATTTGTACTCAGACTTGTGCAGCTTTGCCTTAATTGCTTTGATTTTAGTCGAAAATGAATGCATACACCGTCTGTTGCATACCTTTGGAATCACAAAGTGCAATAGTACTGCTCTAAATATTTATCCTCCTTGCATTGCCAAGCTAGAGACAAAAGAATGACTCTAGCTGCTGTTTTTCACTGTGGCTTCCTCATCGTGCAGTGGTTTGTGTTCTTTGCTAAATGATAATATTGAAAGAGAATTGTACCGTGATAATTACTTATGGAATGAAAGTGAGAATTGAAGTGGATCTAGTGATGATGAAAATATCGGTAGTGATAAAGACATCAGTGATATTCTCAGTATTGTTTTACCAGCAACAGGTGGTGGTAACGTAACTTCACACTACCGTAATGTATATTCCTGACAATTTTACGGAACTTTCTTCGAATGAATTTTTTTTAAATGACTCTTATAGTTTAAAAAAAATAAAAAATAATTTTCTGTCTATGTCTCTATTTCTTGTTTATGTGCTTGAGTTTTTAGTACACTGTGTAGAAAGCAAGGTAGTCTAAGACAGTGAAAGGGCTAAAGCGTTTAACCGTAAATTAATTTGATTATCCAGGTGATGGTTTATGATAAATTTGCTCACAAAACTGCTTGTTTCTGTATAGAAACTTTACCCTTTAATTCTAAGTTTATGGTTAATGGTGGTTTACCTATGCTTTGTTTTTTGTTGAAGTGTTCTCTGGTGATTTTGTTCACAGACATCCTAAAGCACACACCAAAGAGCAACTCGGACCAAACTGCGCTGGAACAAGCTCTGGCTGCGATACGGGAGGTAATGACGCACATCAACGAAGATAAACGCAAGACTGAAGGCCAGCTAGTCATGTTTGACATTTTCAACGACATCGATAACTGTCCGGTGAGTGAGGTGTTGGCGCAGTATCAGTTGCATCCAAAAGTCATGAATATGAAGTATTCACTGAATTGGCCCACAACGTTGCACGCACTCCACAGTTGTGATGGTAGTATTGCCAGACCTATGGCTTAGTTCCTTTCCAACCTAGCAAATATGACGTTGGGTGCCATGAAATCGGGAGTTTGTGGGTTCAAATCTCATTATTCTGCGATTGGCAATTTTTGCTCTGTATTTAACTCTTCGATACGTGCTATATGCACTGAACATGACCTAATATGTTGAAAGTGCATTTTGAGAAAATATTTGTTAATAATAATACAGTAAGAATAATAATTATAATAAAAATAGTAATAATATAGGAAATGAAGAATATTGGTCACGTGGTTTTTCATGGTTTCCCATTTTCACACCAAGCAAATGCTGGGGCTGTACATTAATTAAGGCCACGGTCGCTTCCTTCCCACTCTTAGCCCTTCCCTGTCCCATCGTCGCCATAAGACCTATCAGTGTCGGTGGGACATAAAGCAACTAGCAAGAATATTGGTCAGCAAAAGGCTTTTTAGTACAATGGAACCTTGAGTATCTTTTCCCAGAAACAATGTTTTCCTGTTGATTCATTTGAATTACGTGGCTCCATTATCATCCTAATTATATCATGTTATAAAAGTTGTATATTTATCCTTTCCCCGGAGAAACTTATTTCGCATATCAGCCTGCCAGAAATTTCAGTCCCATCAACGCTAAATCCTCAATCTTTTCAAGAAACAGTATCCCTGGTATTGTTTTGGGAAACCACGGAAGTCATAAAACGGAGTGGCCGCAATGGTAGGACGGAGACAGCACATTCCAACAGCTCCACTTGAAGATGGAACAAGTTTTGTCAGTTGTTCAGACTTTAAAAAAATAAAAATAAAAAATCTGCATTATGTCCAGGGTTAGATGTTTATTTTTGACAGATTTTTTATGATTGTATCGCCGAGCAGGTTTTCGGCTTTTCTGTCAGGGCAGTAGTCACTGGGCTTCCAGACAGGAATGGACCTTGCTCCTCCCTGACATATCTTAATATGGTCAGATACTGTATTCAAATCTTGAGAGTTGCATATGCTTGTTAGTTGTCTTCCTGTACCAAACCAAACTTGATGGGCCTTGGCCTACCAAGCAACTGCTGCTCAGCTCGAAGGCCTGCAGATTGCGAGGTGACGTGCGATCAGCGCGCCAAATCTTCTTGGCCGTTCTTCATTCATATCATTTATACATATAATAACCTGCCTGATTGCCGTAATTTGTAAAGCATTAAGTCTATATGCTCTGACTCTGTAGTTAAGATGCTTCAAGTACCGTTAATGGGGGGGAAAAATCCAACAGAATGTTATCCAGCAGGGCAGGAGAAATGGTGGCATATCATTTCTAATCACTAGATTGCGTACCAGAAGCCTGAATTTAATTCCAAACCTGTCTGCAGTGTTCATAGGGAGTGAGGGCTATGACGCTGTTGGTGGTGATTCGTTCATCAAGTGGCGACATGAAGACTGGCGTAAGCTATGTGCCAACACCATGCTTCACCTAATTATTATCATTTCACACCCGGACATGCAGGTCGCCCATGAGTGTCAATTAGAAGGGCTTGCACCAGGCGACTTAAGACATGTCCTCAGACATTCGTGGCACTTAAAGCCATGCGATATATATGACAACACAGAGGTCTAGTGATAGTGTCTTGCAGGACCCCATTACAGATCAGATAATGTTTTACCTACTCTAATTATCTGAGTTCTATTTTCTAGAAATTTAGCCACTCATTCAGTCAGAAATCCTCATTTTCATCAATAATCCTCTATGGTCTACCCTATCAGCGGCTTTGGATAATCATTAGATTGCATGCCAAGAGCCCCTTCAACTCCAAACCTCTCCGGAGTGTTGATATGGATTTTGACCATATGTTGCTGTTGGTGATTTTTTGTCAGAGATATTTAGCCTTCAGTGTTGTTCATCAGGAGTAGGGTATATGCAGACACCGGGTGTTATCCTCTCCCTACCTCATTAACATCACACACTACACAACTTTTACAGCCATCTCACTGGATACAAAAAGATCTACGCTTCTATAATCTTCGCCTCTGAGTCAGGGAGTAACGTAACTCCTTAACCAAAGATGCTGTGCTGATAAATGAAGATTGTAAACAGCATATTGTCATGGTAAATGGATCGTATTCAAGTGCCTTGACATTAGAACACACATTTTGTGAAATGCAATCCCCACTGGACAACAGCTTTCAAGCTTTGCAAAACTTCTATTAAACCAAATAACCCTGATGTCTTTCCAGAAGGATGAATGGGTAGTATGATTTCAACACCACCTAGCGGTGATCACAACCAGTTTTTGGTGCAAATTACTTTGTTTGCAGGACTATTGGTAACCTCTCATCAGTTGACAATCAGCTTCATTACATTGCAATGTGTTTCTGAAGTGAAATAACGCTCACAGTGAAGTAGTGTTTTTGCAATTGAAGAATTGACTGATGTCATCGCAGAAATTTGACTATTATTTATATAGATATTTGCAGATCACTCAAGACATATTTTTGATACTATGCTAGATATGTTGTTGTAAATATGAGATGATTTTTTTGTGGGCCTAAAGTTGCGTATCCTTCCTGAAGGACACTGGGGAAATGCAGTTACTTTTGTTTTAGGAAAGCCTTTACTCTGAACTATTAGGGATTCTTGAAGGGAATGAGCTGGCCTCATGGTGTAGGGGTAGTGTCCCAGAGGCCCCGGATTCGATTCCCGTCCAGGTCAGGGATTTTTACTTGGATTCGAGGTCCACTCAGGCTATGTGATTGCAATTGAGGAGTGGCGCCAGTCTAGAATGCCAAGAATAATGGCCAAGAGAATTCGTCGTGCTGGCCACACGACACCTCATAATCTGCAGGCCTTTGGGCAGAGCAGCAGTCGCTTGGTAGGCCATGGTCCTATTGTACCATGGGGTTTAGTTTGTTTTGTTCAAAGAGAATGAAGTTCCTGACACTGAATGACTTGACGTAATAACATTCCCTTTTGTTGGAGAATTCACAGATGAAGCCACTTGTCCACCTTCCAGGTTCATTGTTGCGTTCTGAGGTATCCCTTAGCATTTCACATGTTCCCTCATTGATAGAAAATGTACCTGACCTCGCTCTTGAGTACATATTTTCTGCTTACGTACAAAACAGGGGGTCAGCACACGTGATGGATTTAGCGGACCAAAATGCTTGGCATTTCTATCAAAGGGAGGCCATCTAAGAAACAGAAAGTGAATGCACATTTTGACGGATTGGAGCATTGCGTGGTACATCTTTAAATTGATGCTTACACTAACCAGAAAGAAAGGGAAAAAAAAGAAGAAGAAGAAGAAGAAAAAAAAGGCAGCTTCATTGCAAACATTGCTCAAAGAAGTGCACTACAGTGTGTATCAAATATAACTCTCCTTTGCATGTTTCATGCTCTATACCATTCCACACAAAGGTGTAATGCTTGGAATCTGATTTGTGAAGATAATTTTTTTAAGAAAACCTTTTGGGCGGAGTGGCTCAGGTGCTCGAGTCACTGGCCTTCTGACCCCAATATAGCAGGTTCGATCCTGATTCAGTCCTATAGTATTTGAAAGTGTCAGCCTCATGTTGGTAGATTTACTGGCACGTAACGGACTCCTGTGGGACTAAATTCTGGCACCCCGGCGTCTCCAAAAACCATAAAAGTAGTTAGTGGGACGAAAAGCCAATAACATTATTATATGAAGATAAATTAATTATATAATTAAGAAATAAATTCACGTTGTGGAATTGGCTTACATTGATTTCAAAATGAGTGAATGAGATAGTAGATAGTGAATTTCCCTAACGTCCTTCTGGAAGGATGCCCAGTTTCGGGCATACTAAGTAAGGAATGTGGTAGAACTTTTTCTTTTGCTTGATTTACCACCTCATTGATAGATTCTCGTGGAAATATTCCTCATTCCAAACAAAAAATAATTCATGGTTATCTGGGTTAACAACTTGGTGCTGAATGTGAAAGCTGTTGTGGTTATTCGTAAAAATTTTCCTAAGATTGGTATGACTGTTATTTTTTTATTTCAGCCTCATCTGGTGTCTTCTCATCGTAACTTTATCGTGCGTTGCGATGTGATGGAACTGAGTGATGGGTTGAGTGGACGTGGGGATAGCCTGGTGCTGTTCCTTTTCTCGGATATCCTCGAAGTGTGCAAGAAGCGGTCGAAGGTGTTCAATTCCCTCAAGAGCCCCAACACCACCACTGGCAGCCTTCACTCCGTCAAGATGAGCAACGGCAAACCTTTCAAACACATTCGATTAATGCCCCTGTCCAGCATCAGGCATGTGTTTGACATCCATGAGACTGATGGTAAGTGTGCTCAGAACCAACTATGTTTTATATAAAAATTGTGGCTCCATCCCCATTGAAGTCAGAATTTGAAATCGGGTTTGGATGCTTGATAACTCTCACACACACTCACTCCGTAGGCTTCTGAGGGGTATGAAGTTCCCTGCCGATCTTGCAAACCTCTTCCATCTTTTTCAATCTGAGCCCGCTCTTCCCAGTTATCAATTAGAGGGTCTGGCATACCGTGTTGATCTCCTCCTTCCAGGTGTTTCGGGGTCTTCCTGAAGGTCATTTCCTGTTAAGAGATCCCTTGTATAGATCTACTGGTGCTCTGTTATCCTGCATCCTCAGTACATGTCCAGCCCAGCGCAGTCTATTGGATTCTATCACACCCATTGTAGTGTTGTTGCGGGAGGGTGTAAATCTCATAATAAGATCTTTTCTGCCAGCTTTGAGAGATAGGATCGAACCATAGGCCAAATATTTTTCTATAAACTTTATTCTCAAAGACTCGATGCTTGATAACTATAGTGAAAAGTCTAATATGGTAACAATCCCTGATTAATCTCTCTCAGCCTTTATACCACATTATCATACCTGCCATTTCTCCCAACGTTTGCAGAGGACGCCCAATTTTTTTTTTGAAAAATTTTACAAATTCGGCTCAAAACATAAAAACATAAGTAAAATAGTGAAAGAATCAATGAAATTATGTGGAGTCACTCTTTGATCCAAGAAACATAAAGAAATAAAAAATTAGTAAAATTGACAGAATAAAATAAAAATAGCAAAATGTATGCCAAAATAACCTCTTAAAAATGACTAAATTAGGCAAAACTTTTCACCACAAACAGGTGCCTCTAATTATGTCATTGATTGCAGAACTTCAGATACATTGACCGGCATGAAAAACGCAACACACAAATATATATTGAAGAAATTATGTTTAACTTTGCAAGAAGAGTCTTATCAACTAGGAATGATCAGCTATAAGTTCTCGGTGACCGTCGCACCACTGCCATTCAAATCCCAAATTGACACCAGCAAGTCCGAAGGATGATTATCAGTGAGAGAACAGTCTTTCTCTATCCTGAACCTGCTTGTTTGGAACTTCTCACTAATCATATCCATATTTATTGGCCAATTTCATTACATGATGTGGCCTCTTTAAGTCGTGGACTGAGGAACGATCTTGAGCAGTTCTTTGCCAGGTAGCACCAGCTATTCTCTTGATGTCTTTGTCCCATCTGCCTGCAGTCTTCCTCTAGGCCTCTGATGATCTCTTAGACTCCATTCTAACACTAGCTTCGTCCATCTGTCATCTTCCCTTCGAGCAATATGTCCAGCCCATTGCCATTTTAAGGTGGCTATTCTCTCAAGAATGTCATTAACTTCAGTTACTGATCTGATGTCCTCTTGCAAAACCCAGCATTGACCTTTCCATGCCCCTCTGCGCTGTCCTAATTTTCCTTTCGTAAATTTGTTCAGTGTCCAGGTCTCGCAGCCATAAGTCAGCACAGGTAGAATGCACTGATCATAAACTATTTTCTTCAGATTTACTGGCATATTTGATCTGAAGACAGTTGAGTTTAATCCATACACCTACCATCCTAGTTTAATGCATCGAAAAATTTCTTGTCTTATATCACCCCTTCATATTCATCAACTGGCCGAGAAAGATATTTTCGTTTACCTTTTCTAACAGCATGTTGTTGATATTCACATTTCCTGCTGTGATCCACTTGTTGGACATGGCTTTTATTTTGGAAAGGTTCGACTGACTCACATTCCATGACAAGATCAGTAACTAATGTCTGGAGTTCGTCTTTGTTGTTTGCCAGTAATGCAATGTCATCAGCAAATCTCAAGTTGTTAAACCTTCTGATCTTTATACCATTTCCTTCCCAATTTAACTTCGACATTACCATCTCTGAAACAGCTGAGAACAGCTTTGGAGAGATTGGATCGCCTTGTTTAACACCACTTTCGACAGGGAATTCTGAAGTTGCTTCACCAACATTAGCAAAGACTGAAGAGGTCTGGTAGATGTTACTGAGAACTCTGATATAAGCCACTTCAATGCCCTGCTCATCTAAGGCTTGTAAGATAGCTGAATGGCTGATGAATCAAATAAAACCAAACTAAACCAAACCCCATGGCACTATAGCCCTTGAAGTGCCTTGGCCTACCAAGCGACTGCTGCTCAGACCGAAGGCCTGCAGATTACGAGGTGTCGTGTGGTCAGCACGACGAATCATCTCGGCCGTTATTCTTGGCTTTCTAGACCGGGGCAGCTATCTCACCGTCAGATAGCTCCTCAATTCTAATCACGTAGGCTGAATGGACCTCGAACCAGCCCTCAGGTCCAGGTAAAAATCCCTGACCTGGCCGGGAATCGAACCCGGGGCCTCCAGGTAAGAGGCAGGCATGCTACCCCTACACCCCGGGGCCGGCTGATGAATCAAATGCCTTTTCAAAATCGACAAAGGCTATATACAGGGGCATCTGGTATTCATTTGCTCTGCTTCACTTCACACAGAGCTAGAATGTGGTCCATTGTGCTAAAGCTGCTGTGGAATCCTGTTTGTTCAATCGGCTGTGCAGTCAAGGTTAGAGCTGATTCTGTATAACAAGATCTTCATAAAAAGTTTATAAAAAACAGAGAGCAAGCTTATAGGGCAATAGTTTTGGATATTGTGAGTACTTCCTTTTTTATGCAGCAGTACCATCTTTTCTTTACTCCATGATGCTGGGATTAAAGCATTGTGTAAACAATAAATGAAGACTAGCCAAGTGGTTTACTGTTTTATCAACTGTAACCGTCAGAATATCAACAGAGAGATCATCATTATTGGCAACAGTTCCTTTCTTCCTGTTGACTATAGCACATCTAACTTCCGAAGGGAGTATATCTGGAACTTTGATTATACTTTTTAGGTCAGGTGCTATCTAAGATTCCTTTGTTATACTATACAGATTTTGTCTCCATCATTTGCTATGACCTGTTTTGTTTTTTTACCAATTGTGAGCTTACGTTTAGCTGCCTTTAAACTTGTCTTGTTCTCTACACTTGTTCTTAAGGTTTCTTCATTGAAATTCTGTATAACAGCTTTCATTTCTCTTCTCAAGGTCTTACATGACTCCGAATATTCTATCGTATCCTGATCAGTTCGAATTTTCATTTCTCTTCTCCTCTGTAGCAGGTCTTTGGTTTTGTCACTGAATTTATTTGGTTGGTCGTTATTCTTACATAAGCCACCTACTTCTTGTGCACTTACAACTAACATACCTTGTAGGTCTTCTTCCTTTTTTACTTAAAACTTTCTATGGATGACCTTTTGAAATTCTTTTTTTTTTTGTTTTCTTCTAAGTTTTTTAGATTGATTACGTTTTTCTTCCTTTTTAAGAGTTTTTTCTTTCATTTCTTACATTGATTTCAATTCTTGCTCTTACAAGACAGTGATCACTGTCAGTATTGAATTTATAGACATGATACTGTATAGGCTTTTGGGCTTATGCCGTGTCAAGAAAAAAAAGGTGAAATTTTTTATGTTTTGCAGAGAACTGTGCTCTGCGTCACCAGAAGAAATCTCGACTGTCCACGAGAAAGGCTTCTTAAAGAGTTCTCTGCGAAACGTAAAGAATTTCATTATTTTCTTGACAAGGGATAAGTCCAAAAACCTATACAGTATCATATCTATAAGTACGGGCCGTGAAAGCATCAATGGCAACAGTATTGAATTTGTTAAAAACTGAGATGTCTTTCACAGTATGAGGCGTGTTTGACAGAATAAAGTCTATCTCGTTTTTAACACTGAAGTTGGAGCTTCTCCATGTCCATTTCCGGTTAGGATGCTTTTTGAAGAACGTGTTCATTATTGGCATGGTGGTATATTCTGCAAATTGAACTAGTCTCTCTCTCCTCGGCTGTTCCTGTAATCAATTCCATACTTGCCCACCACTCAGTCGCCAAGTTTATAGGTGCCGGCTTTTGCATTAAAATCACCAAAAACCAGTTGGAAATGGCAATCTCTTCCTTTTTCACAGATTTTTTTCAAGACTCTCATAAAAGGATTCAACTTCATCTGAATGGCTTGAAGTGCGAGCACAAACTTGTACAATCTGCACTTTGTATCTTTTCGACACATTTAGAACGAAATTAAGAACTAGTGTTAGGTTTAATGGTCCACCCCATCAATACACTTCACTTTACAAGTGAAAACTATTTAATATTAAAATATATTAAATTGTAACAATTGTAACAAAATTGTAACGGTGAAGTTTGTAAATTGTAACATTCAGAACCAGTCGAGCAGTTCTGCTGGATACTACTTCTAATACTGATATCTTGTCGGTGATGTTCCTGTTTACTAAAATCCCAACTCCGTTCAGTTTTCCTTCTGACTCATCACAGAAATAAAACAAATTGCCAGATTTTAAGAGGAGGCAGTCTTCTCCTTTCCTACGTATTTCACTTAGACCAACAATACTCTGGTTGATCTTCTGAAGTTCTTCTTCAATCTCTTCTAGTCTGTCATTACCTAGCATTGAGCGACAGTTATAGATACAGACATTGAATATTTGAGGTTCCTTTGTTATAGATCTGTGTTTCTGTGATATCAGAGTTGTTCCCACCCGGAGATCCAATTGTGGGAATATTTTACCTCCGGAGAATTTATTAACCTTAATGTCATTCATCATTTGACTTAAAAGGATGTGAAGCTTAGTCACCCCGCCTGCTTCAGTGATGGATTGGTGATCTTCCCATTCACTGATTGGCTCGCCGACCCAGTTTCCCGCTGGGGTTGGGTACCTAAACCTTCCACTGAGTTGTTTGGCTTGACAGAGGCACCTCTTGTAAGTTATGTGCTTGGAGTTGAAGTGAGAGAGGCTAGAGGACTCAAACTTGCCGAGTCAAAAAGACTCGTCCCAGATCAATTCCCAGGACCTATCATATCCATATAATTCTGTCAAATTCTAATTCTCTCATTGTGGAGGTTATCTACCCTTACTTGTCTGCAGATAGATTTCACTTTCTCTATCGTAGGCCTAGATATATTTAGTTCACTACAGATCAGATGGTGGTCTGTATTATAGAAAAATCCCCAGAATACCCACATGTTCCTAACAGATTTCTTGAATTCAAAGTCTGTTATGATATAGTGTATTATGGATCTGAAACCCTTACCATCCCACTTGTATTGGTGCATAGACTTCTTCTTCTTCTTCTTGCGTTACGGCCTCTGTAGGACCACGGACAGCTCCTTCACGGATTGCATTTTCTGGTGCATAGACTTATGCTTGAAGAATGTATTTGTAATTGCTAATCCCATACTAGCACAGAAGTCCTGTAAATGCTTCCTATTCTTATTAGCTTTCATATCTTCCCCTCATTTACCCATCACCTTCTCATATCCTTCAGTTTTATTTCCTACTCTCGCATTAAAATTGCCCATTGGCACTACCCTGTCCTTGCTGTTGTCCCTGACTACAATATCACTCAATGCTTCATAAAACTTGTCAACATCCTCATCTGTACCTTCGCATGCTGAATAGAATGAGACAGTTCTCATCCTAATTCCTCCAACTGTTATATTTACCCATATCATTCACTCTTTAACATGGCTAACAGAAACTATGTTGTGTGCAGTAGTATTCCTGATGAACAGTCCTTTCCCATGCTCTGCCCTTCCCTTGTTAACACCTGTTGCGTACACTTTATGACCTCCTATCTCTTCGTCAGTATCTCCTGATGCATCCTCTTTGTAGAATCAGTCGGTTCAACTTTCTTCCTCAAGCCCACTTAATATTGATAGCTCTCCATCGAATTCCATTTTGTTTGCCAAAGGAGTCCTTTGCGTGTCATTTGGAAAACTGAAGGACAAGATGGCTTAATGGGCAGCTGCCAAAAAAAAAAAAAAATCAACTGATTAACTGTCATAGCTAAGAAATTGTGAGCTTACTGCATTTCACATAGAACGATAAAATTTCAGCTGCATATTTATCAGATTTCCTGGTATACTTCAGTCATATAACATATTTCTGAATATTCTCTTGCAGATTGCCACAACGTTTTTGCTCTGAGGTGTCGCAGTAACCAAGAGCTCAAAGAAAAGCTTTATTTGTTTACACTAGCTGATGAAGAGACTGACAAACTGGGGTTCCTGCGGACACTGTGCCGCCAGATGGCCAACACCATGTGTAAAACGGATGCGGTAAGTCCACGAGTTATTTGTTTGAGAAATGAAGCCAATTTATTGGTGTAAAAAAATAAAAGTGAAAATAGTTATGAACAGTGTTCATGGCAGGAAATAAATAAAATTCCAATATGCTATTATTTTTTACTGGAAGAATGTACCCATCGTTGACGGGTCTATAGTTGGCGACTTCTGTTGACCCTTCTTTAATGGGTAATTTTTAAGCAGCAACGTGCACTCACTGGGCTGTCCAGCCTTAATTACGAGGAGATACCAGGAAGCAGCCAAATGCCTATCTGAATAGCACTTGGTGTGCTCTGAAACGCTTCCTTTAACACATTGATGATGGGCCTCGGAGATCTCCATATTACTGCAGCCAACAGTGGTTGACGGTCCTTGGAAATCTCCATTTTTACCCTCTGGGATCGTTTGCAGCTTGTTGTGTTATCTGTTGGCTAAACTTTGAAATACCTGCAATCATATTGTGGAGGACTAGGATCTGAATGTTACTGCTGATATATTTTTCCATTTATGCTATTTTTGTAGCCATGAAAACTGCCTATATGCAAGGGTGTTCTTATTTGCAAAGAGTAAGTGTACAAGAAAGTTCGCCTGTGCACCATGCCTTGAGCGACGACAAAATATTTCAAGATATCTACGCAGATTCATTATCTGATGTGCCTAGTGAAACAGCATGAAAATGGACCATTTATATTGGAATTATGAATTCACTCATTCAGGACAAATATTTCATATTTCCTGTGGGAATCAGTATCTACATCGTCTGGTGGCCTAGCAGGCATCAACTTTGGAAAAGAGAGCAAGTCTATCATAATGCATTGGCACTGCCTGTGGCTCCAAATAGCCTTCACAGTGGCCTCCACTGTATGCTCTAGCCATGCGTGTTAGTAGGTGTGCTAGTTACCAACTGATGAGCCCAAATTGGCACACTGGGGCGAAACGCTGGCAACCAAGAATGAGTTAGCTGGAAAATTTATAATTTCCAATAATGGACCTTTATATTCATGTTATGAATTCACTCATTCAGGACATATATTTCAAGTTCCCTATGGGAATTACTATCTATATCATGGTATGAAGAAGCATCATTGAGCTGCTGCTCATAAAAATGTTTGTGTAGAATAATTCGAGAAATATTTGGCATTTTGGGTGTCATTTTAGTACATTCAGTTTGCAAAAGTGTTAACAGTTTTTTTTGCTAATCAATGTTTTGTTCTTGTCTTCTTTTCTGTTTTTTCCTCTTCTGATGCTGACATGTAATTATGTTTATCCTGTTATGTGTTCTTGTTCATGTTTCTGTCTTTCTTAATCTGTCACTTATTTGGTCCTTTCCATTATTTAGTTTGATATGAGTTGTAAAAAAAGAAAAAAATCTGCTAACTTTGTGATTGATGCTATTATTGTTTCAGGAGAATTTTCTGACATCTGTCGATTCACAGAGTTTGGACATTGATACAAGCGATATTAATTCCGGAACTCTTAGTAAAGCCTTCAAGTGAGTATTCAGTCATGTATATCCCTACCACAGTTACTATGGCTCGAAGTTTCATTTTCTGATCACTCTTTTCCATGCAGATTTGCTTCAAGAACTCGGATAAAAGTGGGTCGGGCGTTCAGTTTCAACAAGACGCCGAGTAAGCTGAAGAGAGCTGTTTCAACAATGATGAGCCCTTTCGGCAGCACAACTAACCTCACTCCTGCCTCACAACTTGCGCAGATGAGGCTAGCGAGTTGTAATAATCTCAGTGTAAGTAAGAAATAAGGCTGAAGAAGACTTTGCTTGTGAAGTGTTCTGTGGATCTTTATGGCTGTTGAAGCCGTCATTGATGGCTTAGTTTTTATATAAGTGCAGTGGTAATGTCGTCCAGCAGTGATGAGTGGCAGCCGAAGAAAGAGTATATTTCAATCGGTGTAATGTTATTGTTGATCAGCTTTATGGACATTGTAGTCCACAGTATTTAGTTTTCTTCATGCTCAGTGACATTAGGGCATCTGAGGCAGTCTTTGCGCTTTCTTTCTCATTTCAGAGAGTGAGAGGTTGTGTGTTCAACAAACCCTTATCCTGTTTCCCTAGGGGGTCGGGTATGTAGTGAGATGAATCTTCGTAGTGCTTAGATTAATGAGGAAAAAATAATATGGAAGTATGTATGTCAATGTTGATTGACTATTTAGTTAAAAAAGAACCTTTACATTTTTCTGTCTGTTGAGCACAAATATAAAATTATAGAACACTACTACATACCTAGAAAAAAGACAATCAACTATGTACCATTGTTTTATAAATGTTTGAAAGGCAGAAAAACCTGAAAGGTTATATTAAATATGTAGACACTGAAGAGCATAGCTTCCATCTTAAATTTAATTTTTAATATCATCAATATTTATGATATATTTATAAACATCTTTCTCCATGCCACTTTATCCTGTGTTATCCTTTTCATTTCTACTGTAACTACATCATACATCTGCTGTAATACGTTTGTTATATTCATGTCTTGGTCTAACCCTACTGTTCTTACTGCATATACAACTGACTGAACAAGCACTGGGTGTCTAGAAATGCATTCTGTCACTCTGTCTCATCTCCTAGTCAAATTTCTCCCAACCACTCTCCTCTTACAAGCTTGATTCAGCTTCTCTTCATTTGTGATCTTACCTTCAGCATTCTTCTGCAACACCATATTTCAAAAACTTCTATTCTCCTTTCTATAATAGTTAAATGTTTCAATTCCATACAGTAGCACACACTGCACAGAAGTCTTGGAAACGTCTTTCTAATAATGTCTGAGGTGATCATATTTCTTTTCTTAAGAAAGACCCTTCTTTGTGCTAGTTTGTGTTCTATGTTCTCCTTACTTCTGCCATTGTTTGTTCATTCTTCTACATGATTAACAATATTTGTTTATCTCGTTTATTTCTTTTGTCATATTTGAAGCCCTTTCTTTCCGGTTTTGACTCGTTCAGGTTATAACTGCTAGGTTCTAGAGTCTCTCAAAACTAATTTACAAGTAAATAAAATGTAGAAACTGCCTGAAAAAACCAACATACGAAGACATACCTGGAAATGAAAAAACTTACTTAAGAATAGAATGACATATTTTGTTCTTGAAAGAACAAAATCAGATTACAATGGAACCTCGATTCTGTGTTTTTGGAGGGACCACGAAAAAGAGGGGGGGGCGGGGGAGAGAGAAAAAAACCGTACAACACGGGAAAACAGAAAATCCAGGAATGAATATAAACCATCAACAATTTGGCTAAACATCACAAAAATGAAATATGTATAATTATAATCTTACAAACACTCCTAAACCAAACCAAACTACAGCCCCATGGGGCCTTTGCCTGCCAAGTGACCGCTGCTCAGCTTGAAGGCCTGCAGATTACTAGGTGACGCCTGGTCAGTGTGACGAATCATCTCGGCCGTTATTCCTGGCATTCTAGACTGGGGTCGCCATCTCACCATTAGAAAGCTCTTCAGTTTTAGGCTAAATGGACCTGGAACCAGCCCTTAAATTCAGGTAAAAATGCCTGGCCGGGAATCGAACCCGGCCCCTCCGGGTGAGGGGTAGGCAAGTTAGACCGTGGGACCGGCTTCAGACATTAATTACCGGTACGCGAGTTAAAAATCTCGATACTTTATATTCAGTTTTACCAGGGAAACTTTGTCGGTTTCACGTGAAAACTTCTTTCAGTTCAGCAACTTTGATCAGCCAAACTCTTCGAAAAATCTAATAACGCCAAACCAAACAATCGACCACAAGCAGTTTTGAATTCTGTAATCTAATCAAATAAAGCACATTGGATTTAAAAGAAAGAAATCACCCAACATGATGCCAAAATCCCTTCTTTTCTTGATCTTTCATGGCAATTTGGTCACTGATATACCATTCATACTAGGTTTCTGGAAATCTTGTACCGCATAAATTAGGCCTACATCGACTTTTAAAGGTTATGTTTAACTCTAGAATATGGTTTCGAATATATGTGTCGATTCTCAAAAGTTCTCGAATGCATTATATTCAGTTCTGCGTGTCACTAATCACAATGAAATTGGCAAGAGAAAAAATATCATTAAAACTTCAGAAATTACAGTTATTTGTGACCTTGAGCTCAGCTGGAAAGCGCGCTCGCTGCACAAATCAGTACGAGTGGGAAATGATACAAACTTTTTTTTTTGCTTTACGTCGCACCAACACAGATATGTCTTATGGCGACGATGGGATAGGAAAGGCCTAGGAATTGGAAGGAAGCGTGGCCTTAATTAAGGTACAGCCCCGGCATTTGCCTGGTGTGAAAATGGGAAACCACAGAAAACCACCTTCAGGGCTGCTGATAGTGGGGCTCGAACACACTATCTCCTGATTACTTGATACTGGCCGCACTTAAGCAACTGCAGTTATCGAGCTCGGTACAAACATTTTAAATATAACGTGTGCAAATAAAACGACTGTGATTGATATGACATCTTAACACAAAAACTTAAAATTCTCAGTCTTATATTAGGACCAAAACAGTAAAGGCAATCCCAAGACCTTCCATGGCTTTATGTGTGTAACGTGCAACATCTATCCGGGTCTCGATAACATAATCGTATTTAAAGATAAAAATTTCATTGTTCCGTATTGAAATTATTGATGTTAAAAATTAAATAACTGGAAAGGAGGTTCAACCTATTCAATACTCAAAAGAAAGAAACGTAGCAATCACATTTCTATTTAAATGGGACCGGTTTCGACCTTAGTCTAGGTCATCATCAGCCATAAAAAACATGTAAAATGTTTATGAATGTTGGAGGTCAGTTTCACACTCTGTTAGGCACAAAGACACGACACCACATTCTGTCCTGCACAAAGTCACAACACTACCAATTAACATGCGAAGATCAAAAAGGCTTGAATTCGCAGACGAACAGATCTGTAGTAGAAAGCCGCCAGCTCCCGGTGACCAGCGCGGCACACTCAAGGTCACGCGCTGCGGCCAAACACCAAAGTAGAGTGGAGAACGTTTCGAAGGTCCAGAACCTGTCACGGCTGTGGGAAGCCAAGTACGTATATAAATATATATATATATATATATATATATATATATATATACGATGATATTAAAATACTAGATTTGTGTTACGGAGCAGTTTCGATTCCTGCCTGAAATTCCAGTGACTATGATGGAAGTGCCGTACACAGGTTCTGCGATACAATCGGAAAAAATAAAACTGTAAACATCTTACTGTGGGCATAATGCGTATGTTTTACAAGTACGAATATTTGACGAAACTTGTTCTCTCTTCAAGTAGAGCTGTCAAAATGTGCTTTGTCTCTTCCAATTGTCGTGGCCGCTCTGCTTTATGGTTTCTGAGGATTCTCTAAACAATATCACTCGAATGCGTTGCGAGGATGGTCCCTAAGGCTTCGGCCACAGTGCAGGCAGCGAGCGGAGCGTTGCCGCTGTCAAAAGTTGTGGAGTGGGGGAGGAGGGAGCGTTGGTGTGGACATCTTGCGAGAGTCAGTCAGCGGCGCGGCGTGTCCCCTGCACGTGGTGATTAGATATTGGCGGCATCAAAGTTTTTCCGTTTGTCTTTGCTTTTAGAAAATTCTTACCTAAAAAGAAGAGTTCGAAGTAGGGTCAGGAGAGAATTTGGTGTTCATCCAATTAATAAACAATGTGAAATGTATGGAGAATTTCATCATTTATATGGGGAACTAAGGAGATTTCCTGATAGATTTTTCGAATATACTCGTATGTCTATTCAAACATTTGACTTCTTACTAAACAAACTTAAGGTGCGACTACAGAAGCAAGTCACCAACTTCCAGAGACCCATCAGTCCTGCAGAAAGACTAGTCATTACAATAAGGTAAGGCTATTTTTGAATTAAATGGTGCAATTGTATATATAAATTAAATTGATTAGTTCTATGTCTCCGTAAATTTTTGTGGAAGAAATTAAGTCGTGTTCGTTCAAAATACATTCAAGAGCTGTCCTACATGGCAAGGAAAAGTAAATAAGAACAAGTTAGCTTCTACTTAAAATTTACTTTTCAATATTAGAAAAAATATTAGAATATTAGAGAAATATTAGAAAAGAACGAAAGTTCCAAGGGTTTCAGTCTGTTTCACTTGCTTCGTGTCTTTTTACTGCATTTAAAACTTCAAGCAAGAGTGTACTTTGCAATGTTAATTTTTCCACCGCGCTTAAATTCTTCATATGCGGCAGAAGAGTCATTAAGAAACAGTAATCGGGATCACTGAAATACTGTCTCTGCCTTTGTTCTTCTAATAATATGTCCATCTTTTTTTCCTCGAGCTCCAGCATCTTCTCATCGAATGGATCGATTTTACGCTTCCGGGCTCTTGGTTTTGGCGTTGTGGTATCCGAGGACACATTTGTCTGTTGCGATATCTCCTCACCATCACTGCCAATAGTATGTTCACTTTCCCCCACATGAGGCGCTTGATGGCGATGGCATCTCTTGTAGGTAGAGGTTTCCCTCAGTTCTACCAGGAAGAACGACGTCCTTTACAAACATCATGGCGTCGAAAACCGCCCAAGATGATTTGACGGTTTTTGCTTCGGAACCGCTGTATATCCTTGGAAGCTTCTGGAGTTCCTTCTGAAACTTGTCTTTCAAATTCTTCCACTTGTTTTTTGCCACGTTTCCTGAAGTAGAACACAGTAATAAATATTCAATAACTACTGTATGTGGTAATTAATATAATCTTATATTAGTCCTAATGGCTTAAAATTTGAAAAATACTTCAAGTAAATTTCTAACAATGTTCTTATTTTCTAGGTTGTTAGCGACAGGGGTATCGTTTCGGTCACTGGCATTTTCCTTCAGGGTAGGAAAATCTACGGTTTCTGTAATAGTGAAAGAAACCTGTGAGGTCATCTGGAGTGAACTGGTTGAAGAATTCATGCCACAACCAACTGAAGAAAAACTAAACAAAGTGGCCACTGACTACTATGAACGCTGGGGGTTCCCTAATTGCTTCGGTACAATCGACGGATAGCACTGTCAGATAAAGTGCCCTCCTAATTCCGGCTCCAGTTATTTCAATTATCTCAAATATTTCTCCATAGTACTACAAGGTGTTGCTGACGCAGACAAAAGATTTTTAACTATTGAGGTGGGGTCGAGAGGAAAACAGAGTGATGGAGGCATTTTCACAACTTCCACACTTTTCAATTTATTGGAAACCAATAATTTTAATGTGCCTAGTGATAAAGGACTACCGAACTCAGATGTAAAAGTGCCACTGGTACTTCTTGGAGATGAAGCCTATCCTCTAAAACCTTACCTCATGAGGCCATATCCGGGGAGAGGACTAACACCTAGAAGGGAAAGTTTTAATAAACACTTATCTAGTGCTCGAAAATGTGTGGAATGTGCATTCGAAATATTACGTGCTATGTGGCGATTTCTGGATACAAATATTGACACAAACGTGGAAAAGGCCATCACTTTTATCAAATGTGCTTGTGTCCTCCATAACCTAATAAGGGAAAAGGATGGTGACAGTGATCTACACTATCATGAAGTGACTCTACAATTTCCAGGAAAATGAAACTGTCCAAACTTGTGGGAACTTAGATCGCAGGAACAACAGTTGCAGTGAATATGCGAGGCAAATAAGAGAGTATTTCACTGATTATTTCAATGACTTGTAAACTGTCTATTGGTATCACCTCATCATCATCATCACAAACAGAATTAAAACTGCAGACTTAGAAATAAACTAAATTAATTAATTACTGTAACTAAATAGAAGGGCATATTGTAACTAACAGTAAAGGGAAATGGATAGAAAGAAGTACTGCTAAGACAATACACCAAAGGTTTCTTCCGAGTTATAGGCTGAGCTAATCTGTCAATAACCTCACAGAACATTGTTCTCAGTGTTAGTAGTACATAAACACTAGAACATTTATTTTTCTGTCCCCCAAGGACTCCTTTTTAGTATTAGTAGGCCTATTAAAATGCAAATTTCATATCTCATTTAAATACTTTTATAAAAGTCAGAAACTATGCCGAAAACAAGTTTTCAACACAATAATATGTTACAAAATATAATAATATTAATTAAACAATTATAACAGGACGTACAATAATAATAATAATAATAATAATAATTTGTAAGTTATTAAAGGCAATATTGTTTATGTTCATAACCATGTTTGATTTTTAGTTCAATTTACCTGGTATATTTAATATCGTTCCAATCTCTTCCCATGCTTTCCTTGTCATTGGTAGGTTTTTGAAATTCTTCTCTCTGTCATTCCATAGGAAAGTGCGAGTTTGAACTTCAGAAATCAACACTTCCTTATCTGCTCTTGTTAATTCACGAACAGTCATTGCGAGCGGCGCAGCTGAAATCTCAAACAGGACTGAGCGGCTGGCGGCAGGCAGCGTTGTCCTTGAGCCAACTGCCCCTCCAAAGTGACGCGCCGCTGGTACTATGGCCACATGCATTTGCTAACGCAGGTTTGAGTTTCATCCGCGCCGCCACACAGAGCAACGCTCCGCTCGCCGCCTGCACTGTGGCCGAAGCCTAATGCAAGTTCACCGTCGATCGCTTTTCCAGTACAATACTTGCTTCAATTATCGCAATGATAGGGCGTTAACGCCAAGATCCATAAGTACGTCATAGCCGTCCTTTCTTGAGATACAGTTTTTTTTTTTTTTTAAACGCTCGATCGAGGATTTAGTGTTGGCGGGACTGCACTTTCTGGGCGGTTGATCTGGGAAATCATTTCTTCGAGGAACGGATAATGCAGGATTTTTACAATGTGATTTAATTAGGATGCTTGTGGAGCCACGCAATTTGAACGAATAATCCGGGAAAACGTAATTTCCGGGCACGGATAATCGAGATTCCACTGTATATCAAATTACACTCAAATTATTTGGAAATGTATTAACGTTTATGTTGAATTTCTGTTTAAGTCCTTAAAGACTCAAACATTTGGAACATCTTGTTGAAGTGCTCAAATAGTGCTTCCTCACTCCTTACTGTAGTCTGCTAGAATTTGTATGAGAGCATTCCACTACTATTGGATTTATTAATTTTCATCTTATAGTCCTCCAAAATTGTGCCCTTTCCATTTCGAGATCTTTTGTGGACACGGAAAAAGTATCGTCATCCTCCTCCTCTTCCAACCTTATCTAGCTCCTGCCGGGTCGGGGCATTTATGGCACTTCTCCACCTTCCTCCCTGCTTCCACCATTCCTCTTCCACCAAGTAAGTGGCTGTGTGGTTTGGGTCACGCAGCTGTGAGCTTTCATTTGGGAGATAGTGGTTCGAATCCCACTGAAGATGGTTTTCCATATTTCCCATTTTCACACCAGTGGCTGAACCTTAATTAAGGCCTTGGCCGCTTCCTTCCCACTCATAGCCCTTTCCTACCCCATCATCATTAAGACCTACCTGTGTTGGTGCGACGTAAAGCATATTTTTTAAAAATCCTCTCATAATTTTGTCCCGGTCTAGCTTTCTTCTTTTTGCACTCCTAGGTCTACCTCTCGCTCTCTTTCCCTCGAACTTCATCTCCGATATCATAAATCATAGAAGCAAGATTGAGATTGTTTGGCCCTGTTAAGAGGAGGATTATGTAGGAAGGAGGGTAATGGCTTCCTGGTAAGAAGAGAAAGGGAAGATGGAGAAAAGGATGGTTGGTCTGTGTAAAGGATAATGTGTCAGAGTTGAGTCTGTAGGAAAACATGATCGCAGTAAAAGAAAGTTAATCTACACTAGTGACCTCATCAGCTTTTCCCCAATATCTTGGTTTGGCACTTTGTGTGGATTAAGCCCAGTTTTACAGCTAGATGCCTTTTCTGATGCCAACCCTATGCAGGGGGATGTACTCAGTATTTATTTGGTGTTCTGGTGGTTGGTAGTATAGTATTGTGTGTCGATAAAGAGAAGTGTATTAAGATGAACCCGTGCCCAGTCTCCGAGCTAGGGGAATTAACTATACGCAGTTAAAATCCCTGCCTATGTGGGAGACGAACTTGGGGCCCTCTGAATTGAAGGCCTTGATGTTGACCATGTAGCCAAGGAGCCGGACATTACCCTCGTTGAACCCTCGTACCTTTTCCAAATTCATTTTGATTTCCTATACTGCTTTTTCTACATCTGCTTGATGTGTTTATGGTACTTCTTTCTGCTATTATGTTTTTGTAATGATACATATAGCATGTAAACATTACAGCTTTCTAATTGCTTTTTCTTTTTTTTTTTTTTCTTAGGAGCTAAGTTCCTCACCTCTGAAAGGGGAGTCATCGTATATTGCTCCCATGTCTGTCCAGCCAACGAGAAAGAACAAGAGTGCGTCGCTTAACGTAATGTCGCTGAGGAGGTTATAACAATTAGCCTGGGGAGGGGTAGCTTTGGCAGGGAGAGACAAAAAGACGAAATGGTCTGCTTCGTATGCTGATGGAGGTAAGTACTATGAACCTTGTGATGTCATATCATAGTGACCTGTTATCTGTTCCACAGCATTTGTAACTCAATACCGTAGGCCTCGTCCACAGTGAAGCACTACCCTTACCAGCGACCCGAGCACGCTCGTCCTTCACACCAGCGTGGTCACAATGAAGTATTGACCCAAGTCAACGTGTTGTCCAGGATGTACACCTCATTAATGTCTGAGAAAATTTTACTATACGGTATAAACATGAATAATCTGTGCCTTTCATTTTTCCCAAAATCTGACTGAATAGCTGGGGTGTGGGTATTATTTGTGTCAACATTTCGCTCAAAATCTGACTGCAAAAAGTTGTGGTGTGGGTATTATTTCTATCAAGGTTAGTACAGTGATCCTCACGTAAAGAAATCTATGTATGTTCAGTCCGTCAGCGATTCCGCTGGTGGGATCCTCAACAGCTCTGCCATCAGCTGTCATAGATGGCCTAGGCATCACTGAAGAGGCGTACTAGGGAAATGAGGAGTGAGGTAGTTTCCCGTTGCTTTCCTCACCGAGCCAGATTTGCTATTACATATCAGTCTGCCAAGCCCACTGAAATACATACACCAACCGACCCTATGAGTAACATTTTCACACCATTCATTGCAGGGACTGGCTGCATTAGGATTGGCATTACTAGCATCGCTCATACCTCAGTCACTTTCATATTGCCAAAGCCAAGGATAAGACAGAGACAGTTCTATGAAAGTAACAAAATTGCTCTAGCCTATACGAAAATACATAGTGCACTGTAAACACTAGGTCCTGCCAGCAAAGGCATTCTTTTGCCCACTGTGTTGGCAACTCTGTTCCACCACAATATTTCACGTAAATTGCTTGGCATCAGTTTAAGTAGTATCACTTGTTAGGATGGCTAATGTGAGTTCCCATTGCATGTTGTTCATGGCTAAAGTAAAGCTCTACGTTGTTCAAGACGCTGAGAATTGCTAATCGCACTGCAGTCTTCTTCTTCCTCATCCATTCCCTTTTCCAGATTCTCTCTGTGTAGGGTAGTGTATCAAAGCCCTCCCACCTCACTCGAACTTTATTGCTATCGACTCCTCTATTTGCAATACAGTCCACAACAGAGCTCCTCCATCTCATTCTAAGCCGTCCCCTAGGCCTCTTTGCAGTCTCTGTATCCATGAATGTTCTCTTTGGTATCCTCTCTCCTGGCATTCTCATCATGTGTCCAAACCATTTTGCTATATCGATCTCTTTTTGAAGTTTACATACTCCCACCCTTCTCCTTATTTCCTCATTTCGTATTCTATCTCGTCTTGTCTTACCCTGTATGCTCTCAAGAACCTCATTTCAGCTGCTTGTATCTTACTTTGGTTCCGCTTAGTCAACGTCCAGGCTGCTGAAGCAGAGGTCAGTGTAGATTTCTAATAGGATGAGTGAAAAACCTTCTTACACTTCATTGGCACATCTTTGTTTCATACAATGTCTCTCATATGTTGGTAGAAACTGCAGACTGCTGTATTCTTAAATCAATTTCTCCATCCAAATTTCCATCTTGTGACATCATGCTGCCCAAATATTTAAAATTTTTCACTTTTTCAAGAGGTTCATTTCCAATTTTTTCACTCCCCTGGATATTCTGTTACCTCTCGTCATGATCAAAGCCTTGCTTTTAGCAGTACTAATCATCGTTCCAAAATTTCTTATCTCCTCATTCCATAAATCAACTTGTATCTGTACTTCCTTTTCATTATCTCCCCAAACTACAATGTCATCAGCAAAGAGCATAGATTTTACTTGCTCGCCCATCATCTTCTCCTTGATATTATGTAGAATTCTATCCATGATGATAATGAAGAGTAAGGGAGACGATACACTTTCCTGTCTTAAACCTGCCTCGACTCTGAACCATTCAGTTTGACCCACTTTGGTTCTAACACAGCTTTTGCAATTTTGATACAATGCTATTACCATCTGCATTGTTTCATTCCCTGTCTGTACCTCTGTCAATGTTTTCCATACCAGATTCCTTGGGACACTGTCATTTGCCTTTTGAATATCTAGAAACGTTACTACCATGTCCTTTCCTTATTCCCAATACCTTTTCATCATTTGACGCAATGTAAATATTAGGTCAAATGTGGACTTGTCTCCTCTGAATCCATACTGGTGTTCTGCCAATTTTCCCTCTACTCAGCCTCTTATTCGTCTACCCAAGATTCTTTCAAGGATCTTAGCTGTATGAGATGTCAGTGTCACTCCTCTGTAATTTTCACATTGCTTCCTGTCTCCTTTCTTGAAGATTTGTATAACGACCCCTTTTGTCCACTCTTTTGGAACAGTTTTTTTCTCTCCATATCACTCTGAAGAGTCTATACAATCACTGTAGACGAATTGCTCCTGCTGCTGTTATCATTTCTATGGTGACCTTGTCAATTCCAGCTGCCTTGCCTAGTTTCATTCTTTTAGTGGCCCACTCAATCTCTGCCATGGACACCTCATTTTTCTTATCTTCCAAGTGTGTACTAAATCTGGTTCTTTGATTTCTCCTTGAACCGAGGTATTTTGCTCGTTGTAAAGCTGTTCAAAGTATTTTCCCCACCTCTGCAATATATCCTGCTTCTGTGTCATCACTTCCTCCTGTTCATTTTTAATGAAGTTAGCACCTTCACCTGGGTTTTCTTCATTTTTACCCATTGGAATTAGATCTTTTTGATTCCGGTTGTATCTTCTTGCAGAGATTCAGTGAATTTTTGCCAGCATTTGTTTTTCCCTTCTTCACACTGCAGTAAGAAAGTATAATGTGGACAGTTGCGTATGGGATTGGAGGAAAGACAAAGCTCACCTTAAACAGTCAACCAGCAAACAAAAAAGTGAAGTTTCCAATAATCAAAAGCAGGAAATGTGAATATGTGACTGAAAAGAAATAGTTTAGATGTGCAGTCACGAGTGAAATGTCCTGGCTGCAAACTATAGAAATAACTCTTAACAGGGTATCCATTTTCTGGAGAAAACAGGTAAAGCATGGAAAACACAAGGAAATAAAAATTCAGAAAATATATAGGGAAAACGCAAGAAATTACTTGCCACTTCATTGTTAAGCTTGCGATTTAAGACTGGACCTGAACGGAATGATCAACCAAGACTGATATGTAGCGAGTTGTACACGGTGAGTAGTACTTTGAGAGAGATATGGAGACAGATAGAGTAAGTATGCGTGATAAAGGAGAGCGAATGAAGAAGATAGACATACTTGGGCTAACCACTCAAAGATGGCTGTACACAAGGCGTACAGCATATCTAGTATTTGCACTAGTTCGAGTGCACTAGGAGACACTTAGCGATAAGGTAATTCCAGGTGTTTACTTTGAAACAGCAGAACCTCTGTTAACCAGAATAAAGGGAGGAAGGTAGTTTTGTATAACTAACATTTCAGATAACATTTAAAATGTGAGTTTTAGAGGTTAAGAAACGTTTTTTGGCGTTTTCAGTGAAAGTGAATGAAGACAATACATATAAAATGTTAACAAAGTATTTTAATAAACCCATACTACTGTACTCCCTTTACTCTCTGATGCGTGAACCATAAAATCACAGCCTCATTTACTTTCTCATTTTGATGGGCTTTCATTATATTCTTGTTAGGCATTTTTGAGGCTTGCTCTTCACACTTATTTTTCATATTGACCCAATCAGAACACTGAAAACACCAAAACGAAATTGGCTGCCATGGTATGCAAAAATTTAACCAGTGTTAATTCTTTTAACTGATGCTAATTTTTCTTCTATCCTTACCACAACCATATGTTGACATGACGCTCAGTAAAAACACCAATATAAATGGTCCATTATTGCACATTATAATATGTCCTCCTTGCTGTCAATGACCTTACGAGGCGAGCTGCTGTTATGCTGCCGGTTACATGATGACCATGCTAGCCATTTACCGTCAAATTCTTCATTTCAATTGGTTGCCAAATTTAACCATGAACAAAATATTATTGCACTAGTCTGAATAAACAAACATGTTCTTGCTCTCTGCTGTCAATGACCTTGACATTGTTTGGTTCAGTCCAGTGTTACATCGCTTTAATTTGTGGATAAATTAGATGAAACTGAAGAATTGGACGGGATTAAGAGGAGGAAATTCCGATTCATTAAGTCTCAGAATTATTGCAGACTTAAGGAAAGAAGGGGGAAAAAAATCAAGAAGAGAGCAGAAAATATTTTAACATAGTGACTAACTTTAAAGGTGTTATTTAGTATTTTTACGCATTGGAAACTATTTTATTTTAAAGTGTTTTACTAAATGTCAAAGTAAATGTAAATTTAGACACGAAGAAACATTTTATTCTTTTTAGATGTAAACAAGGACGTAAAATTAGCATATAGTGAATACTTTAATAGATTTTATTATTTATGATTTGAAAATTCTAGTTTGAAGTCTGTAACAAATGACATAGTAAATAAATGAAAGGTGAAACACAGAGAAATATTGTAACAATTTCAAGATTTATATATAATTGTTCTATTTGTACCAATGTACCAGGTCCAAAGATTAATTGATGTTTTGGCACCGTTGAAGAAGAGTAGTTGGCTCTTGAAACATGTACAGTAATTAAATGTAATAAAATATGTAAAGTGTTGACAAGGCGGGAAAGAGATTTTAATATAAGTCAATACGGACCAACATGGTGAAAATAATCAGTGTTGTCATTGTCAATAGCATCAAGAATCTCGTTACAAAATGCCACACGTTTGCGTTTGTCATCAGGATGCAGAGCTTGTAATAGCTGTAACTTGTATGGCTTCATAACCAACCGACGTCTCAAAACACACCAAATTGTTGTTGTAGGCTGTTGTAACTCCTGACTGGCACGGCGAGTTGATTTTGAAGGACTGCATTGGAAAGCAGTTCCAATTTGTGTAACATTTTCTTCAGGAACACGAGGGCGGGCAGGACTCTTTCCTTTACATACACATCCTGTATCTACAAACTGTAGATACCATCTGCGAATGTTCCACCCTTTCAGAGGATCAATTTGGTACCTCAACCTGAAACGTCTTTGCACTGTAATCACGGAATTGCACTTCGCAAACTCGAGAACACAAAATGATTTCAGCTGCGGAGTAGCCATTGTAAACATATGACTGTTACCAATCAAAACAAGACAACTGACATCTAGCGGCTATTAATATAATATGTATTTGTTTCTCCAATAGCCAAGCCGAGGCGCAGCGATCGATAGTTTGCTGGACAAAATACTACTTTGTAATATGTATATTCTTTTTGAAACACCCTGTACTACTGCAGATCACACTCCTGAAACAAATGTTGGTAGAAGCCTTTTATTTCAGACCAGTTGGTTATTAAACTTTTTTTTTCTGTTGCCATTTTCTGGTCACACACTTAGGCAATGAATTGGAGGTTATACACGGCCATGTGCGACTGCAACAGCATGACTTTGGCCGCCATTTTGAATCAAACAAAACTTCAACCGACCAAGACTGATTCGAGTGATCGAGTCGAAACTGGGAGGTACGAGCAAGACAACCTATACTATTGTAGTTTGTCTTGGTGCGAGTTTCAACATTCACGCCAGCTCTGCACGCTTAAAGATGTGGATGCCAGTCGACTTGCTCACACACTTCAATTTTGTCTTCATTAGCAAGGAATTTCAGGACATTTTTCCTTATCCATAATTAGGCCATCACAGGACAAATTTCCGCTACCCTTCACTGTACAACTGAACACGAAATCCATTTCTAAGTTCTGAATGGAATGTGAAATACAAGCACAAACAGGCTCATTGTGTTGTTCTGCAGTTTCACTGCTAACCGGCAAGCAAAACTGAGCATTTCTGAGGCTAAGGGCTGCTCCCCGAAGGTGCAATTTTTCCTGCGAAGTTCAAGAATTCAAGGCCTTTTCCCACTATCACGCAACTCGAGTTGGAAATCATGTCCTTTCCACAAGGGATGACAAATAACATTTTCAGGGCGAAAATTTGTGGCGTGGTAAGTGAGGTATTTTTATGTAGAATTAATACGATGAGAATCGGAATTACGACGTGCTAAGCGGGAAAACGTCTTATTGAGGAACGCACTAACGACGTTTCACTGTATAACAATATAAATTAATAAGGACAACAGCTCCTATCTTCTTAATGTTCCTTTTAAAATGTTCAGTGTTTCAAAAGCTAGCCATGTAATTTACATAACATAGAGGTGCTAACTATTGTCGATTGCCCGTAATTATTGTGTATTTCATGTCACTAGTAAGGAGAAATTATTATGGAAAACATAATTCATCATCATAATCATCATCCTTTCCCATTATCCAGCTGTAGCCGGGTACGGGCAGATATGTTCCTCTCCACTTTCTTCGGTCTTCCCACCACTCCTCAAACACTGTGTCCCAATCCAGGTTTCTTTCTCTAATACTGTGTTGGATTGTGTCCTTCCATCTCAATTGTGGTCGTCTGCGGCCTCTCCTTCCTTGCATTTGCATTTCCATCGCCTTTTTTTGCATTCTTTCCTCACTCTTTTGCTTTCTGTTCCCCATCCATCTTAATTGGCTCTTCTCTATTCTTTCATTCATTTTTTCCACTCCAATTTCTTCCCAGATTTTCTCATTTCTTATTTTGTCTCTTCTACTCTTTTGTATCATACTCCTCAAGAACTTCATTTTGGCTGCCCGTATTCAACTCTCATCCTTCTTTGTCATTGTCCAAGTAAGTTGTTATGGGTATGCAATACATCTTGTACATAGTTTCCTTTGCTTCCATTAGCACATCTTTGTCCCATAACATGTTTCTTACACTATGATAGAAACCACTTCCAGCTTGTATCCTCTTATTAATTTCAGCATCCAGTCAAGCACTCTCCATTAATTCTCTCCCCAGGTATTTGAACGTCTTCACTACTTCCAGGGGCTTGTCTGCAAGTCTAATCTGACCTTCCCTTCTTTCTCCCTTCTATTTGTAACAAGAGTTTTTACTCTTTTCTACACTTATTTTCAATCCACATTCTTTGGAACTTGGACAGTGACAAAGAAGGATGAGAGCCAAGTACAGGCAGCCGAAATGAAGTTCTTCAGGTGTATGATACAGAAGAGTAGAAGAGACAAAATAAGAAATTGTAGTGGAAAAAATGAATGATAGAAGGTGGTTTGACCACATAAATGCCAAAAAAAGTTATGGAGATGCAAGGAAGGAGAGGTCGCGGATGACCACGAGTTGAGATGGAAGGAGACAATCCAACGCAGTATTAGAGAAAGAAATCTGGACTGTGACACAGTGTTGGAGTGGTAGAAAGACCGAAGTAAGTGGAGAGGAACCATAATTTGCCCCTACCTGGCTGATGATGATGATGATGATTGACTATTGGATCAGAGAAATTTTCAAGTATTGGGTCGAGGCATAAGTTCATGCGGTTCTTGTATTTTATGTCACTGTCACACACTGTATATCACAATCACCTCCACTGTCTCTGACCTTCTGCCAACGTTCAGGTAGCAATTGAATGCCTTGCCTGTAGAACTGTTTTGGTTTTGACTGGAAGAAATCTGTTAGGCATTGGTCAAGAGAAGCTTTGTCAGAAAACACTTGCCCCTGAATGTGGTTAAAAAAAAAAAGAGTGGAAAAGATGGAAATCTGAGGGGGCAAGGTCAGTGTAATACGGAGGATGAAGAAGAGGTTCCCAGCCAAGTTCAGTAATCACACCTTTGGTCAGTTGCGCTGTGTGTGGACGAGCGCTATCATGGGGCAATAAGACTGGTTGTCTTTGTCTTTTGTTGTCAATAACAACAGCCAGCCATCTTAGCTGGTCACTGTACACAGCAGAGGTAATTGTTACGTTTTTCGGAGGAAGTTCTGGTGAAGAATGTCATCTTTGTTCCACCATACATACAACATGATTTTCTGTGGATGGGCACTATCCTTGGCACGGGGAGTTGCTTTGTTTTGATGTGCTGAGCCACTCTTTCCTGTTCTTCATGTTGACATACAGGCACCATTTCTCGTCACTGGTGGCAATGAACGAAAGGGATGCTTCATGCCTATCGCAAGTCAGCTGGTGCCAGGCAAGCAATGACAAACAGATGTTTACTCACTCTCACTTAGCACATGCAGTACCCATATACCCAATTTTTGTACCTCATCCATCAAATGCAAATGGCATACAATAGTTGACTGATCACATTCAAAAACTTGCGCCATTTCCCACGTTGTTTGACGAGGATTCTCATAAAGAAACTCATTCAAGCGATTTTCGTCAAAATCTTGATGGTCTTCCAGAACGTGGATCATCAGACAAGTCAAACTGTCCTGCTCAAGAGCAGAAAATCCATTTTTGTGCTGTTCTTCCAGCAATTGCTTCATTCCCGTACACTTCACAAATTATTCTCGCAGCTCTTGCTGCACTGAATCCTCAGTTAAACTTGAAGAGTAAAATGTCCTGGAAATGCTCACTTTTCTCAACTTGACATTCCATATCTGTTTGTCTGAAATATACACAAATAATATGTTCACAATCAAGAAAATCTGTGTTTCACAACACACAAACTCCAAACTCAGTTAAAGCAACGGAATAACGATTAGCAATTCCTTCATGCCGCATTGTTGTCAACCCAAATGAATACCGCACAAACTTATGCATCGACACAATATTATGTTTTTTTAATATATGTGTATGGCCAGTTAGTTTTGTAATAGTTTAAAGATCTTATGCTGATGCTTGCCTGATATCAATAGGCCAAAACTAGTACCAATTGAAGTACTAATTTTGTATTGTATTCATTAGGTGGATTACCTCATTTATCTACAATAATTGTTGCATCTGTCGAGTTTTATGAAATAGGGCCCTGGTTGGAAGATTGAATTTATTCTCTTCACATTGTGGATAGAAATGTTATTTCATGGAATGTTGTCCTTGTTAACAGGTGTAGACGCGCTGTGCGCGCCACCACGTCCACACCGAAGAAGCCTAGCAGGTGTCCTTCTCAGTTCTTTTGTTGGTCGGGCATCTGTCGGACCTCTGCCCCTTCCCGGGAGGTGAAGTGATGTGATATTAATACAAACAACTCTGCATCATCCTGTCTCCACCATTATCATCAAGTTGAAATGTATTATCATTATCTTTATTTAGCAACTATGTATTATAATTTTACCTCGTCCGTTTCATCCAGAGATATCTATTTTTTTGAAAATGTAGACCTGTATATAGTAGTAAGTCCTTTATAGTTTTTATTTTTCAAGGAGAGCCTACTTTGTTTGATCCCTTCTGACTCTCCAGTTTGCTGTCTATCTGTCTTATTTTCTTTAAGCTCTCTTGCTAAAATGTGCCACATATTTTGAAATACCACTTTCTACTGACCTAAATAAATTTTCAGGGTGTAAGTGAAGAAACTGGACCTATGACTGTCAGAGGCAATATTGGTATTTGAAACTGCCATGTCATAATTAATAAATGACCTAGTTTAAATGCAGGACTTTGTAGGAAAAATCCCTTCCATTCATTTTGGACATTATAACCCACAAGGAACGTTTTATTCCAATGATAATATTCTTCTATTAAAGGAGATTTGGTATATGTTACAACCATCAAATATTAGTAATTTTAAATATTTTTTTTATCTCGGCCCTTACTACAAGTAAGAATGTAACTTTCTAAATGAGAAAATATTACAGGTTTACAATACAATCACGTATTTGAGAAATGACATTGGGATTATAGAATTCACTAATCATTTAAATGGCAACTATTTATGTGTCACCGGGCGAGTTGGCCGTGCGCGTAGAGGCGCGCGGCTGTGAGCTTGCATCCGGGAGATAGTAGATTGGAATCCCACTATCGGCAGCCCTGAAGATGGTTTAAAGTTTAAAGATCTTATGCTGATGCTTGCCTGATATCAATAGGCCAAAACTAGTACCAATTGAAGTACTAATTTTGTATTGTATTCATTAGGTGGATTACCTCATTTGTCTACAATAATTGTTGCATGTTTCTTACACTATGATAGAAACCACTTCCAGCTTGTATCCTCTTATTTCCATTTTCACATCAGGCAAATGCTGGGGCTGTACCTTAATTAGGCCACAGCCGCTTCCTTCCAACTCCTAGGCCTTTCCTATCCCATCGTTGCCGTAAGACCTATCTGTGTTGGTGCGACGTAAATCCCCTAGCAAAAAAAAATATATATATATATTTATGTGTCTGTATTCACCACTTCTTCCAAGGCTGGGCCTTTTGTTAATACATTTGCGTTCGGCCTTTTTAAAATTTTCCTGTATAAAGTCACAGCTACAAAACTGCAAGAAATATATTTCCAAAATTAGTAATTTTAAATTTTGTTTTTCTTCAATAAAACATATTTTGGTCAATTTTCTTGTGTACAAAGATTTTAATTTATTTATTTATTCACTGCTCACTCCCTGTGAGATTTGTGCTGGACAAAGAAGAGGCGGGACATGTTTTTCTCCGGATACTCCCGTTTTCCCTGTCATATTTCATTCCAGCAACACTCCAATATCATTTCATTTGTCATTCATTAATCATTGCCCTAGGTGAGTGCGACAGGCTTCGGCAGCTGTCACAATTCCTATCCTCGCCGCTAGATGAAGGCTTCATTCATTCATTCATTCATTCATTCATTCCATTCCTGACCTGTAATTTCATTTATTTATTCAGGATCAGCAATAGCATAACGCCGAATTACGAATATCCGAGCTATGTACAATAGATATTGATCTAAAATGAAAGATATATAAATATTTACAAAGGACACAAACACAATAAAAACTGTACAATCATATATAATACATATTTACATAAACAACAACACTAACAAAGGAAAATATATTTACAGTAAATACAGGAGTAGAACAGGAATAAACAAGAAGGAAAATTAAGTTATATAAAAAATATCATGACAGAAGGAAGGAAACGTTACAACCATTAGCTGCTTTGTATAGGTTGGCTACTTTCCTCCAAGCAGAAAGAGTCTTGAGTTTCAGTTTCCCAAGCACTTGGATAGTGCTTAAGTTGCGACGTGCAGAGACCCTGGCTCTGACGGTAGCACAGAAAAAAGATTGTACAATGTCAAGGTGGCCGAGATTTTAAGAAGCAGAAATGGACCAGACTGGAGAGGCGTGCACATAACTATCAACCCTAGGCAGTTGATTTCTGTCTGTTTTCTAAACACTATACACAAGGGAAAAAAAAAAAGAATTTAAGAAGTTGAGAAGTTACAAGGGATTTCAAAAAATGTAGTTTACAGTAAAGAAGCTTCAACATTTTCTCAGGCATGCATTAACCTTTCATAGACTGCTAAAGCACAGCATCTAAACTAATGTAGATACTTAGTAAACTTTTTCACCAGAATGTACTGCTATAGCCAGGTTATAAATTTTTAAAAATATTTTAATTGTTTTAAAAGGTTGTAACATATACCCGACCTTTTAAGGTAATGGTTTCCATCTTTTCTACCATTCCAGCAAATAATAAACATGTCTACTATTTTACGGAAATTGGAATTATAATAAAAACTGTAAAAAGACTACAAATTATAGAAGAAATAATGTGATAGAGAACATTTGCCTGTACTATACCACACAGAGCACGTTCATAGACTTATGTGTACAGCATCTTGTCCTCTAGTATCATGAAGTATTAAGTGTGTAGATTTATGTAGGAAAAAAATATATAGGAATGCTTATATAGTTTGAACTCGAATTTTTATGATATACTGACACTATTTAGAATTATTACTAAACAGTGTATATTTCTCAGCTATTGTTCATTTGGTATGAAATTTGTCAGCTATTATCTGTCTCGAGAAATAGATTAAGAAAACTGTGGGATTGAGACTTCCTTTGGCATGTAGAATTCCTTTAATTCTGTGGATTCATGTATGGAATGTTTCCTGGAAGTTCATGCCTACATAATTCCAGTTATATTAAATCAAACCACACAATATTTTTACTGTTAAATTATATTCAACAAGAGATATCTTTATGGTATTAAAATAAAATTAGTTATTTCATACTTATTTATGACTAGAATTATTATTATTATTATTATTATTATTATTATTATTTAAATTTGTTTAACTTTTAAAAACTCAGCATTTGAGAAATTTTGAAGATGGGTGTCAGGAACAACCGTGTATATAATCTATTGCAAATAAAATAATTTTAAACTTAAGTAATATATAAATATATTGGCCTGATGATCTTGATGTTTGGCCCCTATAGATCAAACTTTATTTGGACTTAGATAAGAGATGATGTGTAACTATAAATTAATAGTTCTGAAGTACATTATGTATGTAAAGTCATGATGGGTTTTCGAAGTTATTTGTTGATCTTAGACAGTTTTAAATATTACACATTTCAGATAAATGCTAAACAAAAGACGAGCTCATGAAGTTTTCTTACGTGTTTAGTGCAGTAGATTGTGGCCCTACACACATCTAATCGATATTCCAGTTCTTCCCCCACATGACGAAGAGCATCAGGTGTAACAGATTGAACAGCTTCAATTATTCTCTCTTTCAAGTGGTCAAAGTCATTGAGATGAACATTGTTCGCACATTGGTTAAATAGCACAACAAGTAAAAGTCTAAAGGCTTTAAGTCTAGCAAGCATGCTTTCTATCCACCCCTGTGGAAATAGCCTATCCAGAAACTCCCAAACAACATTGAATGTGCGGAGTAACCCCATACTGTTGACGGGTGACATCTTCGTCTAGAAATTGTGGATCTGCATACGATTCCAACATGTCAAGGTAGTTATTTGATGTCACAGTGGACTCCGCAAAGAAAGGGGGGCCTATAGTAAGCCTCTTCATTGTATGCATGGCAATATTTGCGCCGAACATGCATCACGGATTCAAATTTTGCAAGCTGAAAAAAAAAAATTGAACTTTACTTGGCATTGTCCTTGTTTAGAACGACTGAATGACATAATTTGATTCATTGTCATGTGATTACCTGCTTCTGCATCATAAGTCTTCTCTATGCTTCCAAAACACTTTGAGATCCTCTTCGATATAGTGTGTGCATCATTCATTGTTTTTATTTTGTTTAGATATTGTAGGAGTTTGAAACCCCACCGTGACTTTACAGACAGACTGTACATAAAATTTACGTTATATTTTAATTTTCTATGTATATTTGTATATCCATGATTTCATTGCTAAAATTACTTGGAAGTGCATCATTTTGACAAAAACATTCAATTGGACCAAAGGAAGTCATTGTGATATTATTCAAGGAAATTAAACAGCCTAGGGTCTATTTGATTACCTTTACTAAAGATATTAATATATAAGGTTAAAACAGGTCTCTTAATAAGGAGAGGAATACCGATAACACTTCTGATCAGCAATAATATAAGAACCACTCCAATAATAAGTTTTGTTTTTTCAATAGAAAGTAGGTTCATGATGATCTGTTTTAACTGGAAACTCTTGAAGATTTGTTTAATTCAGTATTCTTCATATTAAGTGTACACAGCCCATTTTAATTATTGGTGTTCTTATAACACTTACTGGGCGATCTTGTTTAAGCTGCAACATCGTTAAATATTCATCAGACAAAAAGTTTGAAAACATTTCCAAGAGAATTGAAATATGTTGTTTATAAATCGCAAGATCTCACCAATTGTGTGTGATTACTCATTGCACGGCTGTAGCAGGTGGTATGTCATTATATGTGGGATGTAAAAGGTGCAGCTCATAATGGCTCTCTTCTTCCTATCTTCTTGTAATCTAGTCCGACAAGAATAATTCTAGGTAAAGCCTTGTCCTGCTTCATCTATCTGTGTTATATTCCAGTTAGATTATTACTTGTTTAGAGACTTTATTTTAGATGATGAATTTCTACATTAAATATTTATGCTGCAAAGCTTATGTATATTCACATTAACCTGTAGCTATCCATAACACCCAAACGTGTTCCAAAAGTTACCCATTCTTTAGTAGTGTATAGTTAATAAAAATCAAAAAATGTTGTGCATCTTAACACATAAACTGCTGACAAAAAAATGCACATATTTGATTGTTTCTTTTTAAGATGAATCTTATAATTTTCTTCTTAAATCTAAGGTGAAACATTAATGGAGGAGGTCAGTGTTGTTTTCTTAAAACTAAATTTTTAAAGTACTTTTTTTAGGATTATGTTCTTAAATGATCAGAACAACTGCCTTTATTGTGGTGTGGGGAACTAAATTTTGAAGAGCGTTAGATGACATCAGTGGTGATTGTATTGCAGGTGGCCATTTTCTCTCTATTTTGATAAGGCCAACTAATGACGACAATATTTAACTCTTTTGCTGAGAGTGGGCTTTGATGTTTGCCCAGTACATGTGCGTTCTCTGGCTGTGTTGCTCCTTAGTTCTATGTAGGTTTGGCAGTATTAAAAAATGTTGATCATCAATTTCCTTTGTTCAGCTCCCATTGGGTTGGGATGTTTATGGCACCTTTCCATCTGCTTCTATCCTACTACCTCTGTTCCTCCTTAGTCTGGCTCCATGGCTAAAGTGTTAGTGTGCTGGCCTTTGGTCACAGGGGTCCCGGGTTCGATTCCCGGCAGGGTCGAGAATTTTAACCTTAATTGGTTAATTTTGCTGGCACGGGGGTTGGGTTTATGTGCCGTCTTCATCATCATTTCATCCTCATCAAGACGCCTACGGGAGTCAAATCAAAAGACCTACAACTGGCAAGCCGAACACTCCCGGCACTAAAGTCTTATGCCATTTCATTTTGTTCCTCCTTAACTGTGTTTCAATCCAAATTTCTTCTAGTTATAATAAATGTAATAATATAATAATGTTCTCAACCACCTTAGTCTGGGCCCCCATCTAGCCCTCCTATCTGGCACTCCATGATCTGCTTCAGTATTCTTCCTTCTTCCATCCTGTTAACATGTCCAAACTTAGTATCCCTCTCGCCTCATTGTGTTGTAAAGCTTTTCCACTCCGATTTTCTTCCTGACATCCTCATTTCTTACTACGGTGACCAACCGTCCCACATTTTAATGTATTTTGTAAATGTCTTGCAGTAGTTTAGTTTGCTATCAGAATGAATTTTCATGTTATTGCTATCGGTATGAATATTCACGATATGCAACTGTCCTGCCATCTAGCTTCAGCTAAACATAGTGAAACATTTGCCAATGATATGATCTTTGAAAGTGCCAAGAAGCCTGTTGGCCTCTTTGGAGAAGCATTCCAGATATAACTTCCAACTTCCGAGTTAGTTATTCCGTGGAATGGCATGTGCAGGCATTCTGTAGCACGAAGCGCATCAACATAGACGTGTTGTATTAACTGGAGTTCTTTAATGTTGGTGATTTCTTTAAATGGATTCAGTGTCGGATAAGGATGGCTGTACTGTACTTCTACCTCATCACAAAAAGGAAAGCCATCATTTAACCCCGAGAAGGCAAATGGGAAAGATAAACACTTATATGCAAAGTGGAAAACCAACACGCCATCCTAATCTCCTGGTTGAAGTCACGTCCAGAAGGCGTTTTGTAAACTTTGCCAACAGACGTTCAGTGTTTCTCGTGGATGAAGGGTCTTCAACCCACAGACTGGAAAAGAAAAAGATGAGTGAAGTGTATTTTTCTATGGTATTACTTCAGTGTCAAAAAAGAGGGGAAACTGGCAACACAAAAACTTTCCTTTTTTGTCATTTTAAAGTTACAGCTAAAAATGTAGCTGTCCCCCAAAATTGCGGAATATCTCTACCCCCCCACCGCCCCTCGATTTTTGACTGTCTTGTCCCTCATTCCTTCCTCCAACAGTTGGTCGCCCTATTTCTCACTCTGTCCTTGTTAAAAATTTAATTTCACTGGCCTGGATTTTATTCTTATGTCGGTGTGATGTAAAGCAAATTGTATAAACATTTTTTTAAAATCCATCTTTCTTATCAGTGTTCAGTTCTCTGCTGCACATTAGGCATTAGTGCATCTTTTACATCACCTCTCATTGGTACTTCCTTAATCCACACTATGTTTCTTACACTCTGGTAGTCATTTTACTGATCTCTGTATCCAGCCCTGCATCCTGTATCAGTTCAGTTGCCAGGTACTTGAAGTTCTCCACAATTGCAAGGCTTTGTCCCATTATTTTTATAGAATCCCCTTCCCTTTCTCCTCTTAGACATCACTGATTTTCATTCCATATTGATCAAGAATCCCATTCATTATGTTGAGCTGACTTTGAACTTCCTCTCTGCTCCCCATATCAGAATATAGTCTGCAAACGACGTTACCTTTAGCTCCTTGTCCTCATATTTTACTTTTCTTTCCTTCACAATTTTGACTGTAACCATGACGAAAAACAGTGGTGACACAGCATGCTTCCTTGTCATAGTCCAGTTTCATTCTGAAACCACTCTGTCGTCCCTGCATGTGTCTGGATACAACTGCTACAAATTTTGTCCATTGTTTGTACATATTCTGTAATTTGTTTTTAGAATCCATTCTATTGGATTACTTTCCTTACCTTCCTTTCATCAATCAAGGAATGTCATCATCATATCTCTTCTGTATTCCCACTGCCTCGTACTGAAGATAGGGTCTAGTGTTGATCAAAAGCCATATTCCTCCTCTTGTAATTGTCTTTCCACCTTCCTTCTCATTCCTAGTAGCGTTTCAAATATTTTTGCACCGGATATACGAGTATGATTCCTGAATAATGATCACAAATCATTGTTGCACCTCGAAATACCACTATGTGACTTGTTGAGGGGAGACATTGACACGCAGCACATGTATCACTTAGAATGAAAATTTGTTGATGTAGTTCATACATTACTAAACCTTAGATTACAGAACCTTTGTGGACAGAGTTCTAAGTTGAAATATTATCACATAGTGGATTTTCTAAGCGCAACATCATCTTCCTGTCCCTCTTCTCAAATAGAGGTATTATTACTCTTTTACTCCAGTCATTTAGTACTGACTCTTCTTTCCAAATACATCTAAATAACCTATACAACCAGTGCAGACAGATTGTAGTGGTTTTATCATTTTCTACTCACAGTGTACCTTTATCAACCTGCCTACATCCCTGCTCATATTCAGGAGTTCATTAAAGTAATCCTTCCATCTTTTCCTTCTATCTATCTATCTCTCTCTCTCTCTCTCTCTCTCTCTCTCTCTCTCTATCTTCTTTCAGGTCCATTTTACTGCTGTACACATCCTCTTCCAACTCTCGTGTAAATCTTTCCCAGCTTTTCCTCAGTAACTACTTTCTTGCACCTTCTTTTCATTTCCTGATATTTTCTGCTACGCCCTTTAGTTTTATTCTTATTCCATACTCTCCATGCTTTCTTCTTATTTTTCACTCCTACCTCCCCCCTTCCATCGTGGGGTCTTGCTATCTTTCACTCTTTTAGCTGTCCTATCACAACCACACTCTGTGAAGCTTACAAATACCTTCTTGAATAGGTAGCATTCCACACTCCACCTCAGCTCTGGATAAGTGTTGTTTCAATTTTTATTGAGATTTATTCTTACTTCCTTATTTTTTTATATTCATACGTTTATTTTCTTCCCTTTTTCATCCTTCATTTTCACTGTTTGCCTACTTTTATTTTTGCTACCACTACTTGATGGTCTCCATTAAACACTACTTCTGGCAAAGTTGTTGTTACATCTAACAGTTGTCTATGATTTGCTCTTTCCACCAATAAGTGATCAGCTACTCTCTTGTCTTTCTGTTTTCCCATCCATATCTTATAATCTTCCTACTATTCTTCTTCCTGAACCACGTATTGCTCACACTTAACCTATTTCTCACACAAAAATCCACCAACTTCTCTCCTTAATTCCTCTTTCCAAAAGGTCCATTCCTTTTCTGACACATCCCACCATCGATATTCTCATCAAGTTTCTCATGACAGTCACTTCCATATATTCTCTATTTCTCTCACCAGTGTCTCCAGTAATATGTCCATATTTTCCTCGTCGCTTCAAGTCTAGGGTGCATACACTTGGATGAAATCCTTTACACCATTCTGTGTCCTTGACTGTATCTCTATTGTTCTATCATGTATGTAGTCCACTTTATCCACACTCATCTAAGAACCTGTTGTTTATTATTCCTGCTCCAATATTTTTGCCTTATGTCTTCTACTCCTTCGTCTAAACCTTACTCACCGGGCGAGTTGGCCGTGCGGTTAGGGGCGCGCGGCTGTGAGCTTGCATACGAAAGGTCACAACCACTTCCTTCCAACTACTAGACCTTTTCTATCCCATCGTCGCTATAAGACCTATCTGTGTCGTTGCAACGTAAAGCCACTAGCAAAAAAAAAAGCTTCAATCCCATTAAAGCTATATTCTCCTTCTCTATGAAACCAATCACCTCTTCTGAATTTCCAGTCAGTATCATGAAGTTGATTATTGCCACCTTCGTTATGCTCTGTTCTGGTCATCAACTTCTCGCAATTCCCCCCAGCATAAGAGCTGCGCGTCACTTCCGGGAAATGCCCTAGCCTTTTCCGAAGCTCTTTTAAAAGTACCATTTTCATTTTAGTCTGTCATTATGATGGTGTCGCTACCCTCTAAGGTATTTTAGAGCTACTGCCTGGCTGTTCCTAACATGGAGTACATACAAATGTTAAATATGGTGTATGTATGTTGGGTATTCAGCCCGAAGGCTGGTTTGATCCTCCACAGCTCCGCCAACAGCTGTCATAAACAGCCTAGGCTTCACTGAAGAGGCATAGTAGGGAAAGGGGGAGTGAGGTAGTTTCGCGTTGCTTTCCTCACCGAGCCAGAAGTTGCTATTACATATCAGTCTGCCAAGCCCACTGAAATGCATGCACCAACCGACCCTATGAGCGATATTTTCACACCATTCATAACAGGGACTGGCTGCATAAGGAATGGTATTACTAGCATCGCTCATACCTCAGTCACTTTCATATTGTCAAAGCCAAGGATGAGACTGAGAGAGGGCGATGAAAGTAACAAATTTATTCTATTCAGCCGGGCTGAGTGGCTCAGACAGTTAAGGCGCTGGCCTTCTAACCCCAACTTGGCAGGTTTGATCCTGGCTCAGTCCGGTGGTATTTGAAGGTGCTCAGATACGACAGCCTCGTGTTGGTAGATTTACTGGTACGTAAAAAACTCATGCGGGACTAAATTCCGGCACCTCGGCATCTCCGAAGACCGTAAAAGTACTATAGTTAGTGGGACGTAAAGCAAATAACATTATTATTATTATTATTATTATTATTATTAACAAATTTATTCTAGCCCATACCATAAGACATAGTGCACTGTAAACACTACATCTCGCCAGTAAAGGCATAAATATGGTATATAAACAAACTTGTCCTTTGTTGACCATTGTAATTAGCAGAAGTACTTCGAAAATTTGTTATTAAGTGCAAGCTAAATCTTAGGTACCACATTACAAATCTTTGACCATGGCAAGACATGAGTCTTCATATTAAAGAAATAGACCAAAATGCTATAAGACTGCTGGTGTTATGGGAGTGAAATAGGGCACTTGGGTAGCTTGTTCTAGTGAATGGTGCTCGGGAGTTACTTACACACATTTTAATGATCAAAGATATGGTTTAGGTGTTCTGATATAAAACTTAAAAATTAAATTGAAAGTTTGTAACAGGCTAACTCAGTGGTGTAAGTGATCTGGTGTTTTATCTTGAGGAAGAAATTGTGCTGAAAGATGCTGCTTTTTGGAAATTGTGATATCCACAGTTGTTCCCCTAGTTTATTGTGAAATGGAAACTCTTTCTGCTGACCTAAGAATATTAGAAACTCTACCAAAAGAACAATCTCCCCAGATAAATATAAAACATTTCTGTTATTTACATTTTTAAAGCTCCTGTTTAGTGGATAAAATATTATTATTGATTTTGGACAGTCCAGTTTAAATTGCCTTTGTTTACACGTCTTTTTCTGTTCTCCCATCTGCTTGTAAATACGATTTAGGGCTGTCAGAATGTGAAATACCCCTCAGAAATTTCTTCTTATTTGCAGGACAAGGATTTACTTTTAGTAATTTCTGTGAGGACTTGACAAGTAAGAACATTGTTCTGGACAAAATGTCTTTTTATCATTAAGAAGTGCTATTGTCAATTATTTTATTGAAATGTGTCCCATTGCAGGATGAGTGTAAGTACACAAAGAATCTATATATATATTTGTAAAATATTAATTTTTGTAATGACTGTACTGTTTTACACATCCATGCCAGTATAGTGTGCCTTACGTTCTTTATTTTTAAAGAACTTGAGGAATGAAAGTATCGTGTTCTTTTATGTACGGAATCATTGTGCCTTGTAAGTGAATGAAATATATATTTATCAGTTATGCCATAGTATCTAAGTGGACATATTTTGTATTGATTTTTCCCATTGCTTCCTCTGTTCAACCATTTCTTATGCGCAGGTCACTTTTTAACTCAAGGTAGGCGTGTGGACTGACTCGATCAGCAGACCAAGCCAGGTAAGGAAAATATGGACTGAAAGAATAACTTTCCAGTACTCTGAAGATACACACAGTGAAGTACTTAGAAAGTAGAAATGTGGGTAAGAACATACCAGGTGTATGCATAAGTCTTTTGCGGTTTCACTAAGAGATGGCGCCAGCAAACAACACATAGTATATGAATTTGACACATGCATCAGTTTTTTCGTCTGACATTAACCTACCAACACACACAAGTTGAATCCGCCGAACACTAGCGTCTGTGTTGTATCATTCAGTGATCATGTCGACGTTTGTGCCTAAAAAGTACATTTGCGGCACATATGGTGAACACGCTCCATCGATTAAATCAAATGAGACATGGTTTCGACAATTTAAACATGATAATTTCAATATGAAAGACAGCATGCGCACTGGTAGACCATAAAAGTGCGAAGACGAGCAATTGCAGGCGTTACTGGGTGATGACCCAACACAAACTCGACAGCAATTGGCACAAGCATTAAATGTGTCAGAAGAAACATTGGGCAGACGTTTACAAGCAATGGGGAAGATCAGTAAACTCGGTAAATGGGTCCCATATTTATAAGCTCTAAATTTAATTTTTGTTCCATATTGAAGTGCAATTGTAAAGGTACGATTCCACTGGCTGCGGCAAAGGGTGACCTGTAGCATACGGCTGGCAACAAATGTTGCTCTTTGTAAGCATGCGTCACTGTGGATACTTGTTGCCAACTATAAACGTTAATCCATCAAGGCAACCAAGACAACAGTTCCTCACTCGACTTTGACTGGGTGGTGACGGCTGTACTTCCTTGATGTACTTATTTAGAGTTTCTCAACCTAGCATCTCGTGAATCATGTCGGAAATGTGCATGATGCGGAGTGATCCAAGTTGATAAGGCATGGAGTCCTTGGTAAGCAAACCACGTCGGAATTCTCAAGAGGCGAAAGCCATTAGTGATGAGTTTATAGAATACTTTGTCAGATGAAGGTCGTGAACCATGGTAGAATCGGTATGCCTAGAGGTACGGGAAGATTTAGAAACTTCTTGTTCACTGGACTTTAATGATATTTTGAAAAATTAAAATGTATTAGTTTTAAGCAGGAAACAACCTGGCACTACAGCCCTTGAAGGGCCTTGGCCTACCAAGCGACCACTGCTCAGCCCGAAGGTCTGCCGATTATGAGGTGTCGTGTGGTCAGCACGACAAATCCTCTTGGCTTTCTAGACCGGGGCCGCTATCTCACTGTCAGATAGCTCCTCAGTTGTAATCACGTAGGCTGAGTGGACCTCGAACCAGCCCTCAGGTCCAGGTAAAATCCCTGACTGGCCGGGAATCGAACCTGGGGCCTCCGGGTAAGAGGCAGGCATGTTACCCCTACACCACGGGGCCGGCCATAAGTCGACATAGTGAGGAAGAATAAAACAGTGTTGGAAGACTTTGCGTAATTAGAGTAGCGGCGAAAGATATCCAAATAAAAAGTAGATTGTGTGTTAACAGTGTAGAAAAGAGAACCATTTGTTGTTATGCTATTAAATGACATATTTACAAGAAATCCATAGGTATGGAAATGCCATAAGATACTGATATATAGAATATATTATTATTGTACAATAATATTATTGGCTTTACGTCCCATTACTACTTTTACGGTTTTCTGAGTCGCCGAGGTGCCAAGTTTATTATTGTTGTTATAGTAGTTAGTACGATGATGTCATTAAATTCCATTTTAATAGTTATCTCTAATTTATTTATTAGTAGTGCAAACTATTGCCAGTACTAATAATGAGAAAACCAGGCACTGAATAATAATAATGGCTTTACGTCTCACTATCTACTTTTACGGTTTTCTGAGACGCAGAGTTGCCGGAATTGAGGCCTGCAGGAATTCTTTAATGTGCCACCTACACAAGGCTGACATATTTGAGCACCTTGAAATATCACCGGACTGAGCCAGAATTGAACCTGCGAAGTTGGGGTCAGAAGACCAGCGCCTCAACCGCCTGAGCCACTCAGCCCGGCAGGCATTGAATACATCACAATCTTATTTACAAAGGTTCATAAGCAGTTTACTTATTTCATTCATTAGAGGAAAACAGTGGCTTGAAAGCAATTCACGTCACGTTCCTCATTGTCACCTGACGTTTGGAGCATCGATGTCAAGAAGAAAGGTAAGTAGATTATACGTGAACCACAGGTTTCCTCTCAGTAGAGAAGCACCACAGGTTTTCATTTTCTGAATTCTTTTATTTACTTATTTTATTTATTGATGTCTTTATTTGTGGCGAAGTTAGGGCTCTTGGCCCTCTCTTACACTTAACCACATTATGCGGCTTGATACTGAATACAAATTTAATATTCAAACTTAACACACTGTATTTAATATATTAATAATGTAACCTAATATAGACTATGCTCTCGGTGTAAAGCTGAACGCATTTTTTAAATTTTCTTCAGTTCGTGGACACTGCAGTCATATTTTTCTGGGGGCCGTTTTAACATATGCATTCGTTGCCACTGTTTTTATAATTACTCAATGTTACATTCTGCAATTCCGAAGCATTGTGATAATCCCCATTTAAATTCGCAGTGTTTTCAATAGCCCGCTTCATCTTGTTGCACAGATCCACACACTGTCGGATCCCGGGCAACACTGTTTGACAAGCATATTTTTGAGGCATGCGGCACCAGAGAGTGTTCGACAGATGGCAACATGTCTCATGCCACACAGCCGCACGCTACATGTCGTGCCGTGTTTTTCAATTGAAAGTCGATTGCAGCATGCTCCATGTCGCTCAAATATTGCCTCAGTGGAATCCCACCTTAAGAAATAAATTGACAATACATTATATCAAGTAAATAATATTACATCAGTCATTAGACTAGTTTCAGCCACTTAGTGGCCATTTTCAGCCAAATAAAATTTAAACAGATTATGTGATAGCTAAAATGAATGACCTGCATAAGCAGAAACATAGGAAGAAGATGATGTAATAGCTAAAACATATGTACATACCAGACAATGTTTCAGGAATAAGAATATAACATTAAATTACATATAATAACAAAAATTATGATTATGATGTTTTTGTCATAATATGGTGTCCTTAAGTTACTTCGGACTTCAGGCAAAGAAGTAAATCTGGAAATGATAGCCCGAATTAGAAATGAATAAACATACAGAAAATAAATTTTAAAAAGGAGAAAAATTATTTATAAGACTCCCCTCTAATGTCTGACGTAGAAAAACCACCGACTTGTTGGAGGAAGCAGGCAATGTAAACAAAGGAGTAAATAGGGAGAGAAGGGATGTCTAAGGTGGGGCTGAAGGATGCGGAAAGAAAGACTGCTGCTGAGGGGAATTTAAAGAGATTATAAAAGTAAGAATTTTTTTTATCCGCGACATGATTGCTAAAGATAGGAATTAAAAGGTCAAATAAAATGTTTTTTTTAAATTTCTCTGAAGTTTCATTTAGATTGAAGTTCCAGATGGATAAAACCATTTTCCGTAATATTGAGCAGGGGGCCTTTTTGTATAACTTTGAGAATTTTCATGTCTTGGTTGATTTTCGTGAACTTACGGTGGGTATCACTCGTGCGTTGACCCATGGCCGAAAATCTGTCATGTTTCAGGGCATTAACATGCTCTAAGTACCTTGTATGGAAGCTCCTAACTGTTGGACCGACATAAGATGCGTTACATTTATTACAATTGAGTGTATCAACATCTGAATTGGTGAACTTGTTGCTATGATTAATAGAATTGGTGTTGTGTAATATATCTGTGTTTCTGTTACAATTTTTTAAAGGCTATTTTGACATCAAGCTTTTTTAAATATGTTTGTGATTGTTACACTTGTTTATTATTAAATGTAAAAGTAGATAAAAAAATTGTTGTGTTTTTTCTTTTGTTAAGGTGGTTGAAGGATGGAGTTTGTTTATTAATGATTTTCTCTATAAAGGAGCTCTTGTAGCCATTAGATTTAGCTATACTTCGAATGGCGTTTAATTCAAAGTTCTGTTTTAGACAGTGGGATGCTAAAAGCGAGGTGTACCATAATACGGTATGCTGCACATTTATGGGCATGTGGGTGTACGTAATCTTGATGGATTGTGTTAACGATCTCCACTGGTTTTCTAAAAATCTTCTAGCTCAATGAACCAGGTTGTCTGATGATCGTTAAATCCAAATACTTGAGTTTTTATCGTTCTCTGATTCTAGTGTAAACCTGATATGTGGATCAATGTGATTAAGATTGGATAGAGTGGTGATGGCGTCATTTTCACTTTCGTTCATGATCACTAGTGTCATCCGCATATCTTGTCCAACAAAAAATATTGCTAAAGATGTTCCCTGAATGATCCAGATAGACTTCAGCGAAGATGCCTGATGCTGGCAATCACATAGCTAACCCATTTTGCTGACGAAAAATTGATTTATTTTGAAAACCTGAAGCAGAGAAAATCGTGGCTGACACTTGGCGAAGTCAGTCTTTCAACACCAAGGCCAAATTGCTTTGGTAAGAAAACCATGCTTTGTGTCTGGTGAGACCAGAGCAGTATTATGTATTATAAATCTTGAAGTCCGGCTAAACTGTTAATGCACAATGCTATCGCCAACCAATGATTCAATTAATCAATTTAAATCGTATTGATCGAAAGACAACTGGAATGGGCCAGAAGACATGGCAGAGTGATTTTGTTACACAACAGTGCGATGTCTCACACAGCAAAACCAGTGAAAGACACCTTGAAATCGCTTGGATGGGACATCCTTCTGGAACCACCGTACTGTCCCGACCTGGCGCCATCTGACTATCACCTCTTCGCATCAATGGGGCACGCACTCGGAGAGCAGCACTTCAGCAGTTTAGAGGAAGTTTGAAAATGGCCCGACGAATGGTTTGCCGCAAAAGACAAGCAGTTTTTCTGGCATCGTATTCATAACTTACCTGAAAGATGGGCAAAGTGTGTTGAAGCCGATGGCCAATGTTTTGAATAAACAAAAAATGAACTTCCCTTGAATATTAAGTGTTTTCTTTACAACAGAAACTGGCAAAAACTTATGCATACACCTAGTACACGATGACAGGCTAAAGTTGACGTCAAACTTAAACATTTTGTCCTCGAAGCTCCTCCCAACCTTGGTGGACATCTAATAAATTGAATGTTTATATATTAAGTTTATTATATGGTCAACCTTTTCAATACATTACATTCATAAGAAGCCCGCCTGGTGGCCGTGATTGTTAAGGCGCTGAAGTCTAAACGGTCTGACACCAATGTTTAGCCAGTTCGAGTCCCGTTAGTCGAAAAAAATTTCACCATCAGAATGTTGGTCGGCAGGGTGGGGGAGTTGGTGGTATACAATTTCTAATCACTAGATCGTGTGCCAAAAGCCTGGATTAAATTCCAGACGTCTCTGCAGTGCTCATATGGAGTGAGGGCATATGACGCTGTTGATGGTGATTCGTCCCTCGGATGGGGACGTTAAGCTTTGAGCAGACCCCTTGGTGTTATTCGACAGGAGTAGGCTATGTGCCGGCACCGGATTTCACCCTTTCCCTACTATCATATATATCACGTCATTCATTTCATCTCATTAACTCCTCTGATGAGGTTGATGTCAGGAAGGGCATCCGGTCATAAAAATCTGCCACGACTGATTCATCTCACCTCATACCTGACCCCGTAGAGAAATGGGACAACGGTTGGACAAACAAACAACAAACAAATATTCATAAGAATGCTTAAGATTTATACATTACAATCAATTGGGACATGTTTCACCCTTATTGTGGGCATTCTCAGCCAAATCCTTTTCCCTAAAATCACAGATCGTTGGGATCCCGATATTCTCATAATAATTTACTTTAACACTTTATTGTAAGAATATTGTGTGTTAACAAATACATTTTAGTCAAAACTATACTAACAGTCAAAGCAAATTATTAAAATTTTTCTTTTAGTTAGGTACTGTTCTGTCTTTTTAAGACAATAAAAAAACTAAACACTTGGATGCACAAAAAAAAACATGTAAGGGCAATCATAGGATATATGCATAGGCTTTATATATAACCATCCTATAGGGTCACCTTATATGATTATGAATTTTTTTTTTGAGGATTTAATAGAGGAGATTAACTTAATGAGAAGTTGAAGAAGCAGGAATTATTATGTTGGGAGATTGGAACACACGAATTGGGGAGTCTATGCCAGCATATAGTAAAGAAGTAATAGAGCCAATGAGAGGTAGCAAACAGCGGGATAAAGAACGTAATGTATATGGGGATAAACTCTTAGAACTATGTGCCGCAGAAAATCTATTTATTCTAAATGGATGGTGGTGGGGAGATGAAACAGGAAAGCTAACATATAGTGTAATTGATTTGGTTGTGTGTAGAGGTGATATTTTAGAAATGGTAATGGAAATAGAGATCTAAGAATGGGCCGAAACACATCATTCCCTGGTATGTTACCCTAGAGGTGTATGGGAAGGAGCAGGAGGAATGTAACATTGTAAGAAAAAAAAGAGAACAATAGAATAATTAATAAATTTAAGTTGTGTGAGAATACAGCAAAAAGAATAGAGGCTTATTTGGGAGAAGGATTTCAGATAATTAAAGAGTGGAATAGAGGTAGCATTATTGAGTAGTAATGTGGACCTAGCGATAGAACTAGTAGAGAAACCCTTAAAGATTATAGCTCACGCGAATAGAAAGCAGAATAATAGTGAGAATACAGCAAAAAGAATAGAGGCTTATTTGGGAGAAGGATTTCAGATAATTAAGAGTGGAATAGAGGTAGTGTTATTGAGTAGTAATGTAGACCTAGCGATAGAACTTGTAGAGAAACCCTTAAAGATTATAGCTCACGCGAATAGAAAGCAGATTAATAATAATAAAGATAAGGGGAAAGGTTGGTATAATTGTGTGTGTAGAACTACGAAATTGGAGGTGATTAGAGCCCTAAAGGCATACAGAAAAGAGGGCGAGCCTGAGGTTCGGGCACGGTATAGTAAACTAAGAAAGGAATACGTGTTATTAGTAGAACAAAAAGGATATGACAACAAGAGCAGACGAAATTAATAAACATAAACTGTAAAAATCATAGTGATAAGGTATGGAATAGAATTAACAAAATAAGTAGAGGGGATGGAGGCTGTGTTAATGTTAAAATTGATAATGGAGTTTGGATTGATTATTTTAACAAATTGTTAGGAGACCAGGATACTTGGATAAACAATAGAATGTGTATGGAGTTATGTATGCCCTGCTTAGATGAAGAAATATTATAATATGAGGTTTCAGAAGTGATCAGAAAGGCCAAATGTAAGAAAGCAGGGAGTTTAAGTGGTATAACAAATGAGCTTTGGAAAGAAGCAGTCAAAAGTCAAATGCTGGAAATATTAGTAAAATTGTTCAATAAGATATTTGATTCTTCGGAATTTCCTAAGTCATGGCAGACAGGTAAACCATGTCCAATTTAAAATAAGCGTGGGGAGAGAAGTAATCCAAGTAGCTATAGAGGCATAAATTTATTGGGCTCCCTAAGTAAATTATATACAGGAATTTTGGCAAACAGATTGATGAAATGGGCAGAAGAATTTTCCATCCTCTCAAGATATCAAAATGGTTTCAGGAAAAGTAGAAGAACAGCAGATAAATCATGATTTTAAAAACAATAATAGATAAGTAATGGTTCATGTTTGTGGGTTACTGTAGTCACATCCTAGTTCGTGAACCATGGGCAACGGCTGAGTGGCCTAGTAAGTGGTCCTGAGAGTCGGGATACCAGTTGCTATGGAATGGGAGTGGGCATCTCGGACATATTCTGAGTCGTGGCACTCCTTGTGCTCAGGCGGCTAGGACTATACAATTCACCGGTGGTCCATAACCCATTAGAGGAGAGATCCTCACTTGGACTATGTGCAAGTAGGGCAGCATCCTGCTTTATGAATTTACCGAGCTCAGAACACTTTAAGCAAGCCTCGTACCTATGGGAGTAATGGAGTCCCACTCCCATTTGACAGGTTAGGGACTCCTTGGAAACAACTTGGCGAACGAAATGGAATTCGATGGGGAGCTATCAATATTAATGGGGCTTATGGAAGAAAGAAGGTAGAACTGGCTGAGTCAGCAAAGAGGATGCATCTGGATGTGCTAGGAGTAAGTGATATTCGGGTAAGGGGAGATAATGAGGAAGAGATAGGAGATTATAAAGTGTACTTGACGGGTGTTAGAAAGGGAAGGGCAGAGTCTGGGGTAGGGCTCTTTATCAGGAATACCATTACACAAAACATAGTTTCTGTTAGGCATGTAAATGAGCGAATGATGTGGGTAGATTTGTCAGTGGGAGGAAATAGGACAAGAATTGTATCCGTGTATTCACCATGTGAGGGTGCAGATGAGGATGAAGTTGACAAGTTTTATGAAGCATTGAGTGACATCGTGGTCAGGGTCAACAGCAAGGATAGAATAGTGCTAATGGGCGATTTCAATGTGAGAATTGGGAATAGAACTGAAGGATACGAAAGGGTGATTGGTAAATTTGGGGAAGATATGGAAGCTAATGGGAATGGGAAACGTTTGCTGGACTTCTGTGTTAGTATGGGTTTAGCTGTTACGAATACATTCTTCAAGCATAAGGCTATTCACTGCTACACATGGGAGGCTAGGGGTACCAGATCCATAATAGACTATATCTTAACAGATTTTGAATTCAGGAAATCTGTTAGGAATGTACGAGTTTTTCGCGGATTTTTCGATGATACAGACCACTATCTGATCTGTAGTGAACTAAGTATCTCTAGGCCTAGGGTAGAGAAAGTGAAATATGTCTGCAAACGAATAAGGGTAGAAAGTCTCCAGGACGAGGAAATTAGACAGAAGTACATGGATATGATTAGTGAGAAGTTTCGAACAGTAGACAGTAAGCAGGTTCAGGATATAGAAAGTGAATGGGTGGCATACAGGGATGCTGTAGTAGAAACAGCAAGGGAATGCCTAGGAAGAGCTGAGTGTAAAGATGGGAAAAGGCGAACATCTTGGTGGAATGATGAAGTGAGAGCAGCCTGTAAACGTAAAAAGAAGGCTTATCAGAAATGGCTCCAAACAAGGGCCAAGGCAGACAGGGATTGGTACGTAGATGAAAGAAACAGAGCGAAACAAAATAGTTGAATCCAAAAAGAAGTTGTGGGAAGATTTTGGTAATAACCTGGAAAGGCTAGGTCAAGCAGCAGGGAAACCTTTCTGGACAGTAATAAAGAATCTTAGGAAGGGAGGGAAAAAAGAAATGAACAGTGTTTTGAGTAATTCAGGTAAACTCATAATAGATCCCAGGGAATCACTGGAGAGGTGGAGGGAATATTTTGAACATCTTCTCAATGTAAAAGGAAATCATCATAGTGGTGTTGCAAACAGCCATGCTCATGGGGAGGAGGAAAAGGATGTTGGTGAAATTATGCTTGAGGAAGTGGAAAGGATAGTAAATAAACTACATTGTCATAAGGCAGCAGGAATAGATGAAATTAGACCTGAAATGGTGAAGTACAGTGGGAAGGCAGGGATGAAATGGCTTCATAGAGTAGTAAAATTAGCGTGGAGTGTTGGTAAGGTACCTTCAGATTGGACAAAAGCAGTAATTGCACCTATCGATAAGCAAGGGAACAGGAAGGATTGCAACAACTATCGAGGTATCTCATTGATTAGTATACCAGGCAAAGTATTCACTGGCATCCTGGAAGGGAGGGTGCGATCAGTCGTTGAGAGGAAGTTGGATGAAAACCAGTGTGGTTTCAGACCACAGAGAGGCTGTCAGGATCAGATTTTCAGTATGCGCCAGGTAATTGAAAAATGGTACCAGAGGAATAGGCAGTTGTGTTTATGTTTCGTAGATCTAGAGAAAGCATATGACAGGGTACCGAGGGAAAAGATGTTCGCCATACTGGGGGACTATGGAATTAAAGGTAGATTATTAAAATCAATCAAAGGCATTTATGTTGACAATTGGGCTTCAGTGAGAATTGATGGTAGAATGAGTTCTTGGTTCAGGGTACTTACAGGAGTTAGACAAGGCTGTAATCTTTCACCTTTGCTGTTCGTAGTTTACATGGATCATCTGCTGAAAGGTATAAAATGGCAGGGAGGGATTCAGTAAGCAGTTTGGCCTATGCTGACGACTTGGTCTTAATGGCAGACTGTGCCAAAAGCCTGCAGTCTAATATCTTGGAACTTGAAAATAGGTGCAATGAGTATGGTATGAAAATTAGCTTCTCGAAGACTAAATTGATGTCAGTAGGTAAGAAATTCAACAGAATCGAATGTCAGATTGGTGATACAAAGCTAGAACAGGTCGATAATTTCAAATATTTAGGTTGTGTGTTCTCCCAGGACGGTAATATAGTAAGTGAGATTGAATCAAGGGGTAGTAAAGCTAATGCAGTGAGCTCGCAGTTGCGATCAGCAGTATTCTGTAAGAAGGAAGTCAGCTCCCAGACGAAACTATCTTTACATCGGTCTGTTTTCAGACCAACTTTGCTTTACGGGAGCGAAAGCTGGGTGGACTCAGGATATCTTATTCATAAGTTAGAAGTAACAGACATGAAAGTAGCAAGAATGATTGCTGGTACAAACCGGTGGGAACAATGGCAGGAGGGTACTCGGAATGAGGAGATAAAGGCCAATTTAGGAATGAACTCTATGGATGAAGCTGTACGCATAAACCGGCTAGGATAGGTTACCTAGGAGAATAATGGACTCTTATGGAGGGTAAGAGAAGTAGACCGAGCTCGATAGCTGCAGTCGCTTAAGTGCGGCCAGTATCCAGTAATCGGGAGATTGTGGGTTCGAACCCCACTGTCGGCAGCCCTGAAAATGGTTTTCCTTGGTTTCCCATTTTCACACCAGGCAAATGCTGGGGCTGTACCTTAATTAAGGCCACGGCCGCTTCCATCCCAATCCTAGGCCTTTCCTATCCCATCGTCGCCATAAGACATATCTGTGTCGGTGCGACGTAAAACAAATAGCAAAAAAAAAAAAAAGAGAAGTAGAGGGAGACCAAGACGATGATGGTTAGACTCGGTTTCTAACGATTTAAAGATAAGAGGTATAGAACTAAATGAGGCCACAACACTAGTTGCAAATCGAGGATTGTGGCGACGTTTAGTAGATTCTCAGAGGCTTGCAGACTGAACGCTGAAAGGCATAACAGTCTATAATGATAATGTATGTATGTATGTATAGATAAGTATATAAAACCGAAAGCAGGAAGAATATATATAACGGCTATAGATTTTGAAAAGGCCTTTGACACACTCAGCAGGGGCGCATTGGTCGCGAAATTATGCCTATTAGGTGTGTGTGTAGTAAGATGAAACAAGGTATTGGGGCGATCTATGGAGGGGTGCAATGCAGTATTAGGGTAGGTAATGGGGTAGCATGTGGTCAAATAGAATCTAAATTAGGTTTGAAACAAGAATGCAAGCTATCTCCTATTTTATTTTTGTTATTTATCAATGATATATTAAGTGGACATGGAGGAGATAAGTGGATGAGTCCAGTTTTAGTAAATCACGCCTAATTTTTGCGGATGATGTCCTGCTGATGACGTTAATGGCCGGTGGCATGCAAAAGAGTATCAATGCTGTAGCAGGGTTTTCTAAAAAGTGGTCATTAAGAATTAACATCTCCAAGACAAAAGTTCTGATTTGTAAAAAGGGCTGTATGTTAGTGAAGAATGAACATTGGACAATAGATGGATGTCAAGTGGAGGTCGTGAATAGGTTAAGAGTACTTGGGAATATATACAGCAAACAACTGGAAATGGGTCCACCAGATAAAACAAATAAAATGGAAGGGTCTTGCAGGATTATCCGTAATTAGAATTCTTGAAAATAAATTCCCAAATATAGATTATAAGATTCAGAGAAATGTCCTGCAAGCAGTAGTAAAATATTAAATGTTATATGGATCTGAACTATGGAGTGTACAGAAGGAGTGTGAGATGCTGAACCAGTAATAAGTAAGTTTTGTAAAATTGTAATGGGTTTACCAAATTGTACAGCAAACTGTGGAGTAAGATTAATATGTGAAGAAAATATCCAAGTAGATATTCTTAAGAGAATTTTGAAATATTTGTTAAGATTGAAAAGAAGAGTGGGTGGCGAGCTTCTACAGCAAACCTCAGAGAGAAAACATTCAGGGAAAGTAATGGCAAAGTTAAAAGTATACTAGATAGGTTGGGATTTGGAAATTATTGGGAGAAGGACCTCGAGAGGCTGGAGAGATCGACGAGTAAACTAATCATTATACGACTTAGGAATATCCAAAAACAGTGGTTGGTATCCGAATGTAGGAGCAAGACGACCCTTTCAGAGTTCAATTGGATAAGGCAGGATATGAGCATAAATATTGTGAATGTAAATAGAAGAGAAACCCGAGGTTTGATATGGTGGATGATGGGAATTTATAAGAATAAGGGCTGGATTAGGGGGAAGGATACAGTAAGGTGCCTTCTCTGTAGTAAAAACAGAGAAGAATTTCACATGTTGAAATCCTGTAAAGAAATCCTAGCAATTAGAAGGAAATTTTTGAATAGCAAAGAACAATATATGATAAGTGAGAATGAGAATGGCTATAGGATTAGTAGGATGATAAGCAAAGAATGGTATAAGCCTAATAATATCAGTAAATTACTAATTGTAATTAGAAATTTATATAGAAGAAAGTTGCAAGATCCTATAATGAGGGCAGAGCAGATTACGGATGGATGATTGAGTTATGAACCGGTTAGTTAAGAATCTCTCAATAGTGGTAATTAGTATAATTAGTATTAGTACCACTAAGGTCACTATTGTTAGTACGCCATAATGTAATTAACTGCTAAATTGTATGTAATGGGTCAGGGTCCAATAGATGGAATGTTTCTTCCTCAGCTGTTGACAGTCTGTAGCTGTAGGATGAGAACATTCATTATTCATTCACCCATTCACTCTTAATTCAGCCATTCATTTATTCAGTAATGAGGGCTCTCTCCGCAGTTAATGGTTATCCGTTACTGGGAGTGAAGAGTTTTCTTTGCTTTTCTGAAGGGAATAATCTCTCCATAGCTGCTGGCGGTCTGTAGCTACAGGCTGAGTGCATTTAACCCGTCTATTCATTCATTCATCCATACATTTATCCACAATTCAGTCATGGAATCATTCATGCATTCATGTAGCCATATGAAATTGTAAGGACATAACCAAGGGAGGACGGGCCTATCCCAAACAAATGAGGTAGAGTGTCAGCAAATGCATCAGGGAATAGAAGAGGGGGAGGGGGCACATGGGGAGCAGGATTTCCGCTTACATGTGCCCTGCTGAAATACGACCGGGCAATAGTTATAGGCGTGGTCCTTGCATGTGGAATGGTTTCCCGCCCGTGTAAGGAGTCGCAAATTCATTCATAAAATCGTAAGGACATAACCGAGGGAGGACGGGCCTATCCCAAACGAATGGGGTAGAGTGTCAGCAAATGCACCAGGGAAAATGTTGAGATAGAAGAAAGGAAGGGGGGCACATGGGGAGCAGGATTTACACATACATGTGCCCTGGTGAAATATGGAATGGTGAGAAATTCGTGTTTGACAGCTGCTAGAGTAGGTGGGAGTCTTCCTTTTGGGCTTCAGGAGAAAGGGCCGGGCGTGCTATCCCTGGGAAGGTGGCTCTTTCTCACCAGGGGTGAATAACATGACCGGGCAGTAGTTATAGGCGTGGCCCTTGCATGAGGAATGGTTTTCCGCCGGTGTAATGAGTCACAAATTAAGGTAGATTATAGAGTTATTTGTGCATTCATTCATAAATCCACCCATGCATTTATTCAATGACTCATGGAATGCTCTCTCCTCAGTTGGTGGTTATCTGTGACTGGGAGAGAAGTGTTTATTCATGCATGCATGACAATTCAGTCATGGAATCATTAATTAATTAACTCATTCATGCATTCAGGTAGCCATATGCATAGTGTCTGTTGAATATGGAGGAGAACTCTGTACAGATATATGACAAATAAAATGTATAATCATAGGAAATTGCAGAATTTAGATAGAAAAATAAATTATGTCACAAGACAACTAAATATACTATTAATATTGAGGCCTATTTTGAATACGAATCCAGTGTGTGAATGTATACAGCAGTTTTTTTCTTCAAATATGCAAAGTATTAATGTTTTTTACTACAAAAAGGACATATTCCTAGAAAACAAATTGTGCCATGAGTTAAGATATAAGGGGTTTATCCAAACCCACCCTTCCCATACTATTGATTACATGTTGTCAGACAACTAGTATTTTAAATAACACCTGATTAATTTGACTAGTGATGGGCAACGTTCTAGAGACCGATTCTCGTGTGCCGCGAGCTGTGCGACGTCCCAGTAACTACGAGTGTAAGCTTCATAGTATATCATCAGCAGTTCTCATATGGAAACGTGTGTCACGATCAATTTTGTCAAAAGCCTAAGAAAGCACTGCATGTTGAACTATGAGCTCCTTAATACCATTAACGAAAGTGAAAACGGAATGTCATTAGCTTAAAACTGTTCACGAGTTATTTCAGGCGGACTTCTTAACTGAATAACCCGTATAATTTGTTAACAACTGTAGATAGGATGTACATCTACCTGGATACCTTGCAATCACTGTCGACAGGGTAGTTTCTTGTGATGCAGACCGGGCCAGAGGTGTTCTGTGACGATTCCCCCCCCCCCCCATTGATATTATGCGTTTTCAAGTGCCGCATCATCCCCGGGGTATTTCTGCCGATGTATTTTACTTCTTTTGAACAAGCAACACAGCGAGCTGTGCTATATGACATCTCTTCAAAATAACCGACATCCACGACTTACGTTGCGTTTCGGACATCGTCTTCAAGGTGTCGCGTATAACTAGACATAATTACACATTGCACCGTCATATATCAAAGTACCTAATTATGACACGAATACTCTATAACATTGTAAGAAATTATTTCCTTTGTCACCAAAATATCGGTAAACACAAGCAGTGGTCATATGGTATTGAATGTTGGGTTTGATAACTAACAATATACACTGACTGAACAAATGTTATGGGATAGCGGAGCACTGATCCGCAGGTGTGTTGTCTGCGCACCACACGCCCCCTGTGCCAGCGGCAATTGTATAGGAGACCTTGTGAGCATTGGCTCTGCATGTGACAGGTGTAACATGGAACGTCGTCGTGAGCTGACACCGTTCGAACGGGGTATGGTAGTCGGTGCCCGACGGATGGGAAGTGCGATTTCGGAAGTGGTGCGGGAATTCGGCTTCACACAATCAACTGTATCCAGGGTGTATCGTGAATGGTTGAATGCGGGTGCCACCGTCCACAACAGACGAACGACCGGCCGTCCAGCCACCCTCGATGACCTGACATCTGAGACGGATTGTCAATAGTGACAGACGGGCAACCGTGCAACAAATCACGGGTCAATTCAACACAGGTCGTGCTAGAGACGTCTCCCAGTGGACAATCCGTAGGAACATGGGTTCTGTGGGGTATGGGAGCCGGCGCCGCACACAGGTGCCACTGTTAACCCAACGACGCACATTTGTCACCAGTCACCAGGGATGGACCCTGGAACAATGGCGTAACGTGATATGGTCGGACAAATAACGATTTCAACTGCACCATGCTGATGGGAGGCACCGTGTATGGCGTAGACCACATGAAGCGATGGATCCCGCCTGCCTCGAAGGTGTGGTCCAGGGCGCTGGTGTCTCTGTTATGGTCTGGGGGGCATTTTCCGGGTATGGAATGGGCCCGCTAGTTGTTCTGGAAGAGACTTTCTCATTAGGCTACAGATGTTACTCTTTAATCCATGGTATTGATGGTCTCACTACACTGCTTAGCACAGTGTTTTCATTTAGTCAGCAAGTTTTATTTGACAATCAAGAACATCCCATCAGGTGAGAGGACTTTGTACTTTAATATGTCTTTAATCCATTAATCATGATCACTGTCATTTCACTTCTTCAAGATTTTTAATTTGTTTGTGTTATGTAATAATTGTTCTGCTATTGAAGATGGCCTTGCGAATAGGCTGAAACATGTATAGACTTTGTTTCATCTAACAGATGAGTTGATTTGTATTGATAAGGAGGATTTTATAAATACTTTTAATTGTAAAGTGACAACCGTCAATACGGAATGAGATTTATAACTTGCACTGTGAAGAGGAGGTGGTCCTCCTGCTGATTAAATCGGATAATACGATTACAGCGCTCCTCTGATGATCTCCGGTACAACCAACGGAGACAAAGCAGTTACGGAGCTCCAAAGGTTAACCGGAGGGCCGCCTCTTATTCACAGCACTAATTCCGATTGTACGGACGTATTGGGCGGTAATCTCAAACTTTCATCCATGAATTTATCCACCCTATAAAAAGCGTTGCCTGCATACACAAAAATTGATCTCTATCACCGATATTCCATACAATACCCCTTAAGAACGAACGTATAGTCATTCAGAAGAATTAATGCATCCTCGTATTTAATATTTGTTATGAAGAAAATTTATCATCGACATATAATTCATATCGCATGACCTGCAGGTAGAAACCCTGTGGCTACTCACAACAAACAATATATAGGTTCAATTGTTTTTCAGAAAAGTGTAGGCCCTACCTGTGAATGCCATCCCATTATTATTATTATTATTATTATTATTATTATTATTATTATTATTACTGGCCACGCTTCAAAAAAGCTGCCATTCGATCAGCAGAAAAGGCTGAAGAGATCCGAAAGCAAGCGGAATCAGAAATTGCTGCATTTCTTAAGAAGCATGAACTTAGCGCATTGCCCTTCTGAGGAAGGCACAGCAGGGACGAGCTCATTTGGGGGTGGGTTACTGATAAGTCAAGTATTAAGTTAACGGAGGGCCATAGTTTCACACAATTATAGCGACAAGTTATAAATTCCTGTAAAAATACTCGTTCATTTCTCCCGTACAAAGTTTACACTACGCACTTGTCATTCAATCGGAGGTTCTCCGGAGCACCGATTGAAGGCGTCCAGAGCCTCCGCTCCGTTAACAGCGCTTATTTTAATGTGGTGTTTTTAGTGGTCTTATGCTTGTTTTTTTTAACTTTACACTTTGTTTTCTGAGGCTGAAGAAAGCTTTTATGTCTTAATTCTTAAAGTTTCTGAGAGATGTACTGTGTATTGACTATGGTGGACCTTTTAGTTGTATATTTTCTTATGTTGTCCGACATTTACATCTATGTAGTAATGTTTTCACAAAGACGCACACAAAATGCTGTCAGTTGCGTACATTAATTTATTTGCAACTTAACTTCCCATTAAATACACACATCAACAAACCACCATTTTTAACAAGTGCCTATCGCAAAGCACAAGGAGACTGCAACCACTCCATGTCAACTACCAATTCTACAAAATCAATTCACATATTTCAAACACGACTTCTACACGTCTCATCAAAACAACTCCTGTTAAACAATAACTCAACTCCACCATCAAGACCGCCTCCTTATATATAGAGCCTTGCGCGGATATACTTCCTTCATCCGCAAATGGTTATCCGCGGATATTATAAATATTTACTTACAGTATATTACACCCAAGATATTGAAACGGAACGTAATACAATAGGCCTGACACCTGGCACCACAACTCCTAGTCACAGGTTTATGAGGGATTTTCTCTTGCGACAACTACCGACGTATTGACCTTTGTTCCTTTCATCCACTAATTGCGGGCAGAAGCCAGTTAGGCTTAGGTCAGATTTACGGGTTTATGGTTTCAAGGCTCTGTATATCACCATTCTCCCATACCAATGTCAAGGGTCGCCTAACTACAAGCAAAAGAGTATACCTGAGTGAAAATCAATAAACATCATTATTTAGAATTTATCAGCAAAATTATCTGCACTGGCATACAGTTTGTATCCGTCAAGACACTAACTGCACAGATATCCGTGCAGGGCTCTACTTATATATATTGCCTGGGCAGGCTTCTAGAAGAATACATTTCCTTGTAAATTCTAGAGTGCCTAAAGCCTAGTTATAGTGTAAAGAACATTCTACAACCATCTAGTGTCAAAGATACGCCATTCTGGATATTACAGTGTGTTGCACAGTAATGTAGTGGATTACACATCGTATATACAGGTAATAATAACTTATACACTATTAATTACGGGTTCTTACGTTACGTACCTCCTCTGCGAACCATGTGACCTTGCCGCGGTGGGGAGGCTTGCGTGTCCCAATTATGCAGATAGCCGAGCCGCAGGTGCAACCATATCGGATGGGTATCTGTTGAGAGACCAGACTAACGAATGGTTCATCGAAAGGGGGGTAGCAGCCTTTCGGTAGTTGCAAGGGCGGCAGTCTAGATGATTGACTGATATGGCCTTGTAATAATACTCAACATGGCTTAGCTGTGTTGATTCTGCTACACGGCTGAAAGCAACGGGAAACTACAGCCGTAATTACCTCCCGAGGACATGCAGCTCTCTCTGTATGAATGATGTACTGATGATGGCTTCCTCCCGGGTAAAATATTCCGGAGGTAAACTAGTCCCCCATTCGGATCTCCGGGTGGGGACTACACGAGAGGGGGCGATCATCAGGAAGATGGATACGGACATTCTGCGAGTCGAAGCGTGGAATGTTAGAAGTTTGAATCGTTGTGGTAGGTTAGAGAACCTGAAAAGGGAGATGGATAGGCTAAAGTTAGATGTAGTTGGTATAAGTGAAGTACGTTGGCAGGAAGAACAGGATTTTTGGTCAGGCGACTACCGAATTATCAACACAAAATCAAACAGGGGAAATGCAGGAGTTGGTTTAATAATGAATAAGAAAATAGGGCAGCGGGTAAGCTACTACGACCAGCATAGTGAAAGAATTATTGTCGTCAAGATAGACACCAAACCAATACCCACCACAATAGTGCAGGTCTACATGCCTACTAGTTCAGCGGATGATGAAGAAATCGAAAGAATATATGAGGAGATAGAAGATGTAATACAATATGTAAAAGGTGACGAGAATCTAATTGTGATGGGAGACTGGAATGCAGTGGTAGGCCAAGGAAGAGAAGGTAGTACAGTAGGAGAATTTGGATTGGGACAAAGGAACGAAAGAGGAAGTCGGCTGGTTGAATTCTGCACTGATCATAATTTAGTCCTTGCCAATACTTGGTTCAAACACCACAAACGACGGCTGTATACGTGGACGAGACCTGGAGACACTGGAAGGTATCAAATAGACTTCATTATGATTAGGCAGAGATTCAGAAACCAGGTGTTGGATTACAAAACTTTCCCAGGAGCAGACGTGGACTCTGACCACAACTTGTTGGTCATGAAATTCCATCTGAAGTTGAAGAAATTGAAGAAAGGAAAGAATGCCAAAAGATGGGATCTAGGCAAGTTGAAAGAAAAGAGTGTGAGGGATTGTTTCAAGGAACATGTTGCACAAGGACTAAATGAAAATGCTGAAGGAAACACTATAGAGGAAGAGTGGAGAGTCATGAAAAATGAAGTCAGTAGGGCTGCTGAAGAAATGTTAGGAAGGAAGAAAAGATCAACTAAAAATCAGTGGATAACTCAGGAGATACTAGACCTGATTGATGAACGACGAAAATACAAGAATGCTAGAAATGAAGAGGGCAGAAAAGAATACAGGCGATTAAAGAATCAAGTGGATAGAAAGTGCAAGGTAGCTAAGGAAGAATGGCTGAAGGAGAAGTGCAAGGATGTCGAAGGCTGTATGGTCTTGGGAAAGGTAGATGCTGCATATAGGAAAATCAAGGAAACCTTTGGAGAAAGGAAATCTAAGTGTATGAATATTAAGAGCTCAGATGGAAAGCCACTTCTAGCGAAAGAAGACAAAGCAGAAAGATGGCAGGAGCATATCTAGCAGTTGTATCAAGGTAAAGATGTAGATAATTTGGTTCTGGAACATGAAGAGGCTGTTGATGCTGATGAAATGGGAGACCCAATTTTGAGGTCAGAGTTTGACAGAGCTGTGAATGACCTAAATAGGAACAAGGCACCTGGAATTGATGACATTCCCTCTGAATTACTGACTGCCGGAGGAGAAACCAGCATGGCAAGGTTATTTCATTTAGTGTGCAAGATGTATGAGACAGGAGAAGTCCCATCCGATTTTCGGCAGAATGTTGTTATACCTATTCCCAAGAAAGCCGGTGCAGACAGGTGTGAAAACTACCGCACCATTAGTTTAGTATCTCATGCCTGCAAAATTTTAACACGTATTATTTACAGAAGAATGGAAAAATAAGTTGAAGCTGAGTTGGGAGAAGATCAATTTGGCTTCAGAAGAAATGTAGGAACACGTGAAGCAATCCTGACTTTACGTCTGATCTTAGAGGATTGAATCAAGAAGGACAAGCCCACATACATGGCATTCGTAGATCTAGAAAAGGCATTCGATAATGTTGATTGGACCAAGCTATTTATGATTCTGAAGATGATAGGGATCAGATACCGAGAACGAAGAATTATCTACAATCTATATAAAAATCAGTCTGCAGTGATAAGAATCGAGGGCTTTGAAAAAGAAGCAGCAATCCAGAAAGGAGTGAGGCAAGGCTGCAGTTTATCCCCTCTCCTTTTCAATGTTTACAAAGAACAGGCAGTAAAGGAAATCAAAGAGAAATTTGGAAAGGGAATCACAGTCCAAGGAGAGGAAATCAAAACTTTGAGATTTGCCGATGATATTGTTATTTTATCTGAGACTGCAGAAGATCTTGAGAAATTGCTGAATGGCATGGATGATGTCTTGGGTAAGGAGTACAAGATGAAAATAAATAAGTCCAAAACAAAAGTAATGGAGTGCAGTCGAACGAAGGCAGGTGATGGAGGAAATATTAGGTTAGGAAATGAAGTCTTAAAGGAAGTAGATGAATATTGTTACTTGGGTAGTAAAATAACTAACGATGGCAGAAGTAAGGAGGACATAAAATGCAGACTAGCACAAGCAAGGAAGAGCTTTCTTAAGAAAAGAAATTTGCTCAGTTCAAACATTGATATCGGAATTAGAAAGATGTTTTTGAAGACTTTCGTGTGGAGCGTGGCATTGTATGGAAGTGAAACATGGACGATAACTAGCTCAGAAAGAAAGAGAATAGAAGCTTTTGAAATGTGGTGTTACAGAAGAATGCTGAAGGTGAGATGGATAGATCGAATCACGAATGAAGAGATACTGAATCGAATTGGTGAGAGGAGATCAATTTGGCTAAATTTGACGAGAAGAAGAGATAGAATGATAGGACACATCTTAAGACACCCAGGACTTGTTCAGTTGGTTTTTGAAGGAAGTGTAGGTGGTAAGAACGGTAGGGGTAGACCAAGGTATGAATATGACAAGCAGATTAGAACAGATGTAGGATGCAATAGTTACGTAGAAATGAAAAGGTTAGCACAGGATAGGTTGGCATGGAGAGCTGCATCAAACCAGTTTATGGACTGATGACTCAAACAACAACACGTTACGTAAACTCATATTACTATATATACAGCACATGTTTAATGACATAACCTCACAAATAATACGATCATAAATAATAATACTAATAAGTGGATGTAAACACTTCATAGTCATACCTCACAAGTCAGTATAAAAATAATAATAATAATCATGAAAATAAGAATTCAAGCTCAATTTTGGCATTACAGTATTTATCCATGGATTAAAGAATATTGTTTTCAAGTTATATCGCTGGAATAATTGGTGAACTGTACCTGAATACTTGAGTTGCAATTGTCAAAACTTTAATTCGAATTAGAATTCTTAGATGGTCAAAGGATGCACCAGCATAACCACCAATACAAAGCTGTAATCTCTGCATCATTATCAGTTCTGGGCAACTGGACACTACGTAGACAAGAAAATGATTCCACAACCTCAATATTTTCTCCACTAATGACCTTCACTACTCCTGGGTGTTATTCCAATACTGGCTCATAAGCTATTGAGAAAGCATTCAGAATTTTCAAATAACAAACAAAAGACATTTATTTCCAAAAAAATGTTCAGTTTTCATGTTTATTCAACATATTACATTCACCTTCAACTTTGTTGAACACAGTTGAACATATTTTTGCATTATGATTTATATGAAATGAGAGGAACTGTACTGTCTAAATTCTTGATGTGCAAGTAATATATTCATTCAACACGTAGCTCATTATATTATATACAGTAAAGAATTTTGTAAAGCTATGTGTGTGGGTATCATACATACACTGGTGATAATTACTTCAAACTTTACAGTTTTCTCATTTTATACATCATAACCCGAAACACTATTGTCAAGTAATTCACATTCTGAAAGTGTGGATCAAACCATGTCCTCAAATTAATTTTACATTTATAAAAGTCCATAGCAAGGAACACAAACCAGTGTGCTGCTCTGATGTTGCATATACCCTGTGGACCACCGATATATCCTAAAATAACAACAAGAATATTCACAAATTAGATGAACACATTTTATTTAGAAAGATAGAACATGAAAAGGAACACACAATAGGATAAACACAATGGCAGGTCAGTGTGCGAAGAGGAGATGGGGACAAAAATTAAAAAACAAAAACAAAAGGACATCTTCAAATAAATAGATTCTCACTACATCAACGTTTAAAAAAACTAATTTCTTCTCAGCCACGAAATGAGCTCGTTTCTGCTTCCCTGCTACATTAAGAAGGCAAGCTTCAACACTTGTTGATGAGCCATTTTGACAAATCTTAAGTCTTGATGTCGTGTTGGATTAAAAAGAAAGCTGGATAAACCAGAAAATAGGACGACGGAAGAAAATGTTCAATGCACTTATCCTATGTGTTCCTATCTTTCTGTGTAACACACAGGGTCTCTCATATACACTAAGACGGTCAAAGTGGCGTTTTTACTATGCGATACGGCAGCTGCAGTATGGGAGGCGAGTGCATAGTTCTTGCCCTTGCAAGCACCCTGCATGTGTTCGACCTGGAAAGCATCAGCCACCAGTCTGATTCTCAGCTGTTAATTGGCGAGACAGTTATCATTGCAACACTGTATTTTCATATGTAAAAGTTCTGGTTTAATCTTAATGATCATGTGAACAGTCATAACTCTCGCTATTGGGATGCAGTGTTTATGAAGTCCCTCATAGGAAGACTGGTGTTTGGTGTGCTGTTAATGCAAGATGAATAATTGGGCCTATTTTTTCAAGATAACAGTAATTACATAGAGGTACAAAGATAGCATTTTGATGCTGTTCTTCCATCAGTTAATGGAAGAAAAAAATTGTGTGGGTTATTTCAACAAGATTCGACCCCTGCTCATACAGCAGAAGATTCCCTTCTTACAATCTCGGAAGTGTTTGCAGACAGAGTGACCAGTGCTGGTCTATTTTGCCCTCGTTTTCCAGATCCAACAGTGTGTGATTTTTACTTGTGGGGTAAAGTGAAAGAAAAAGTGTATTGAACAAATCCTCATACACTGGAAAAAAAAAAAAAAAAAAAAAAAAAAAAAAAAAAAAAAAAAAAAAACCATTACGAATGAAATCAGAAACATTACAGTGGCAGAACTTACTCACGTCAGCCAAAATGGGGTTACCAGATACAATGCCTGTATAAGCCAGGAAGGATGACACTTCCAGCATCTTTTATAAGGTAAGGTTTCATGTAAGATTGTATAAACGCTGGGCGGCCATGCATGACATAAGTTCGGCTGAGGCAACTGCCATAGCGCAGAGTACAAACACCGTCCATTCGATCTTAGTTTATAAGAGAGACCCTGTATAGTCACATTATGAATTGACTCTCGTACATCAGTGAGGAAAGCAGAAGCAACAGGAAGAGATGATGATAAGCATAAAAACACTAAAAAGCAATCTCTATACCTTCACGTAAATGGGAAGCAGGAACAGTCACAGGAGGCCGAGACTGACGAGGAGAGCCCATCTATGTGAAGATGGCATGCAAGATTATATACAGATTGTCCCCCATTCTTTCGTGTTTTCATGTTTGTTGCTCTTGTCTGTTATTTCCTCTTCCCACAGGGAAGTTAACCCTAGTATGCATTCCTGTCTTTCTAACTACGAGTTCCTTTGTCACTGGTTGATTCCATTCCATTACTTTCATTGTGTCACTGCCTCCAGGCAGTGAAGGTATGCAAATGCAAGCCTTCAATTTAGAAGAATATAAAGATCCAGATGTGAACTCCATCAGGGAAACTAATACAAGTTATGGAAACCGTTGGAGAACAACTGCAAATGCAGAATTTTTTTATTTTGCAAGTTGCTTTACGTCGCACCGACACAGATAGGTCTTATGGCGACGATGGAACAGGAAATTGCTAGGAGTGGGAAGGAAGTGGCCGTGGCCTTAATTAAGGTACAGCCCCAGCATTTGCCTGGTGTGAAAATGGGAAACCACGGAAAACCATCTTCAAGGCTGCCGACAGTGGGATTAGAACCCACTATCTCTCGAATAATGGATACTGGCCGCACTTAAGTGACTGCAGCTATCGAGCTCGGTGACATGCAGAAAATAAACATCACAGTAGTGCAAAATGTCTGATAAGATGCCATTTCTCCTTCTCATTGCTCTCTTATTTGTTTCCTTAACTTGTATTATACCGCTCCTAATTTGCATAGGAGAGTCCAGTGATAATTATACAAAAAAAATAAGTTCAACCTTAAAATCTATGGAGCAACAGACATTAAACATTGATTTGTTTACCTCTAAAGTGAATTTAATGAACTGGCATATTTCACATGTGCTATACCATGATTTTAGAAAATCTTAACAATTTGTTTGCCTGGTGGCTGGCTGCACTGCAGCAAGAAGAGGCCGCACTGTTTAGCTTTCAGCTAAAAGTAGGAATTTAAAGAAGACAAAAATAATATTACTTTTACTGTTTCCAGAGACGCTAAAGTGCATAATTTTGTCCTGCAGGAGTTCTTTCGAAATGCCAGTAAATCTACTGACATGAGGCTGGAGTATATGAGCACCTTCGAATACCACCGGACTGAACCAGGACTTAGCTCAGCACTTTACGTCTGAGGCACTCAACATAGCAGAAAATCTATGGCTGAAGTAAAGAGCATGATGAGGTACGCAAAACACGAACAGCTATAAAGAGCAGCAAGATATATGAGCATGTCTGCAACAACAAGGTAAAGCCTTTAGTATATGATGATGAATAAAAGGGAAAATCTGCTTCTTTAAGAGTTAAATGAGACAATAAATTTGGATGTAGAAGTTACTAACCTGAATCGAAAGACTGCAACAATGCTGGATAATTTAGCTCTTAAAAACAAAACAAAAAACAAGCAAGTGGCTACGTGGTTTGGGTTCCATAGTTGTCAGTTTTGCATTTGGGAGATAGTGGGTTCGAGCCCCGCTGTCGGCAGTCCTGAAGAAGGTTTTCTGTGATTTCCCATTTTCACACCAGGCTGTACCTTAATGGTTGCTTTCTTCCCACTCCTAGCCTTTCCTATCACACCGCTGCCCAGTGGCGTATGCTGGGATCAAGACGTGGGCTACCAGTAGACTTAGGTTACCCCTTTTCGATGGTTGGTTTAGTGAACGTCAAACCTTCAGGATTTTGAGCTGCAGCCAATAGCTAACGGAGAAACCTGCTGTGTTGTGAAGGCTGCTTCACAAGCTGGCCTCTGCTACTGCACAACATCAGTGGAGATGGTAGCCTAAGGTTTAGCAAATTAAAGTCCTGTTTTGTGGCTAAATGGACATAATGCTTGCCTTTGGTCTGATGGCCCAGGGTCAATTTTCAGAATCAACCCCCTCATACTGTTAATTCCCCTGGCTTGGGGACTGGATGTTTATGACATATTCGCCATTCACTTTATCCTCATTAGGACACCACCAAGCCTATACAGATGCTATGCACCATTATTATTATTATTATTATTATTATTATTATTAAATACAAATTCTGAATTTTATAGCGGTCGTACCCATCGTTCAATGGTTTATTAGCTTCCTCGGGAGATCAGTGGTGGTGTCCGACCATGATCACAGGTTCGATTCCAATCAATAAAAGAGAACCTGAAAGATTGCATTCTATTTTAGGAGATCTACCCATAAAAAGAAAACTATATTACTCCTATAACAGCAGCCCTGCAGTATCTTCCTACAAGGATGTAGAAGTAAACAGAGGTGAAATACCAGCACTCTGTTATCTATATGATTAAGTCAGAAGTATGAGGTGAGGAACTATGTATGAGTAACGCATGGTTAATAGCTAGCAGTGGCGATATGATGGACCGAACCCTAGCACACCTATCCTCCCCGGTTACCCACTCCTATCCGATATACAGCAGCAAGCCGCGTGGGGCGAGTAGAGGGGAAAGGGATGAGAATCTTGAGCTGCGATTTCAGTCTCCGATCTCTAGCTCTCAGAAATATGTGCAAAGTTTTTTTCTCACTGCTTTCAAGTTTTGTAAATGGAACAATGTGTCAGATGCTTACATTATAATATGCTTTAGACTTCCATCATTCTTAATTGAGGTTTGGGCTTCACCAATAGCCTTCGTAACCCTCAGTATACGCCACTGCCGCTGCCATAAGACGTATCTGTGTCGTGTGACATAAAGCCACTAGCAAAAAGAAACAAAAAAAAGATCGAGGCATGAGACCATTACAAAACCAGTTGTTCTAAATGGATTTGCAACATGGACCATGGGTAAAAGAAATTAAAATAGACAATGTCTGGAAGAGAAAAATCTCGCATAAAATTTATAGAGCAGTCTGTGAAAACTGTGTCAGCAGAATTAGAATAAATACAGAGTTGGAAGCTCTGTATCATAGTCCCACTATACACTAGAGTCCGGTTAATCCGAACTAAAATATTCAATTTAAAAAAAATCTCCTTATTGAAATGAAAGAACTTATTATAGAATGAAGATTTACTTGCATTTCATTAGTCATATTTTACTAGAATAACTTAATGTTATGTAAGGAGACATTTTGTAACCTAGTTTTAGTCGTTTTCTTCTCTACGGGTTCTTAACTACCCTACTGTAATTCTTTTACAGTGTTATATTAATGTAACTGCTAAAGAATTGACATTTAAAATTACACTATGTACTGTACTGTATTGTAGAAACTGTTTTCCTCAGACGGTTGAGGTGGTGGCCTTCTGACCCCAACTTGGCAGGTTCGACCCTGGCTCAGTCCGGTGGTATTTGAAGGTGCTCAAATAAGTCAGCCTCATGTAATAGATTTACTGGCACGTAAAAGAAATCCTGCGGCAAAAAATCCCGGCACCTAGGCGTCTCTGGAAACCATAACAGTATTTAGCGGGACGTAAAAACAATAACATTATTATTAGAAGATATTGTATGGTTAATCCGAAAATTTCGTAATCCGAACAGACTCCGGTCCCAATTAGTTCAGATTAACGAGACTCTACTGTAGCTACAGACATCAAGGCATGAAGACTGCGATGACATGTGCAAAGGATGAATTAACATCTTATTCTGAAGGAGACACAAGAGGACATTGTTAACGCTGTGAAACATGAAATTGCAAAATTCACACATGGTGAGATATCTGGCATCCGATGTCTCCGCATCGCTGTCAACATGCAGTAGACAATCTAGGCGGGGCTACTCTGAAGATTTACTGTTTAAAGGTTACTGTGCATTCTGAGAATAAACATTGTGCAGCACAAGGATTTCATGGCTGACAGTTTCCTAGCCAGTTTTTGAATGTGTACCTTTCACATTTGTCTGGGTAATACAGCTAGTGCCTAGTATGATATATAGATATGACCACCATTATAAGACATACGTGTTCTCCTGTACAGGCATGTTTTTACCCGTTTCAAATATAAATGCACAGTAATTTGTACATATAGGAATTGAAGTAGGCACTGTAAATCACATTATATTTCAATCTAATAAAGTACCCCAAAAAAATGTAAAAATTTACTTTCTTCTGGTTTTCAATTACCACTAGATGTTCCTGTTTGATATATCATCCGACATTTCACATAGGGGAACATCTAAACAAAATAAACTAGAGTAATAGTAATTCAATAATCTGCCACGACAGATCACACTGGTGTGAAGATTTAGAACCTTGCGCCCGTGTGCTAAACAAATGTTACTAACACATGATCATCACACAAAATGGCAGCAACTCCCTACTACAACATGGAACAGTAAACTTTAACTTCAGTCTATCACTAATTAAAAAATCAACATAGTGACTGGACGTAGTGTTCTGTGAAGTCCAAAAAAGTACGAAGACGTGGTGGTGGTGATTTTTGTTTTAAGAGGAGGTACAACTAGGTCATCATCTTCCCTGTCTACTAGTTGTGAATGGAAGACTACAACCACCTTATCCTCACTATGTGATGGTGTCAGCATTGACCTTATAAACTAAAAACACAAGGATTTGCAAATAATAAAAGGAAAAACCATTATCTTCATCAGCTACTGCTACAGACAAACAAACAATGACAAGTTCAAGTGAAAATTCGCGAGACTCCTTGATGACTTCAGTTTACGACAAACGCTGACTCTGAACTGTAGCAGAGACGTGTGCAAGTAGGAAGAAATTGATAGGAGGTCTGATTTACTTCAGTCAATAGTATAATCTGTTATGTCATTTGAATCTGAGCCTCTCATTAACAACGGATGGGAAAGACCTGTATCCTTCTGCTCATAATTTATTAAATGTAGTATTTTAGTACACAAGGCTAAGATGATGGTGATGAAGTTACAGAGGAGAGATGACAAAGCACAAATCAGAATAAATGACACAAACTGGACAGTGTTACAATGTTTCAAGTACTTGGGTGGTATAGTACCAAAAGGCAACTGAGCAAAATAAGAGGTGGACAGTCGAATTAGCAAGGCGACTCAGTTTTACCACTAAGTAAGAAAACTGCTGTGGGATAAACAAGTACCATTGAAAACTAAGATGACATTATATAAATCATATTATACACCCGTCCTCGCATATAGCTTGAAAACTACATTAACGAGACAACTCAAAACTCCAAGCTGTAGGAATGAAAACGTCGGAGAGGAGGTGGGAATAGGAGACTCCCTACTACAGAGGATCCAGAAAGCAAGACTGAAGTGGTTTGGCCATGTAAGAAGGACGAGTGCAAACAGGACAGCATTGAAGAATTATTTATTTTATTTTATAATCATCCATAACTTCTGTTTGAGGAACCCTTTAACTTCATAATCTGTTATAAAAGTTATTTTTAAAATATACCTAATTAACTAGCTGTTGAACCTGTCGCTGAGGGGCTACGTTTGGATAATGGCAGCACATACGCTGTCTAGCCAAGACAGAAGAAACAGCAGAAGAAACTATCGACAATAAACAGCAATTGTAACAAAGTTTTAGGGACCCCAGACAATGTAGGCCATCACATATTAAAGCACTGAAGGCCTAGGCTTCTGTTCCCACTCTTTAAATGATTCTGTTTACCCTCAATCTTCAAGCGATCGTTTATTCACGTTCTACTCATTTCGATAGTCATCTTTATATTTTTCCCTTTGGAGTGAGGTCAAAATCACATGGAGATAGGTCCGGCTAGTACGGCGGCTATTGCAGTACTTCTCAGCCCCATCGCTGAAGTTACCTCATCACATCTATTCTGCACGGAGCCTGACTCACACTGCAGTCTCATTGCCATGTGCGTAGCAGCGGTCCAATGCACAGCCATCTCGTGCTGAGTCTGTGTACTATGAGTGTCGTGTTTTCCAGGACATATGACCGTCGTATTTGTTAAGAAGGAAGCTGTACTTTCCAGTGTTGACTCGGTTAAATGTAACTTAAAAGCTCTTCAGTCTGTCGAACACACAAGTTAAATATAAATATTAGACTATAACATACCTGTAAAAAAAAAAAAACTTTACTGCTAGAATGCAAGAGGGAGCCAACCCACAAATTGTTAAAAAATGAATTAACATATTTTTTAATATATATTTATTATCCCCCAATATACGAGGGTAAGTCAATAAATAAGTCGCAAACATGTGTGTACCTTATACCATTTGAAATTACGCGCACAAGTTTTGCCAGCAGATGGCAGCATATGTATGCTTGTCGTACGACATCTGGCAGGCACTCAGTCAGTCAGCGGCTGTTAGTGCATGGCACGTGTGTTGCATGACTGTACACAAGAAGAGCAGCGTGCAGTTGTGCGTTTTTTTGTGGGCCGAAGTAGTGTCCACAGAAGTGCATCGCGAAATACATCCCGTCTATGGTGTAAACTGTTTCTCACGGAAAGCTGTGTTCAATTGGATCCAGAAGTTTAACCATGGAAGGAAAAGCATTAGAGATGGGGAGCGTCCTGGTCGTTCTGCGGTGGTGTCAACTGCAACCACATTGCAGCGTGTGGATCAACTCCTGACTTAGCCCCCAGTGATTTTCATCTGTTCGGGCCCCTAAAAAATCATTTGGGTGGCCGTCATTTTGATACAGATGATACCATAATCTATGAGGTTACATGTTGGCTGCGACAGCAACCAAAGGACTTCTTTGCTGCTGGCTTTCAAGATCTTGTAAAGAGATGGGAAAAGTGCCTGCATGTACAAGGTGAATATGTGAAAAAGTGAAATAAATGTCAGAAAGTTACTTTAATTATTTTTGCCTCAATTCAGTTTTGCGACTTATTTATTGAATCGCCCTCGTATGAATAATTATTAGCCACTATTACTCCCCCACTGTATGAAGGAAAGATTTTGGAATATCTCTGAATTGCAATCTTGCAGTGCGAGAGGGATCTAAGCCACGTGGTAACATTATGCCAGCTAGTGGTGGCCAACAGCACACCGCTTGCTGTCAGATGGTTTAGTGTTGACATCATGGCTGACGGTAACAAATGGCAGCTTAGAGTCGGTGTGACTTAAACCTCAGACACTATCAGTAAACCTTAAATATAACAAGAAAATCATGTTGAAGTACATCTGAACATAAATGCATTTTAAAACAAGTAATCGATGAAAATTCAAATGTTGTTAAATTAACCGATTTAAAAAATTTTATTTTTCAGGTTTGGCGAGATGGAGCTGACATCTTTCAGATAAATAATGGATATTAGAAGACTACTGTAATTTTCCTATATTTTTCAGACTATAAATAATTGTTTATAAACCAAAAGTGTGCTCAATTTCATGCAATAAAGACAAATACAAAACTCAAAATACTGTAAATATCTCCGTGGGTTAGCTCCCTCCCGCATTCTAACACTCAAATGCTTAACAATGTGTTTTATTTTTTTACAGGTGTGTTATAGTGTAATATTTATATTTACCTTGTTTGGTCGACAGACTGGAAAGCTTTTAAATGACATTAGACCACTGTATGGTAGCACGTGCAAATGTGAAGGGAAAAAATAGCTGAAATGACTTATGCCACAACGCTCATAGATGATTGAGTCTTTCATCAAGTCACGTTGTATTATATTAAAATATTTTCCTTTCCCAAGTGCGCTGGAAAGAAGCATTGCACTACATACATACATAACAAGGAATTACCTTATCTATGTGAATACTCCGCACTTTCTTTTTTTTTTTTGAAAGCTGGCACCAAAAAATGCAGGTGTGTGAACTATTCAGGATGCGGTGAATCACATGTTAAGTATGGATGCAAGTGCAACAAGTTATTGTTATTGCTTGTTCATAACTGTAAAAATGTTTTGCATTACTAATGATTAGAGGGTGGATTTTGGCATATTTGTTTTGTTAGTTTAATTATAATGGTTTGTCCACACCAAAGTTAATAAACAATGTTAACGAAAACATTTCTCAACATGTTAATAAACTTTTGTTAACAAACTTCTTCAACACTGTGTCCTCACCAAAGTAGCTGTTTGCGAGGTTACAATGGATGGTGTCAGGAAGAAGAAAATACTTACAGCTTCGGCGTTCATTATTTTAGTGAGTACAATATTAAAGAAAAGCGCAGACGCAAAGTGTGGCAAAGAAAAATCTTGGAAAAGCTAGTAGAATTAAGTTTGGAGAGAACTCTTATGTCAGAACTTTTAATTCATGATGCAGCAGGGTTTCAAAATTTTCTTGAAAATGCCCCCACATGACTTTCAGTTCTTGTTGACAGTAGTAATTGGGCCTGAAATTGCAAGTAACAATACAGATTATTGGAAAGCCGGCTCCACTAATGACAGCCTATTTTTTTAAATAAGTATAACTTTAAGATTCCTAGCAACTGGTGATTCAGACATATTATACCTATTTGTCTGGAGTATCAAAACAAGCAATTTCACTTATTGTACCTGAGATGTTTGAAGCTTTATACAAAATACCAAGGAATTGGTAAAGGTACAAAATAAAGAAAATCTTCATTTAACCTATTTAGGATAGTATTATTTTGATGATATACAAGCGATTAGGCATTTGCTGAAGGACCTAGTGTTTACAGTGCACTAAGTCTTCTGGTATAGTCTAGAGCAATTTTATTATTTTCATTGACCTGTCTCTGTCTTATCCTTGGCTTTGACAATATGAAAGTGACTGAGGTATGAGCGATGCTAGTGATGCCATTCCTTATGCAGCCAGTCCCCGCTATGAATGGTGTGAAAATGTTGCTCAAAGGGTCAGTTGTTGCATGCATTTCAGTGGGCTTGGCAGACTGATATGTAATAGCAACTTCTGGCTCGGTGAGGAAAGCAAAGTACACCTCTTCAGTGATGCCTAGGCCATCTCTGACAGCTGATGGTGGAACTGTTGAGGATCCAACCAGCCTTCGGGTTGAGGACTGAACATACAAGCGATTATGGGAGGTCAGGTTATTCAGCGAGGAGCAAAGCTGGAAATGAAACTACATTAGAACACAGTCTAAAGAATATAATACAGAATTAAAGGTACTGTATATTAGAACTTTCGGTTGCGATTTCATAGTCAATTTTTAGAAGAAATAAGAAATCACCATATTCCGCGCTACGAATCTGCACGCTCTAATTGTGTCCTTGCATGTGCGAACCAAAATGTTAATGAAAACATGAACAGTTAATGAACAAGCTATTTTTTTTATTAACATCCAAAACTCTTCATGAATACTGTTTATTAACAAAAATATCTTGGTATGGACACACCTTAAGAAACAAAGGTGATTCATACCATCTGAAATCGAATGGCTTTTATAGTGCATATAAATGTAAAATTGCCCTTATTATTATTTTATATAAAACAACATATCGTCGTTGCCGGTACAAAACCTCCAATGTGATAATATGTTTTGGAGATATACTGACCCGCAGCACATACATTGTGAAGAGCGAGAATGCCTTGACAATATGCACACGATATTGCACCTTAGATGACAGAACCTTACCAGCCAAAGTTCTAAGCTAAAATTATTTCACATAGGAGGTTTTGTCCCGGCAGCGACGATATATTGATATTCAAATTGGTTCAACAATGCAAGAAAAAGTACATTTGCCATCGGAAGCATTTACAATGCATTGTTGTTGACAGTCAACAATATTAACAAGAGCTTGACAACAGTTAAAAATTTCGGTGGCAGTTTGGTATTTGGATGTTGGAGTCATAGAAAAATAATGTTTTACAATATCTAAAGTAGTAGAGAGGAGAGATCCTTCCTCCATGCTTGGTGGGGCTGAACCTGCCCTTCCCCACCCCAACAAAAAGCATTTTTACTTATATAAGAGAATTAAAACAGAGACATTCTGAAACTAAATGATGTCACCATTCTGTTTGTTCCAATGGCCTTGTCACTAGCAGGACCTAACTTGTCCAGACTTTGTAGCTCTAACCTACTTTTCATCATTGCTGTTCATCTTTTGTGTTAGTATGTGTACATAATGTGCCAACGTTGGCAAGTCCGTTCAGTGCATTGGGAGCTCGTTGGAACCATCACTATGTTGGTTTTGTAACATACACTTACATTTCTTCATTGTATGAAGACCAGTAACCACTAGAAATCATGCCGAAAGATAAAGCAGATACAAATATTCTACATCAGCAGTGGATATTTGGAGAACCAACTTTACACACAGAGGAAAAACAAGTATTTTGCAGAATATGCAAAAGTGTATATATTCCCGTTTTCAGTACATAAGAATCCGTCCTCTACTAATGATACAGAAAATATTAGAAATCACTCAATGGGAAGAAAGTACCATATTGGAAAAAGTTATATTTGCGACATCAAGAAATTAATAGCAACCACCAGGCAAAGCATTCAGATATCAAACAGGCCTATAGGCTGCAGTATTATGTGAATGATGCAGAGGTAATATGGATAAACCGTTATAAGTGATATGTGCCAGCTGAAAGCTTCAGCTTTAGCAAAGGGCATCATGGGCTTCAAACCTAGCCAGGGCTGGCTAACAAGATTTTTTAAAGAATTTTTCCTCCTCAAATTAGGGTGCATGGAATATATTAAGTTCATCCAAACTTTCCCAATTGCCCATGTTCTTTCCTATTTTGGCAAACACAGTACAACCATCAGACTTCAACTTTTAGAGATAGGCAAATAATCTATCCACACGTCACAGATTTTAAATGGTTTTCACTTTTACCCACTCAAACTTTTGTTTAGAAAATACTTTCAAACGGACTAGAGGGTGGGAAGCTATTATTTTAAATTAAATAACACCCTGCTTCAAGGAGACAAACTACCAAAAGTCAGAAAATCCGGAGACTCTTTTACGACATAACACGACTTGTTGCAAGGCATCACAGATGATGTAACTTGCATCAATTCAAGTATAGTTAACACATTATACTACTGTATTACTTTGCTGTTTTTGTTATTTATTCATAAATACTAAAAGTACGGCACATATCTGAACTTTTGAACACACAACTCATCCTCCTTCAACTTCCTAATCATTGTTAAAGACCGTAGTTGATTTAGTTCTCTTCAGAAACTCTTAACTAAGTTTTTTGCTAAAACTCACACAAATTTTAAGGTTAACAGTTTTCTCAGAAAGCACTGATGTAAACTGTCTTTTTGTAAATGTGCTAAAAATTGTCTCACACACTGCATTGATGTGGAATTGATAAAATGGCATGCATCCCTTTGGGAGTCGGTTATATTAATGCCCAGTGAACATCAATTTCTCTTCAACTATTGACAGAAAGAGAAAAAGCACCAAATTGTTTAGGCAATACAAAAATACTAAATTTGCTTTCAAAATCAGAAGATCGGTCTCAGCAATCAGGAGAGTGGAAGGAAGGATGAAAAGCTGGGAGCCTCTCACTTGGCACGTCTGAATAGATGCTTACTTTCTGTGGACTCTTCAGGCAGGTACAACATAGCCTAATCTGACTCTCTAGCTACCTTCCTTGAGCTCACAATCAGCTTGAAGGAGCTCAAGTGAAACACTGTTTTCAACACTGGTTGTTGCATATAGAATGTCAGACCAGAATCACTGAACTTTATCAGTCTAGAGTTTGTTAAGAGGTAAAACCATGCCCAGCCTAATGTGAAGGCTGGCTCCGAGGTCAGTTTTCCTGCTGCAGCTGTTGAAGGAGAATGAGGCGTCGTTTCTCCAACTCGCCCTCACTAAGTTCCTGTTCCTCCTTGGATGGCAGAGGAGGAGAAGAAGGAGATGCCTTGGTCTTGATTTCAGCCTCATCATCAGAATGCCCTCTTGGAGGAGGGGATGTTGATTTCCTCTTCTTCTTGCTCTTTTTCTGGTAAGAACTAGACTTCTTGGTGTATTGAGTGTCTGAGCTACTCGAGCGGCTTGCAGGCCGCCTTTTCGATTTACTCTGGTTCTGACGTCTTCCCCTGTCCCGGTCACGACCTCTGTGTCCTCTGTCGTCGCCTGAGTCTGTCACTGTGTGGGATCTAGACCTTGACCGAGATCTCTTCCTTTTCTTACTTCTCTTCGACTTCTTTGATCTCGAATGGTGGTGACTGCAAGCTTCCTCCACTTCGTGCTGATACTCTTTGAATATCCTCATCCGTTCGGACTCCAGAGTGATAGCCTCAAATGCAGGCTGGTCTTCGAGTTTATTACGGATATCTTCCCACGAAGTACTGTAATCAATATTGTAAGATTTTAGTATCGATTTGAAACCTGCTTCTAATTTCTTGAGACGTCTAGCTTCTTCCTTTAATCTTTCCCGCTCGCGAGCTTCGGCCTTCTCTAAGAATGCATTGTATGTCAGTTTGACATTACCAGCATCTAAAGTGGCAGATCTACGATCCTCGCATACAACAGTGGCAAAATCTTCAAAAGATGTGTTAACTTCAACATCAAAGCCTTTTTCTTTGAGAATTTCCTTAATAATTTTCTTCTCATCATGGAATCGAGATTTCAGGTCTTCAACATAAAATTTGAACAGATCAAGCGGAGTTGATCCTGGCTGCCCGAGCATGGCAGAGAAGCGAAGGTCAGCGCTGATCATGGGATAGAGTTCCACCCACAGAGACATTGACGTAAGCTTTCCCTGTTCATGAAGTTCATCCAAGAGCATGACGAAGGAATCCCTGTTCTTTCTTTGCTGTCTCTTTGATCGTTTCTTCTCACGTTCCTTTTCAGCCTCCTCTTCCTTCTCAAGCTCTCGTATGTGTTCCTCGAAGACAATCAGCGCATCTTCCTTGTCCATTCCCAAGAGACTCGCGTCACCAGCAAAAGCATGATTATCCAGCAACATCTGCTGGGCTTCTTGCCATGTAGTGCTGTATATAATATTAGTCATAGCATCAAGAACTTCTGACAAGGCTTTCATGTTGCGTTTTTTATTGATCTTGGCCTCCTCTTTCTCGCGTTTCGCCAGATTGAATACAACATCCTCGTGGATATCTCGGCGATCAGAATCTGCTACATTCTTCCAGACATCTAGATGACCAAATAGGTCTTCACATCGATAATATTTAGTAGTCGATGACATTTTCTCATTGGTCATAAGGAAATGTTCAAAGTCCTCCCGAGCCTGCTTTGCTCTCTGTCTTTGTTCTTCACGCTCTTCCTTCAGTTTTTGAGTTTTATATGAGTTGAATGCTTGCTTCTTCTCATTTAATTTCCTCAAGGTCGTGTACCTGGGATCGTTGGCTATGAGCTTCAGAGCACTTTCCCAGGATGCATTACTGGGTACATCTTTGTCTCGAAGCAATTCCTTGAAGGCTTCTATTGCTTCCTTCTTATCCTTGAAAACAAACTTTGGTTCTGGTGTGCTGTTATTGCTGAGTGAACCTGAGTCTTTGGTTGACGTACTGTCCTCGTCCACCACTTTCGCGGGAGGGGTAGGCATGTTGATTGCTGCAAGAGTAGCTGCCATAGCCTTGTCCAGAGCAGAGCCACTATTGCTTGATGTTACCGGTGGAGGCGTCTCCGATGGTGCGGGCATGGTGGGAGGCACTTGTGGAGAGCCCACTGCTGATATCACAGGGGAAGAAGTTCCTGGAGGCACAACAGCATCGGGACTAGACTGACCGGGAGGTGGGACAGAAGATGGCACAATCGGAGAAGCATCTTCGTCTGCTGCGTTTGTTGGTGTCAGTGTAGCAATTTTAGCCTTCAGTTCTTCTAGTTCTTTGGGTATTGTCCAGCGACTCTCTTTTGTTATGACATTGTGATAGTAAGTCTTTCCATTTTCAGAATGATATTCTTTCCATGGACACTGAGAAAGTAACAGTTCTGCAGGACTTTTAAGTTCATCTGGTTTGTCCCATAAACTCTGTTTGGTAACACAGTTGTAGAAATACGTCCGACCATCAGGTGCTTTATGTTCAGACCAGTCTGATTTCTTTGATTCTGCTTCTGAAGACGCATCACCAGAAGCAGAGGCATTGAGAGCGGGCGACCCTGCTGGACTACGGATAGTGCCGTTCAGCTGGGGAGCAGCAGAGATGACAGGGCCTTCTCCAGGTGGTGCTGGACCAGGATATCCAAATCCTGGCGGTGGGATAGAGAACGGAGGAGGAATCATGTGTGGTGGTAGTCTAACGTCTCCTCCAGGGCCCATCCTGACCCCAGGCGGGCCAAACGGCGGTCCTCGCGGAACTCCTGGAGGCATCCCAGGGGGGACCCCTGGTGGTACTCCTGGGGGAACTCCAGGAGGAACACCTGGAGGCAACAGTGGCGGACCAAATGGAGGAGGTCCTCCGGGTCCTCCAGGAGGCTGGGCCATTCTTCACCAAACAGTTGCAGTTGCCTCACTGAAAGCAAATGAAGTAAATGAGAAAGTTCAGCCAATGAAAACTTCTTAAAAGCAAGTGAGCTTCAATCAAAATAAACAGATCAACAAATAAAGAAAGTCAAAATAAGTATATTTATAGTCTGTGCAGAACTAGAATCAGGCTGACATTTTAAGAGGGCGAGATGCTCGGTGTTGCCATGTCATGTTACTCAATGAGGGCCTCTTTGCGGCAAAGTCAATACTGTACATTAAAGGTGATGAAAGCCAATATTTATCAATATCAGGAAATATAATTCCCGTATGACAGTTGCCCATTTACAATAATCATGCTTGTCTTTTCCTGTTTTAACTACAGTGTTTTTGCTTACTCCAACTACAGCTGCAGTTCTAGCCAGCATTTCATATACAGAAATAAGATGGATCATTATTACCTTTCTTCCATTCAAAGTACTTACATACATAACAAATAACGTCCCGACTTTGACCTTTTATAGGAATGCCTTCGCCAAAATGTTTCCTCTCTTCACTTTCCGTCACTGGATTAAAACTGAAAGAGGCTAGGCATATAATATTGTACCGGGAACAGTGGTACAGATCTAAGTCCTCGCAATTAAAACTTAAACTTTGTGCTACGCGCCAGCTCAACAGCAGATGACAGCCAGAGACAGCGAGCAGCCTGTGTGTGTGAGACGTAGAACGGGTTGACGTCACAGCCTGCCTCCCCGTGACAGAGAGAGCCTACGTCGGCATGGAATATTCAAAATGTTCTTCGGTTAATAACTTCTCTCACAGCAATAGTTGAATGAAATCAACATCTCGTGTAGCCCCGTATTCTACCTTCATTTCTACAAAGTTTGATAGAAATCCGACCAGAGACAGCAAAGTTATTAAGCGAAATGTAAAGACAGATTTTGGCTTGATTTGAGTATAAATTGACAGCCGTTTCCCTAGGCAGATATGTGTGTGTGTGTGTGTGTGTGTGTGTGTGTGTGTGTGTGTGTGTGTGTGGAGTGTGTGCGGCCAGCAGCGGGCGTGAGACCGGATCTTCTATGCCACAGTTGAACCCGTCGGTCAGCTCATGGGGACCGCAACGGTATGCAAGTGATAGTCTCATTTCGCCGAGTTCAAGACTTAAACTCTACAGTACCGAGTTCGAACTTAGAAAAATTTCAGCGATTCACAAGTGATAGTCTTATTTTGCCGAGTCTTAGACTTAAACATTGTAACACTGTGTGTGGACTTGTTTCCATGATATATGAGTGATAAAATCTCGCCTCAGTTAAGAGTGGTTTAACTTTAATGTGCCATAATTTTTCCAAGTGATTTATTATTTGAACGAATGTTTCAAACTCACATTTCTTTCAAGTGTTTATAACTCAAAGTTGATGTAATAATTCGAACAGTGATGGATTGTGAATGATATTCACCCCGCCAAGTAATTGAGATAATTTTGAGTATTTTATGCTTACAAACTTAGAATTTCTCAGACTGTGACAAGTAATTGATTAATGGACTGATTACAATTTGTGACTGCGTCACTGGACATATTTAAGTCGTGTGATTTTCCAATATTTTGTAGATACGCATTTAATCTATGCAGACCTTGAACTGTGAATTAATTTGAATTTATGAACTAGGTATTTGGACTGTGCGTTCTTCATAGACATTGAACTGTGTGTTAGTAATAGACTGTGAAACATTTATTTGAACTGTGCGTTCATAGTAGACGTTGAACTGTGTATTAATGACAGACTGTGGAATTACGTATTCGAACTGTGCATTCATGGTAGACATTGGACTGTGTTTAACATGTGCACTTACAATAAACAATGAAGCGTGGAATTAGACTGTGTATTCATGACAAGTAGTGAACTGTGCATTTGAACTGTGTGTTTACAATAGAAAGTGTATTTTCGTATAATCAAGTCTGGATTATGAAGGAATAGGATTCATTTCATTTAATTTCAAGTTAATGAACCAAATCGGTTTACGAATGAAAGACTATTTCTTTTCAAGTGATTGAGTTTAAATTGCACAGAAACTTAAAAAAATATCTTCTGTGTGATAATTCCAGACTGTTTCAAGTGTCACATTTTTTAAAAGTCAATTTATTGACATTTGACGACACTAAATTACAAGTGATTCTCTAGTTCAACATTCAAATCTGTTAATTTATATTCAAGAAACTCTTTCCGTGTCCCAGGTGAAAATGTGTACGGTCATACGTCATTTTCCATGCAACCAAATCTCAACACTCACATTACTACGTCATCTCGATCTTCTAGACGTCGTATGGATATTCAAGAACTTCTAGAATTTCCATTGTGGGAGGAATCGTGGTTCCATGGTGCAGAGAGGAGACTGATGGCAGTACAAGGAGAGCAGCCGGATTTCGAGTACAGCACCAGCCTGGATGAGGAAGGAATCTTTACCTGTATATCTGCTGTATGAAGGTGATATAACTTTGAACTTTGTTAATAAATTCAGAATTTTAACAAACTTAAAAATCATTTCAAGAAACCCTCTCTTCCTCTGCAAGCACTTCAATAAGAAACTGTACATGCCCTGCGTCTAGTTTCATGCTCGTCAAAGTACTGTATTTACTGTTAGAATATAATGTACAACTATAAGTTCGCTATTATTATACACACAGCACACAAATACAAACACAAAGTAACCTACACTGTTAAGGAACTGATAGCATAGTGAACACCGCTGGGAAAAGCTCTCTATTTCGTCACGTGTTAGGAAAACGGCAACATTGCTTTAAGCTTTTTCTCCCTTCTCTTCGCTGGCCCATGCTCTTTTGTGTTTAGTCGCATGCGATTGGTCAAATTCCGAGTTATCAAGGCAACCCAATAAGGCTTTCTTCCCACTCCATCCACATTACAGCTGGAAAACACATGTAAGCAACTTTCAATCCAATTCTAGTTCTGTGTGGACTATAAAAAACATATTAGCATTCTTATAACGAATACTAAGACCAGTAGTCATCAGCTTTAAACACACTGTTGGGCGTGCACTTAACAGTGAACTGTTGATGGTGCTCTGTCTTTTCATAATGATACAGAAGTTATTTTGAAGTAAAACTCATTAATTTTCTGTGTGAGTGAGCCAGATAGTGTAATAAATATTAGTGTTTAGTAATTGTAGAAGTACAATAGAGTAAAATAATATATTATTATTGGTCCACCTTTTCAATACGAAATGAAAATTACATAGGGACTAGTTTTGACCTAGTAATAGGTCATCATCAGCCTGAAGTAAATTAAAGCGTAAATATCGAAGAAAACATAAACAATGTAAACACAAGTACAGTCTTTTTAAAGGTACATACCATGTGGGAAGTTGAGTAGAGATATATTAAAAATAATAACTCTTCCAATTGACGAAGCACTGAGCGGAAGTTATGTAAAATTCGGTGCGCCGTATATTATAAAAGACCACTGTGCACTAAATGATGTAATAAAGAAGAATAGTAGATTGAATGCTGGCTTCTTCTTAGCTGTTGTTTATTCGAAGAAGATTACGTCGTATTTTATAAGGTATTGATAGACCTCAAAATACATGGATGTTGGAAAGGCTCTTCAGTTTTTTGGAACAAGGCAATTGTTGCGCGTGGAGGCTTAGGAAACCAGAGAAGCGCTATATTATGTTAAAAAATAGAGATCCTTAAAAAAGTCCTGTGCGTCGTATAAATTGTGGAAATGGAAATCGAAAAAACTTGGTTCTTAAGCGATAATGTTGTTCATTCAGAGATCAATTGAAAATAAAGAATCGTACCATTATCGCTTAAGAACCAAGTTTTTTCGATTTCCATTTCCACAATTTATACGACGCACGGGACTTTTTTAAGGATCTCTATTTTTTAACATAATATAGCGCTTCTCTGGTTTCCTAAGCCTCCACGCGCAACAATTGCCTTGTTCCAAAAAACTGAAGAGCCTTTCCAACATCCATGTATTTTGACGTCTATCAATACCTTATAAAATACGACGTAATCTTCTTCGAATATACAACAGCTAAGAAGAAGCCAGCATTCAACCTACTATTCTTCTTTATTACATCATTTAGTGCACAGTGGTCTTTTATAATATACGGCGCACCGAACTTTACATAACTTCCGCTCAGTGCTTCGTCAATTGGAAGAGTTATTATTTTTAATATATCTCTACTCAACTTCCCACATGGTATGTACCTTTAAAAAGACTGTACTTGTGTTTACATTGTTTATGTTTTCTTCGATATTTACGCTTTAATTTACTTCAGGCTGATGATGACCTATTACTAGGTCGAAACTAGTCCCTATGTAATTTTCATTTTGTATTGAAAAGGTGGACCAATAATAATATATTATTTTACTCTATTGTAATCACAGTTCAAAACGGATCTATCATTATGAAACTTATTTCTTTTAATTGTAGAAGTAACCGTAGTGATTAAAAAAAAAAATTTTACACTGAGTACTTTTGTTGGTGTTCCTAGATTACGTAGGCTAGGTTTACTTTGCTTCGATTTTGGTTGGGGGAAAATAAGAAATATTATCTTTTTTGCTTAAATATCTGTAATTTTGCTGGTAGAACAATAATACTAGAGGATCTTTCTGCTCCGCAGCATTAGTTATAAATTGATCAGGTGTGCCTTGATATAAAATTGCTCCACGCGCTGCCCGGGTATTATTCTGAACGTTTACTTTTAAGATATACGCTGACTGAGCAAATGTCATGGGATAGCGGAGCACTGATGCGCAGGTGTGTTGTCTGCACACCACACGCCCCCTGTGCCAGCGGCAGTTGTATAGGAGACCTTGTGAGCAGTTGCTGTGGATGGACAGGTGTAACATGGAACGTCGTCGTGAGCTGACACCGTTCGAACGGGGTATGGTGGTCGGTGCCTGACGGATGGGAAGTGCGATTTCGGAAGTGGTGCGGGAATTCGGCTTCACACGATCAACCGTGTCCAGGGTGTGTCGTGAATATGGGTGTCACCGTCCACAACAGACGAACGCCGTCCAGCCACCCTCGATGACTGTGACCGGCGACATCTGAGACGGATTGTCAATAGTGACAGACGGGCAACCGTGCAACAAATCACGGCTCAATTCAACACAGGCCATGCTAGACACGTCTCCCAGTGGACAATCCGTAGGGACATGGTTCTATGGGATATGGAAGCCGGCGCTGTACACGGGTGCCACTGTTAACCCAACGTCATAAGGCACAACGATGCGCATTTGTCGCCAGTCACCAGGGATGGACACTGGAACAATGGCGTAATGTGATATGGTCGGACTAATCACGATTTCAACTGCACCATGCTGATGAGATGCGCCGTGTATGGCGCAGACCACATGAAGTGATGGATCCCGCCTACCTCGAAGGTGTGGTCCAGGGCGCTGGTGTCTCTGTTATGGTCTGGGGTGCATTTTCCTGGTATGGAATGGGCCCCCTAGTTGTTCTAGAAGAGACTTTGAATGGTACGCGGTAGCTTGAGCTGCTCGGAGACCATCTCTACCCATTTTTGGCCTTCCAGCGCCCAAACGGTTCTGTGGTGTTTCAAGATGATAACGCGCCGCCACATCGCTCCCACGTCGCCCGGGAATGGTTCCGGGAACATGCAGCGGAGGTCCAACGACTGCCATAACCACCCAGGAGCCTCGATATGAACCCTATCGAGCATATCTGGGATGTCCTGGAACGCAGGCTCCGCGCCACGGATCCTGCACTCTCGAACAGACCAGTATTGGCGGCCGCTCTGCAAACGATTTGGTGTCAGCTGCGTCCAGAGAACTACCAGGGACGTGTCGACTCACTTCCACGGCGTCTCACTGCAGTTCGCAGGACCAGAGGAGGCCCCACACGCTATTAGGTGACTATCCCATGACATTTGCTAAGTCAGTGTATATTACCTGTTAATTATGTGTGACGATTTTTTTAAAAGATTTCTTTATTGTGACACTGATAATTTACAAACTTTCTTAAAAAAATTGTTTTGCATCGCACTGAGTCGTATGGCGACAGTGGGAGAGGAAAGGGCTAAGAGTGGGAAAGAAGTGACCGTAGCCTTAAATAAGGTACAGCCCCAGCATTTCCCTGATGTGAAAACAGGAAGACATGGAAAACCATTTTCTGAGCTGCCGGCAATGGGATTTGAACCTACCATCTCCAGAATGCAACTTGATAGCTACTTGCTCAGTTTTTACAAATTATTTTGAAGCTTCAGGGTTATTGTTGTGTGTTTAATTTGTTAGTTTGAGATTATTTTGTTTCGGGTGAAACTTCATCCTTGTGGCAGCCCAAATTGTCTGGGAAGTAACTGGTCTTTCAAATAATAAAAAAATAAGTGATAAGCATATGTATTTACATGTAGCATTATAGATATGGAGTATACGGTTCCAGCTGTCATTGGAACGGTCACCAATCAGCCTAGAGAACCCCAAAACTGTAAATTCAATTCAGTACGATACTTGTCATTCTGTTAACCGTGTACTGTTCACCGGATGCTGATGTGGAGATTTTCTTAAGAAAATTAGATCAAGTCCTTCATAACATTTTCGGTAGGAATAGCAGTGCAGAAGTAATACTTTGTGGTGATTTTAACATAGATTTTGCTGAAGAAAACCTTCCGTCAACATCACAACTACTACATGTTCTTCAAAGATGTAATCTAAAACACTTAATTTTTACACTCACCCGGGTAACTGCCACCTCAGCTACAAAGATAGGCAACATTTGCATTAATTTCCATTATTCTAAAATGCAAGCATCCAATATAAATTTTGGATTCTCAGATCATCATGCTCAAGAAATGGTCCTTTCACAGTTTCATCATAATCAAGAGCATTTACGACCAACTGTGCAAAATGTGATAAAGCAGACAAAGTACTTCTGCCAGCTCTGAACCCGTGTTGTGCAGTATTTAACAAGTTATATTTGATTAAAAATTTAGTAAGCTGATCTTTCATAGCACATTCAAAGGCATTTGATACTGTTGATCATGGGAAGAGATATGCCAGGATCAGTAACATATTAATTGGCCCCAAATATAGTACACTTGTCACGTAACTATTTAAGACGCATGAAAATATGCCATACTCAGAATACGAACATCATTTATATTGATGAATCTTGGGTAGACATTGAATTAAAGTTGGCCGCATAGTCTGGGTCACATACTATTAGCTTGTGTTCGGGAGATGGTGGGTTCAAACCCCAGTCCTCATTATGGTTTTCCGTGGTCTCCAATTTTCACATGGCAAATGTTGGGGATATATTTTAATGAAGGCTACAGTCGCTTCCTTCTCAGTCCTAGACCTTTCCTACCCTATCATCACCATAAGACCTTCCTACCCTATCATCACCATAAGACCTGTCTCTGCCGGTGTGACTCACACAGTGAGAGTATTCAAGGTGTTACAACCAAAAGCAACTCTTTAGAGCGATGCTCGTCCATGCTAGTTCTAAGAGTAGGTTATCGATGGTGCAAAGACGAGGTTTAAAGCAGGAAAGGCTGCAAGAGATTATCATGGCCAAATTAATGGGGTAAATTGTTATAAGTGGGCGAGTGAGAAATGCCTTCCTAATATCACCTCTAGAAGTGTTGACATACCTCTTACCATAGTACTGAAGAAAACAAAGTACCCTCTCGGCATGCCATTAAAAATTGTGGTGAAATGGCTAAAAGAAAACAAATATGTAATGTTTTATTAAGGAACGAAGAAACTGATCAAGGAGTTCCAAAATGCAGAAAAGTATATTGGTTTGATGAATTACTGAGATTGCATGGACATGCGGTCCTATGCTTGCCTCTTTACATAGGTGAACTCAATGCCATCGAGCTGGCCTGGGCCAAAATCAAATGAACTGTACGAGAGTAAAACTTATGGGCAACACCACATTAAAGAACCTGCCAACTGACTCAGTAACAATGCTGTTAATTATGTTATTAATGTTGTGTCCCATTAACTACTTTTTAATAATTTGACCTCCATATTTCAGCTAAGAAGCTGATAGATCATACTCCGCCATTCTTGTCTATCTGTGTGGCTCAGAGTATACAGGGAACCCACACATACCTGCACGCCTCTTCTCAGTTTTGGAGAATTTAGGAACGTATGTACGCAACTTGTCACTGGAAAAGGGCACATCTCTCAAATGGCAGGTGCCCTTGGCATCCCATCCATCGACTACCCATTGCGACCAACAGCGATATTCAAAAGTGTACACAACTGAATAAAGCCTGACCCCTACATGGTACCTAGGTATAAACAGATCATCATAATCTCTTCACCCAGAGGCTTATGGGCAATATGGAAGCAGTGTAGGCCTATTGGCTGTCTTGGATATGCCGCCTTCAACACATCCTTCCAGGAGCGTGGTGCACCAACTGGAGTTTCTTTATCCAGTGGGTGATATACACTATAAATTGAGGATAGTTATGTCCACCTTTTCAATACAAAAACAATGTGACGTCATTAACACATCACAAATTTATTACCTTTCAAACATTGGGACCGGTTTTGGTACTATTTGTATGCCATCATATTATCTTTTTTGCTTAAATATCTGTAATTTTGCTGGTAGAACAATAATACTAGAGGATCTTTCTGCTCCGCAGCATTAGTTATAAATTGATCAGGTGTGCCTTGATATAAATGAGGTATCCGAAAAACCCACGATATTGTTTGACACGCTCATTTCAGTGATCAACAATCTAAAAAGACCAATAAATCAACCAGTACACAAAATGGTGCGCAATATGCTCATCTACCATCCCCTCCGTAATCCACGTCCTCCCGACCAATAACCTCGCATTATCGCGATCCCCCTTCCCCTACATAACATGCTCCGCCCCTCTTCCAATACTCGTAGTCTGCTTTCTGCCTTTTCGGTAGACAGTTCCTCATCAGCTTCATTCTCGACAACATAGTGCTTAGGGTGAGTTTCTACTTAAACGAAAATAATGCCTATTAAACTTAGTTATTCTTACGCTAATACATAGTACATATATCTTTCTTCTTAGGTCCGTCTTGGATCGAGATATTTCTAGAACCTCAAAGACTTTGAATGTAATGGTCCAAGAAATTTTGGTTCACCAGTCCACTTCTATCAAGTCGATCTACGTTTTATGAACATTAGCATAAAAGACGGATTATTACATTACGAACATTGCTCAACGACATTACATTACGAAATAAGAAATTTATTCAATCCGAAATCCACCTAAAATAGAGTGAACCTGCAATCAATTCTAAGAGGAACTGTTTTGCTCACTATATATCTTCACTGAAAAAAGGGACCTCTACAATGGACAATTAATGTTTTAAATGTTTAAAATATCAGCCAAATTTATCATTTTATTCGACTTGTTATTAAATAACCAAACTATATTAATGCAAGTTATAGAATTACTACAGACTTATAATGTAACTTATCCCCATACTTAGTACAAATAGGTCACTGTTTTCCAATCTGACAGTAGGCGATTTCATTTTAATGCATGTCAATTTAGTATTATCGACCAAACAAATGCACTATTATCTTTAACGCCTAGTAGATATAAAAGTTTTTTAAAGATTGAAAATTGTTATCTGGATGCTCTATTAACATTTTGTAATATTTATAAAAACTGACAAAAGCTTTAACTTTAATTAAACAATTGTACAAAGTCATAATATGTCGCATAAAATATGCTACCAATTTTAATCTAAGGTTTTATGGTGTACACCAAAAAAAAAAAAAAAAATTTTAATAGTCATTGTAAGAATATGTTCATTTTATATATATATATGTTTTGTTGTAAGTTATGTTAATATTGTACTTAGGCCTTGTCACTAAGTTTCCTATGGCTGATGATGGCATACAAATAGTGCCGAAACCGGTCCCAATGTTTGAAAGGTAATAAATTTGTGATGTGTTAATGACGTCACATTGTTTTTGTATTGAAAAGGTGGACATAACTATCCTCAATTTATAGTGTAAATCTAGATTCAATATGGACCAAAATGAAGTTCTTAACTTTAAACAGTGGGTGATAAGTAGAATTTTCCTTGATGGCATCAATAAGGCTATATCTATCTTTTTTTGTATTCTAAGGAGTAGGCCAGCACACATCTCAAATGATCTTGGTCTATCCTTCTCAGTCATTCTGAGTGTCCATGTTTCCGAGGCACATGTAGTGATGCTCCATACATATTCTTTTATAAATCTCTTCCACGATGTTAGCATTTTTTTGCTTCCTACTAACACACAGAAGGTTTTCACAATTATAAGAATTGAAGTAAGGTCCACCTATTCAATACAAATTTAGGCTATTGTATTGAAGAATTGTGAATGTTTGTCAATACTGATCATAGTGAAATTCGTATCTTATGATACAGAAAGCTTTTTGGTGATGCAAGGATAGGGTGACCAGATTACAAGCATCAAAATATGGGACACTTGGACTGCCATTGATTATTAAGTCCTTATTAACATTAGAATTTCTTAACACGAGCTCACACCTCATAGTCTATTGTTTATTTATAAAAAACAAGTACTTATTATTATTATTATTATTATTATTATTATTATTATTATTATTATTATTATTATTATTATTATTATTACTACAGTGTAGTGGTAAGTATGACTAGCTGCCAACCCCAGAGGCCCGGGTTTGATTCTCGGCTCTGCCATGATATTTGAAAAGTGGTACAAGGACTGGAAAGGGGTCCACTCAGCCTTGGGAGATCAACGGACTAGAAGGGGATTCGATTCCCTCCTCAGCCGTCCTCGATGTGGTCTACCGAGGTTTCCCCACTTCTTTTCCAGGCAAATGCTGGGATGGTACCTAACTTAAGGTCACAGCCACTTCCTTGTTTATCCCTTCCAATCTTGCCATCCCCCTAAAAGACCCCTGTTCAGCATAGTAGGTGAGGCCACCTGGGCGAGGCACTGGTTCTCCTTCCCAGTTGTATCCACTGACCCAAAATCTCACGCTCCGGGACACTGCCCTTGATGTAGGTAACGATTAATGTGTCGTCACTTCTGTCACACATTTTGTCACGTTATACAAATTTTCGGATGACCCCCAGTCATAAGACATATTCATGTCAAAACACTGTTCACTATGCAGGATTATACACTGCCATTTTTACAATTTATAAACGCCTGTCTCAATGGCTTGTTATGAAGGTAATCCCAAAAATAAGGTATCCTATTTTTATAAATACATAGACCTATTTACTTCTACAATGGTTTACATAATTTTACAGCTTGAACATTTAGTTATTTTTCTACATAAGCACCAGTTCAGTCAATGCATTTTTGTAAATGCTGTACAGTTTTTGTATGCCCATGTCATACTAGCTCGCTGCCATGCTGCTCAGGAAGTTGTGAACCTCATCTTACACCTCGTCATCGGTGCTGAATCGCTTTCCAGCCAAATGTTCTTTCAACTTAGGGAACAAGTGATAGTCAGTGGGCACCAAGTGGGGACTATAGGTTGGGTGGGTGATGATGTTCCACTGACGCTGTTGCAGGAGAGCAACGGTTTGCCAGGCGACGTGCGGGCGAACGTTGTCATGGAGAATGTTTACGCCCTTGCTCAACATTCCTCTTCTCCGGTTCTGAATTGCTCGTCTGAGTTTTTTCAGGGTCTCACAGTACCTGTCAGCGTTAATTGTGGTCCCAGCGGGCATAAAGTCGACCAACAAAACCCCTTTTCGATTCCAAAACACAGTTGCCTAGACTTTACCGGCAGACTGTGTTTGCTTGAATTTCCATGGCTTTGGCGAAGAGGGTTGTCGCCACTGGCGTGATTGTTGCTTGGTCTCAGATGTAAAGTGGAACGCCCAGGGTTCGTCACCTGTGACAATTGAGTCCAAAAAGTTGTCCTGTTCGGCTGAAAAGCGTTGAAGAAATGTGCAGGAAGAATCAACTCATTGCTGCATGTGGTCTTCAGTCAGCATGCGTGGCACCCATCTTGTGCACACCTTTCAGTATTTCAACTTTTCCATTAAAATTCTGTGAGCGGCGCTTTGGGAAACCTCAGGAACCGAAGTGCAGAGATCATCCAGGGTGATCCGCCGATCTTCACGCATGATTGGCTCAACCTTCACGACTGTCTCAATGGAAATTGACAGTCTTCCGCTCCTTTGTTCGTCGTGAATTTCAGTCCGACCGGCTGCAAACTCTCTACACCGCTTACAAACGTTTTTGACATCCATGTACAACTCACCATACAATTCCGTCAATTGGCGATGGATTTAAATCAGCTCAGTACCTTTTGCGTTAAAAACCGAATAACTGCGCGCACTTCGCACTTGGCGGTAACATCCAATGGGAGATCCATTCTCAATGGCTGCCAAGACTGAGTGCCTCAGTGCGGCTTGTGCATGTTTATATTCAAGCGCGGGAAACACTCTTCACAATACTGTGACCAACAGCCACAAGAACAGAGTTCTGTATTTATAAAAAAAATTAGGAGACCTTATTTTTGGGATTACCCTTGTACATTTAGTGCCAACCAAAGAAACTGTAATTCCTTTACACAATGATAAATATACATCAGAGCTTTGCGATACGGTATTTTAAAATATACAAGACGGTTCACGAAAAACGGGACAGTATGCATCTTGTATATTTTTTGCTGGTACAACACAACACTTTAGAAAAAATAAGGGACAATCCTGTAAAATAAGGGACGTCTGGTCACCCTAGGCTGGGATTTGAACCCACCATCTCCCGAATGCAACCTTACAGCCACGCGACCCTAACCACACATCCAACTTGCTCGGCCACATCATTACTTTTTTTTTTTTTATGCTAGGGGCTTTACGTCGCACCGACACAGATAGGTCTTATGGCGACGATGGAATAGGAAAGGCCTAGGAGTTGGAAGGAAGCGGCCGTGGCCTTAATTAATGTACAGCCCCAGCATTTGCCTGGTGTGAAAATGGGAAACCACGGAAAACCATCTTCAGGGCTGCCGATAGTGGGATTCGAACCTACTATCTCCCGGATGCAAGCTCACAGCCGCGCGCCTCTACGCGCACGGCCAACTCGCCCGGTTACATCATTACTAACATGGGTTTAGATGTCTGATCAACGGTAGTAAATTAATATGCTTAGCTTGGCACATAAACAGGAAGAAGGCTAATAATTTGACATTTCACATAAATTCACTGTCCTAGTTTAGATAACTGCATTACCCAGCATTCATTACGATTAGGGTGTGAATGTTGTTGAAATGTAATCTTATTTTTCCCTTTGCATTAGGACGTTGCTCAGTAGTAAAGAAATTCATTCTGCAATGTAACGAACTATAACAATTTTTTTTTTCCCCCCTATTCTTTTGCATTTATGATCAGTCGTTATTTCAAACTTCAAGACGGTTTTAGGTCAATATACATCAGTGTTCTTCCCAGAAATTTTCAAGAGCCGGGTATCGGGAATGTGTAGCTGGGCATAAAAAATGGATATGACAAATTTTCAGTTTATTTCGCTCAAGGTATTAAACAGGTGAACATTAAATGCACAACTGAACTATGTTATCACAAACAAGACATAACAGAGTATTTTGAACTTCTAGTGTTCCACTGTTCGTTCATAATCATGTAACACCATTACAATTTCGTTGCTGTGGAGTGCCATACAGGTTTGTGACGTCATGTGGAATCGTGCGCGATCTCACGCTAATCCAGGTACCGCTCGGGCACGACACTATGTGGTAGTCAAGCTTAACATTTAAACTCCGATGTAATTAATGCAATTATTCTGACAATAATGAAGATTTGTCATTTAAATAAAGTTTTACAGTATTTAAATTTAAACTTGGAACATCCAATGACTCAAATATATATTAATATTATGGAACTAGCACATATCTAGGTTAAGTTAGCCGGGTGGTCATCGGCAGAGCGGTCCGCAAATTAAAAAAAGTTCTAGGGAGAACATTGTACATAATTTTGAAGAATTTTTAGATTATCTTGAAATGTGTTTTAATTAATGCATGTATTTTTTATTGCCAGACTGACACAAATCCACAAATGACAACATAAAAATTTATACATTTTTTGATATGGTTACATATGCTAAATATTGTTACGTGCCAACCTTGTGGTAGTCCCTTTTTAAGTACTTCCTGGAAGGGGCTAGTGAGTCAGACGACCAGGGACCTCCCAGTTGGTCGGGAGGACGGGGCCGGTCATTTTGTGTATTGTTCTCGTCGGCTGGTTTATCTGCGAGTTTCTGGGAGACGCAACAAGAATGTTCCACCCCTAGCCACCTTGTGAATATTCTGATACACATCACCCGAGCTATAAAAGGGAGGCATGCTGTGGACAGTCTGATAGTGTTGGGCTCCATGGTGGCGTCAGTGCTGGTGCTGGACTCGGGGTCAGAGTTGGGCTCCGTGGTGGAGCTATAGTCAATGTGGTGGAGTTAGTTTTGGTGCTGAACTCGGAGTCAGTGTTGGACTCCGTGGTGGAGTCATTGTGAGACTCAGTGTGTTGGGGTTTGGTAGCTGGGCTGAGGGTGACAGAGGTGTTGGCTGTCGCTAGTGTTCCAGTGAGGTCTGAACGAGGAGTTGTGGTTGTAGTGTTGGAGTATCCGGTGAGGAGCTTGACTGTAGATGGCGTACGGGACAGACGACTTTGTACCACCTGAGAGTACTGTGTGTTGGTATACTTCTGTGGACCAGGGGCCTGTTCCACAAAAGTATGGTCTTGTACATTACAAGTAAATTCTCTAGTAACTTGTATAAATACCAGAGTTTCTGTTCCACAAAAGAATTTTCTACAGTTGTACTTTACTACTCCATACTTACAAATTACCAGTGAATTTTTATAGGTATGTTCCACAAAAGTACTAGTACTTGTAACTTACTAGTGAATTGGGAAGTATTCTCTACCAGTGAAAGGACAATAATAAATAAACCTACTAGTGCTATTTAAATATACTTATTTTACATACAATTTGATAAATATGTGGTCTAGCAGTAGTGATAGTGATGGAGATGAAAATGAAAACTACCGTCTGTATAGAGAAAGAATAAACTTCCAGTTTAAGACTGTATTTGAATACAATGAGCGTTTTAGGTTAAGCACAATACAAGTGGAAGAACTTTTGATGGATATTGGGCATAGGTTAGAACATCATACAAACAGAAATAAATCTCTCTCTGCTAAACAACAGTTACTAACAACACTACATTGGCTAGGAAATGGTGGTCAGTACCATGGTATTGCAGATATGCATGGGATGGCAAAATCTTCAGTCTGTAGGTCAATACATTCTGTGGTAGCTGCAATAAATTATATAAAATTTCCTCAAATTGTTCGGTGGCCTGAAAATACTGAGCATATAGTGCAAGACTTCTACAATATAGCTCAAATGCCTCAAGTTGTGGGCTGTGTAGATGGAACTTTGGTGAACATTGATGCACCCCATGTTCATGAAGAGCAGTATGTTGATCGGTATGGAAAGCATTCTATTAACTGTATGCTTGTATGTGGGCCAGATATGAAGTTCTATTATGCCAGCGCAAATTGGCCAGGTAGCGTCCATGATGCTCGTGTCCTTCGAAACAGCAATCTCTTTCGAATGATGGAGCAAGGTTGGAGACCCTTTCCGCAGTCAGTATTGCTTGGCGATTCTGCTTATCCTTTGAAGGATTGGCTTATTACACCTAAACTGGTCGATTTAGATGAACTCAGAGTGCAGAGGTTTAACAGAGCCCATAAGAGTACAAGAAGATTAATTGAAAATGCTATTGGTATTCTCAAAGAGAAATTTCCCTGTCTTAACCATTTGCGAGTACATCCCGTTTTTGCAGCTAACATTTTCAAATGCTGTGTAACACTATGTAACATTTCTCATGGGGAGTTACAAATCAATGCAATAGACCTGCAGGAAAACAACATTGTGGATGACTTACCTGAGCCAGAAGATGAAGGTGAAGAACTTGCCGAACCAGCTGTAGCTTACAGAAGAGATCAGCTAATTAACACTTTTCAGTGAAAGTGATAATTCATCTGTATATCCAATTTATTAAAAACTATTAAGTACTAAATACTATATTGAAACAATACACTTCAAGTTATATTATGATATTGTTAAAAAAATGCAAAAAATTAATCTAAGACATTAAAGACCTAACTTTTAACCTATTACTTAGTATTGCTATTTTAATCAATCACTACTTCACAACCTTCTTCTAAAACTACAACACTGTCCACAGATAATTCAGGATAATATTTTTTTACTGTGTCAGATGGCTGAACGCAAAATTGCTTTTCCATTGCTAGCACTTCAAGGGCTAATTTTCTGTTTTTTAGGGTGAAGAAATCTATCTGCAAATCAATCTTCCTCCTTTTCTTTTCTGCCATGCTTTCTTCATGACTCTTACTAACTGTTTTCCTTGGTTGCCTCTGTTCACTACAGGAAAATGTTGGGGTGGAGATATCTACAACAGCTGTTGAGGGTGATTCATCGTAAGATTCTGGGACACTGAGGCTGTCAACGGACGGTGAATTTTTTCCAAGAATGTCCAAAACTTTATTGTCAATATCAGTCAATTTGGCATGTTTTCCACCACCTGTGCCAGTCTGCCTTTGATTATCAATCTTTGCCTACAAAAAAGAACTGTTATGTAGTAAATGTTAATATAATTACCCTAATTAAAATTGTGATTAAACTAAATTAAAATAAACCTAATTGAAGAATTTAAATAAAAACGTACTTACTAGTGTCACCTTCTTGAAATTAGGCCAGAATATATCTCTTACGTACATCCAACTTTTCCCCTCAAAAGCTCCATGAGCTTTTCCCAAGTCAAATATTTCTATCCAGGCATTTACTTTGTCTTGTTTTTTGAGACTCTCACTGAATGCGCCGAAAAGAATATCTTTTCTTCTTTCTATTTCCTTCAAAAGGAATAACTTTGTTTCTCTTGACACCATTTTTACAATTCTTGCAGAGTTTGCAATTTTGTAATAATTAAGTTTGGCGCCGAATATCGTTACTAGCGGCATCTGCTGCCTAATATGACAGACTATCGCGGAACACAAGCGAGCATGCGAGGATCGCGGAAGAACAGAACAGAATTTCCTATCATCAAAGAAACAAACTGAAAAATAACATTGTAGCATTACGAAATTCACAAAAATATTAGAGTTCTTTGAATGTTTGCCGCATAACTTACCTTAAAATACGATATTACGATAAATGAGACACACATAACCTAATTTAATGAACGGAATACGAAGATGAACAGCTGATTCATGTTATGACGTAGTATGTTTATTGATATGTCGTCACTTGTAAAACTTGTAACAATTCACTGGTAATATACAAGAGACTATCAATCTTTTGTGGAACAGAAATGTACAACTCCATACATTACAAGAACCCACACTAGTAACTTGTAATGTACAAGACCATACTTTTGTGGAATAGGCCCCAGGAATCATCACAGTCAGCAACTGGAGCAGCTATCATGAGTGTAATTGGAATGGTGTTAATGATCGTTTTGTGAATACTGCCCTGCTGGTTAGCACTGTTGAGCTCTTGCTGTTTGTTTGTTCACTGTGTCAGACTGTGTTACTGTCTCTGGAATCAAACAAAGGAACATTTATCGCGTGCTGTATAGCCAGTAGCACTATGTTCGAACCTAGCGGTGTGCATGAGCTGCTGTGTGGGGCAACTGGATTTGGAGAAGTGAAAGTAAGGAGAGCTTGTGAATGGGATTACAGCCCTCTCACATAATTCCTACGAGCTGGGACTCCCTACTTTGTGCAAAAAGAGAGACTTGTAAATACAAAGCAATTAGTCAGTGTGGTCATTCATGGTTGAATAGAATTGTGTGTGTGTGTGTGTGTGCGCGTGCATTTATTGGGTCATTCTGAAATAAAATGGAGTAATACTGTAAAACAGACTGTGTTTTATTCGTAACAACATATTTCATGACCAAGCAAACTGCCAGCAGTGGGTGATTAAGAAATGGTAATGAAAGGATTTATACCTGTGAGTCTTGTGTTTCCAAGATATGTCCAAGAACACAATACAGAACTCTGATAATTAGGAGAAAGTGTTTCCTAACATGTCTCAAGCCCAAGGAATGCACCAGCCTTCCACCACTTCAGCAACCACTCATTCATCCCTGCGTACGGTTCAATGTTGTATATGCCAGGTAATGGTAAAAAAATACAGTACTTTCACACCTCTACTCATTCCTTGTACCCTAATGAATATTATCTAAAAGAATTTCACAACGCCTACAAGTGAAATGGCAATGGTCAGCTTCTTTACCATAACCCTGCCAAGTAAATTAGGAAATTATTATTTCTGTAAAAAACAAGAGCTGTACAGAGAACAGAACAAGGATATATTACTTGTAAAACCATTGTTACAAAGTCACCAGTATTCAGTTTGGTCAAATATTCCAAAGTACTTTTAAACTTATTTTATATAATTTTCCCATGAATTTAAGGCACTTTATTGATAATCATAGGATATAAACTTCATGGTTTTGATCCGTATTGAATTGTGATCACAATAATAATCTAGGGATTAGTTTCGGCCTTGGCTGACCATCATCAGCCTTAATGTAATACATCTAATAACTAAACAAATGCACAAACACACAACTGAGATAAACAAATGTACAAATACACAATTAGCATTAAAAATCTGGGATGAACTATGTGTAAAATTTGAAAAATAAATTAGGCCCTAAATTCTTAGCATCTGGAGTATGCTCATCATCCAAACTCTTTCGTGCGATAATATTCATAGAATTGTCAGTTGCATCACTGCTAATCATTACAATTTCAACTGCAAAATGGGAACTGGTAAATGTTGATTCTGTAGTCAGGTCGTCAATCACCAAATCTACTTGAGTGGTATTAGCAGTATACAAGCCACTGGACGCCACTGTAAATAAACACCAGCTAACACTGAACTGCTAGATGGTGTTTCCACATCAACCAACGTAAATAAAATGTAATGTTCCCGTAGTGCTTGATAAATTATGCTGAAATGCTGTTGGACATTGTCAGGTTGGCACATGAAGATATGGTTAAAACTGACACATTCTTAATTTGTGACTGGTATAAATTCGCAATTCATTATGGTGTCCATGAAGTTAACCTGAATAAATGATAGATAAAATTAATGAACTGAAGAAGAGAGTGTGTTAAGTCAAATGCCATAGGTTATATGAGACTTACCTCTCACCGCGGCATGAGGTGCGTGGCCTATTGTTGTGTGCCTCATACTAACGGTTGAGAGAGTCAAAGGAAAAGCAAGGGGTGGGGCAAGGGGAGAGGGTGGAGGAGAAGGAGGAGCAGAGGAGGGGAGGGGGGAAATAAGGCAGGGCCAAAGGATGTGGGAAAACAGATGGCTACTGAGGAAAGGTGCTGTGAATAGTATGAGAAACTGAATTATGACTTGTTGGTTTGACGTTTCTATAAATAGGAATTAGGCCAAATAGGATATTTAGCTTTTCTGAAATGTCATTATGATTCGGGTTAAAATATTGATCTATATGTATGAAACAGCTTTCAGTAATGTTAAGGAGGGGTCCTTTCTTGATGATTTTGAGAATTTCCATATCTTGTTTTATGTCTGTGAATTTGTGATTATAGTCATACATGTGCTGTCCTACAGCTGAAAATTTACTGTACTTCAGGGCATTGACATGTTCCAAGTACCTTACTTTAAAGTTCCTCCCCATCTGTCCGATGTAAGAAGAATTACAACTGTTGCAAATAATCCTGTATACTCCTGACTTTGAAAAACTATTGAACTTGATTATGGATGTGGCATTATGTAAGACTTGTGCATTCCCATTGTTGGTTTTGAAAACTACTTTTACATCGTGCTTTTTGAAGATGTTGGTGACTTTGTAAATTTGTTCGTTGAACGTAAAGATAGAAAGGGATGAGTTGTTTTGTTTATCCTTTTTTCGAAGTGGTGGAGGGGCGATATTTATATTTATTGATTATTCTTTCAATAAAGAAACTGTTGTATCCATTAGATTTAGCTATACTACAAACGGTGCTCAACTCATTTTTAAGGTCTCTTTTAGACATTGGAACATTGAAGGCAAGGTACACCAAGCTGTTGTACGCTGCTCGTTTGTGAATTTGGGGGAGTGAAGAATCGTGACGGATTGTAGTGACTTTGGGTGGGTTTTCTGAAAATCTTATATCTTAAGTACCTTGGGTGCCTGATAATAGTAAAGTCTAAAAAATTAATTTTCCATCCATTTTCGGATTCAAGTGTGAATTTTATATGCGGGTCAATGTTATTTAGATTAATGAGGGTGGTAGTAGCGTCTGTAACGCTCTCATCCATAATTACTATGGTGTCATCTACATATCTTGCTCAGAAAATGATGTTGTCAAAGTTAACATTATTATCAATTTTGGTGTGTTCCAAAAAATCAAAGAAAATCTCAGCTAAGATTCCTGAGGCCGGCGATCCCATAGCCAATCCTTCTTGTTGATAAATAACGTTATCGAAAGTGAAATAATTGTTGCTTATAATTAATTTAAGCATAGACATGAAATCCTGTATCTCTAATATACTTAGGTCGCTGTATTTGCGTAAATTGTTTTGAATGATGAGGTATACCTTGGAGATTTATATGCTAGGATACATGTCTACAATATCGAATGAGTGGATTGAATGTTAAACTTTTTTTAACTTATCGATCAATTCTTTAGTATTTCTGATGGATTTGTTCGACAAAAAAAAAACTATAGTTCCTTCTTAAAAATCTCTGAATGATTTGTGATGCTTTATATAACGGACTCAGTCTATTTATTGATAATTTTCAGCAATTCTTTACTCCAGCCTCTAATTATAACACTGGATTGGCACCCACCATCCGAGAGTTTTACCAAACAAAGTTACCGTTAAAATATGCCACTTAGTGATGTGTCAAAATACAGTACATCCACAATTTCTACAGGTGAGAGAATAAGGTACCAGTACACAACTTTGATAAATGTTGGTTAAGCTCATATTGTTAACTTCACCTAGGCTAGTGACACACACAAAGCATGAACTATGGCCATCCCTCTTCTATCATTGGTTGATGAACCAAAACAGTTTAGATGGTATATGGCAGTTAATTCCATGTGTTTGGTGTCTAACCTTCCAGGCCTACATAGTAATGATACAGTTGATGCATTACATCCGTGCAAATCTTGTTCATGCACATTATATTATTCAAAACATGCCAAAGAAAAGTAGAATTGTATTAGTGAAGATTATGTTGACAGACAATAATTCATCCCTCACTCTTTAATTATGCACTCACGCCATTGAGCCGTAATGGTACAACACAGGCCCTTATAATGTTCTGATCCGGCTACCATTGTACCTGAATGCTACGAACAGTGGCTATGACATGCCAAGCACATGTCTCCACAATTCCACTAATAACCCTAGTTACAAAGGTAACTGGTCTCACGGTGGAGCTAGGGAAAATATTTCACAGGGCAACATAGTTATTTTGACCCACAGCCTTATGCCCAATATTCACAGTCAAGCATACGGTAACTCTAGCATTATGATAGGTTTTAGGAGATTCGAGGTTCAATGTTGTGCTAGTCCGGCTTCTTGTGCGAAGCAAAGTAGTAATATTTAAGTTACAACTTTTCATACATATTATTCGAATCGAGTTTCAAATAAAGTACCTATGGGTAGATGGGAAGCCGATACATATTTTGGTTGTAATAAGACGTCAAATACAAAACCACGGCCCATATGGACGCAATGCGTACGACTGTTGTTAGGTTAGATCTGCAAAGAGTGCGTAAGGACAAATTAATAATCGTTACTTACCACAAATTTCAACAGCAATTTAGCAGAAAGTTATCAAGGTAGCAACTTTAAATCTCCGTGCAGTTTCGGAGCCAATAAAAAAAACAGGCACACAAAACAAAATAATTATTAACCATACTCGCCGGCCACCATCTTAAATAAATCAAGCTGTAAGAAACACTAGAATAACGAAACCTACCATGCAAGTACAAAGCGCAAATTCAAATGGCATAAAATTTCAGTCCTACGAAGTTTGTAGGTGGTTCATTTCATACAAATTTGAATATATTATGTTTGCATTTATGCGAGCATGTTTCTTCCCCGTTATTATCACTGTTTACTACAACGGAAAGCTAAACACGAGATTTCGGTTTCAAAGTTTCGTTTATAACATCTTCCTCGACAACTTGGCTGTCAACAATTAAATTAGAGCTCGAGTTCACAGCTTGCCTTGCTTATGACCTTAATGTCTTCTTCTTCCTGGTCCTTTTTCCAATTACTTGGGCTCAGCATTTTGTATGGAATTTGCCTAGTTTTACGACCAGATACCCTTCTGACGCCCGCCCTATCATGTGGAGGGATGTACAGTATTTGCTGTTGTGTGTTTCTGAGATGGCTGGTATTTAAGCGTTATGTTTGTTGATGAAGAGAAGTACCCTATATTAAACGAATACTAACACCCAGTCCCCGAGCTACCATGCGCAGTTAAAATGCGATACTCGACCGGCTTTCGAACCCGGGACTCTGAACTGAAGGCAACGATGCTGACCATTCAGCCGAGGAGCCGGAGTGATGACCTTAATGTTTTATTTTTATAGGGTTGGAACATTTAATTCTGTCCACCTGATTCCAGCTGAGCCTGACATAGCTTTCTCTTCCTTTAACAAAGCTCCTCTCTTTGATTGTTCTTATCCAATAACTAACCTAGCAGATTATCAGAATGCTAGAAAGGAATATAAATTTCTAATAAAACAAAAAAGAGTTGAATACGAGGAAAGGCAAAATCTTGAACTAATAAAGCAAATTGAAGAAGATCCGTATAAAGCTCTCCGCACAAGACAGTCACGCTTTCCAACGGACATACCGAAGGAGGTTTGGGAAGCACACTTGGAACAAACACTACACTACAATAACACAACACCTACAACCATTACAGATGATGAAATAGAGCAGTGCACGCCCTTCTCAATAGCTGAAGTAAAGAAGGTTATTGAGGCCACGAGGAATCATAGAGCTGCAGGTCCATCTGAAAGCCTCAGCACCATACCTATTGCTAGTATGGACAGAGCTGCTGAACAAATGTCTAGAGACAGCGAAGATTCCATCATCTTGGAGGAAGTCAACCATAAAGATGCTCTATAAAGGAAAAGGAGAGGTGAATAGATCTGAGTCCTACAGAGGAATTGCACTGGAACAAGTAGGTTTTAAACTGCTTACGAGATTGCTGACCCAACGCATAGGCACAACAGTAGATCCGCTTTTGCCGGAAGAACAGTATGGCTTTAGATCAGGCAGATCAACTTTGATGGCAGCTGGAAATCTACTTCAAGACATCCACCGAGCAATTGCCGAACATCGAGGGAAGATGTATGTAGTTTTCATTGACTATACCAAGGCCTTTGACAGAGTAAACAGGACAAAGATGCTGAAGAAGCTGGAAGCTTTAATTGGAAGAACATGGCTGACAAGACTAGCAGTTAATATATTAACAGAAAATTTCGTACAAATAAATGACAACCTTTGTACATCCAAATGATTGGAGTGCTTCAGGGCAAACCACTGAGTCCATTAGTATTCAATGTCCTAACGCATGATGTGACAGCCAAGATCAAGAGATGCACTCAGAGTGTAAACGCATACATATATGCCGATGACATGGCATTGGCCTCAGAGAATAGAGATGAATTGCAGAGTGCGATGGATCTCATCACAGAATGGGCAGATGAGAATGAAATGGCGCTAAATATAAACAAAACTGAGTTAGTAGTATTCAGAAAAGGTGGTAAATTAGCAAAACAGGACTTTATACAATGCAAAGGACAGAGGCTCAGGAATAGCAATGCCAACAAATACCTCGGAATCACAATTCAAGTAACTGGAACGTCTTTCTCGATACACCTGAGGGAAAGAATAGCCGCAGCAATTGGAAACATCAACGACATCAAGCAACTACCACGTCTGTCCCTGGAGACAGCCATGCGACTTTTTGTAATCAAGGTTATGCCTGTAGCCACATATGGTCTGGAGTTAATATGGGAGTTCCTCTCGAAGAAACAACTGCAAGAATTGGAAAGTCTGAAAGCGAGGTTCCTCAAGCGAGTTCTAAGCATCTCGAAATACACTCCATCTCGACTAGTCTATGTATTCACTAAGTTTTACAATATTTAAAATTCTTCCACCGTTTTGATACTTTTTGCCTTTTGGCAAATTTTTTTATTTGTCAACAGTACATGTTTCGTTCCTTATTTAGGAACATCCTCAGCTGTTATTGTAGCTTAGGTGAATTGCTAAGATTTAAAACACGTTAATTTGATTCATTTAAAAACTGCTAAAAATACCAATTAAATTAAATGATATTAAAAACAATGTAGGGGTTAGTGTGTTAATGATGTGAGAGCGGATGATTACATAGTTGGTCAGCTTAAAAACTATGTCTATTCATTTGAATACTTGTTAAAAATTTCATTTTGTTACAATAAAAAGTCTGTTTGCGGTTAAAAGTTTTTAAAAATGTTTGACTTCGTAACACTGTTCAAATTATTGAATTTTTTATCTTCTGTTCCTTCCAGGTAAGTTGTTATATATTATGAGTTTGCTTATGGTGCCTTTGATTGAGTCTAATGTGGAACTTTGAAGCTGATTGCTGAACAATATTTGTGAAGGGAGCTTTTTTTCAATTTCTTGCTATGTTAGACTCCAATTCCACTGTGACCCTGGAGGGACGTTTGTTGCTGCTTTGCGTCTTCTATAGAAACGTGTTTTAAATCTTAGCAATTCACCTAAGCTACAATAACAGCTGAGGATGTTCCTAAATAAGGAACGAAACATGTACTGTTGACAAATAAAAATTTTTGCCAAAAGGCAAAAAAGTATCAAAACGGTGGAAGAATTTTAAATATTGTAAAACTTAGTGATTAAATTTTGATACAGAAAATGAAGTTGATTACTTGCTAGTCTACGTATTGGCGAGGGAAACGTTTTTAGTGGAGGATGTAAGACTTCACCTACTGCTACCATCCACAACAAGTTATCGGGAACTCTTACAAGAACTGAAAGAAAAAAGAGCAGATATTGGGATGGATTTCTACGGGACAGATGCCATGATCAACCGTGAATGGACACGCACAGGATATGACTTACGGCATACCGTTACGAGGTTTGCCATACATGGGTTTCATCATAAAGTATGCCAGACCTTGAATTATCATGAACCAGGCCCGGATTGCGTGTGTAGACTCTGTGACCAACACCGTGAGAAGTATCACACTTTACAGTGCAAGCGTAGGCAACAACGATCACCCAGCTTGCTAATGAATAGTGGAAATGACAATTAAAAGTGCAAAAAACATTGTGACAATAAGTGGAAAGATATTTTATTTTATTTATTTCTTATATGGCCATTGGATGCAATAAAATTCGTATTATTATCCAATCACGTTTAGTCTAGGCTTACCCTTGTTCCCTTTGACATGATGGTAATAGATGTGCATGGTCTGGGGAGTATTCAATTTTCCAACCATTCATGCTTTTGCCAAGAGACATCCTCACTGTTTGAAAGTTCAGATATTTTCATTTTTTGATTAATGTTAAGAAGGGATAATTAATCTATCATTGTTTACCTCAGTGGGTGGTGATTGTAGAATAACATAAATGGTATCCACTGCCTGTCATAAGAGGCACCTAAAAAGGGCCTTTAGCCGAGTCCTGGCATTGCTTCCATTTGCTTGTGCAACGATCCTCACTTTTATCTATTCTATCTGACCTCCCTTAGTCAACTCTTCTTCTTTTACAACCCTAACAGTATTAGAGCGTTCGGGGCCTAGGAGTCTTTCATTTTCACACCCTTTGCCTTTCTTAGGTTGATACCCTCATTTTTTGAAGTGTTGAAACCCTTCAATTTCCCTGATTAGTGAATAGAGGATGGTTGCCTAATTATACTTCCTCTTAAAAAAAATAATCACCAACACCAACTTAGCTGGAGCTGCTATGGTGCGAGTGCAATGTAGGTTCACACTTTGCTGCTATCACAGCCTCTACCAATCTAGAAAGACTTTCCAATAAGTTTCGGCAGATGTCTGCTGTATTTTTTCCATTTCTCCAGTAACATTGCAAACAATTCTGCAGACATTCTGAGGCAGTCTGGTCAGACTATTAACCAATGCAGTAGCTTGTCCCAGAGATGCTTCCTCAGAAAAACAAGAAAGGACTTAAGAACTTGCAGATATGAATACTGCTTTGGATAGTGAAGTTACTGCAGAGAATAAGGATCAACAAACTTAAGTAGTTTGGCCACATCTCAGAAACAATAATCAAGAGCAATGATGGAATGGAAGGGGACTAGTAGAAAACCTAGGTGAATAATGAAAATATGCGCAATGAGAGTAGAGTGGAATGGTGGAAGAACAGGCAGTCAGATAACGAGTGTAGTAGAGGAAGAAGAATATTTTTTGCAAGAGCTGTCTTAAGGTTTTATGGAGCAATGAGGGACATCGTAGTCAGGATGGTTATGAATTTCATGTTTTTGGTCCGTATTGAACAATATATAAGTAATAATAATAATAACTTAAATGTTTCCACCTTTTCAATACAATATATTCACAAATTTACAAAATTATACGGTACTAGTTTCGACCCATCTAGGGGTCATCATCAGCCGTATTGAAGCAAAGATCATTTGTGGCGAAATCCTAAGACAATATTATTTTAAAGAATAACAAGTGAAATGAGATGTTATGGTAATAGTTAATAATACAAGGAATATACATAATAAGAGGTTTTTAACAAAGAATAAAGTATAAATGGGGTGTTGTAAAAATTATAATCATGGAAATCAGTAAGTTCTTGTATTGAAATGAAATATGGCTTAGGAAGAGGGCTTAAGGTGGGGCTGAAGGGTGCGGGAGAAAGTGTAATTGTCTTGGAAAAGTACCTTTGATTAAATTTAGGATTGAGTTTAGGTTGGCTGCATTATTGTTTCTGAGGAAAGTGATAAATAGATCGAAGAGTATGTTGGGTTTCTCTGAGATTTCATTGAGATTGTGACTGGCATTAAAGTATTGGTCTAGGTGTATGTAGTAATTTTCCATTATGTTCAGTAAAGGGCCCTTGTTTGCTAATACGAGGATGTCCATGTCTTGTTCAATATTGGTGAAATTATGGTTATAATCTTGCATGTGTTGGCCGATGGCTGAAAACTTGTTGTATTTTATTGCGTTAGTGTGCTCGTGGTATCTGATAATGAAGTTTCTCCCGGTTTGCCCGATGTAGGTTTTTTTACAGGTGGTACATTTGATCCTATAAACTCCTGATTTTAAAAAACTGCTGGTCTTGTTGATGTGTGAAGTATTGTATAAAACATTCATGTTCTTATTGTTGGTTTTGAAGGCTATTTTAACGCCTTGTTTCTTAAAGATGTTGGTTAACTTGTAGATATCATTGTTGAACGTGAAGGTGGAAAATGTTAGAGGTTTGGTTATTTCTTTTTTGAGGGTAGTTTTTGGGCGATGTTTGTGTTTATTGATTATCCTTTCTATAAAATGATTGCTGAAGCCGTTGAATTTTGCGATTCCGCGGATTGTGTTGAGTTCGTTTTTTAGATCTTTATTGGACATAGGTATGCTGAAGGCTCGGTGAACTAGGCTGTTGTATGTGGCTCGTTTGTGGGACTGGGGGTGCACTGAATCTTGGCGAATGGTGGAGGCTGTTTGAGTGGGTTTTCTGAAAATTTTATAACTGAAAGAATCTGAGTTTCTAGTGATGGTTAAATCTAGAAAGTTGATTTTTTGATTTGATTCGGATTCTAGTGTGAATTTGATATGAGGATCAATATTGTTGAGTCTTAAGAGGGTGGTGGGTGCGTTAATTGATTTCTCATTCATGATTACAAAGACATCGTCGACATATCTGGCCCAAAAGAGAATGTTTTCGAATTCGTTGTCAATTTTGGTGTATTCGAGGAAGTCCAGGTATATTTCTGCTAAGATACCTGAGGCCGGTGACCCCATTGCCAAACCATTTTGTTGATATATGACATTGTCAAAAGTGAAGAAGTTATTGTCGATGATAAGTTTTAATATTGTGATAAAGTCTTGTATCTCTAGTTTGCTTAAGTGGCTGTTTTTGTTTAAATTGTTTATAATTATCGGAATTAATTTTGATACTTGTATGCTTGGGTACATGTTTACAATATCGAAAGAGTGGATGGAGTGATCCGGTTGCAAATTGAACTTGTTTAGTTTTTTTACTAGCTCAGATGTGTTTTTAATAGACTTTTTGGATAAGAATTGATAATTTTTTCTTAAGAAACATTGGATGAATTGTGATATTCTGTATAAGGGGCTTGGTCTATAGTTGATAATTGGCCGGATGGGAATTCCGGTTTTGTGAATTTTGGGAAGAGCTTTAGCAGTGGGGAGTCCTGGGTTCATATGTATGAGTTTGGATTTTTCCTGTTCGGTAAATAAAAATGAAGTGTTTTTAAGAGTTTGTTTAAGTAGTTTTTGAATTTTTTGGGTGGGGTCTTTTTTGATTATGGAAAATGAGCTGTCTGTGAAAAAGTTTTTTGTTTTTTCAATATATACTTTTTTATCCATGATAACTGTTGCATTGCCTTTGTCAGCTTTGGTTATGATGAGTTCGTTGTCTTTAATTTTCTTCTTGAGGGCGTATATGCGCTTTTGTTCAGCAATTTTTTCTTTATTATTGAGGTTATTTGCGGGGTTGGTTAAATTGTGGAGGATATCAGTGATCACAGAATCAGAGCTAGCCATCAGCAAAATACCGGAAGACACGCAAAATGAGGTTAGAACCGATGTTAAAAGGAAACTAACTGATATCCTCCACAATTTAACCAACCCCGCAAATAACCTCAATAATAAAGAAAAAATTGCTGAACAAAAGCGCATATACGCCCTCAAGAAGAAAATTAAAGACAACGAACTCATCATAACCAAAGCTGACAAAGGCAATGCAACAGTTATCATGGATAAAAAAGTATATATTGAAAAAACAAAAAACTTTTTCACAGACAGCTCATTTTCCATAATCAAAAAAGACCCCACCCAAAAAATTCAAAAACTACTTAAACAAACTCTTAAAAACACTTCATTTTTATTTACCGAACAGGAAAAATCCAAACTCATACATATGAACCCAGGACTCCCCACTGCTAAAGCTCTTCCCAAAATTCACAAAACCGGAATTCCCATCCGGCCAATTATCAACTATAGACCAAGCCCCTTATACAGAATATCACAATTCATCCAATGTTTCTTAAGAAAAAATTATCAATTCTTATCCAAAAAGTCTATTAAAAACACATCTGAGCTAGTAAAAAACTAAACAAGTTCAATTTGCAACCGGATCACTCCATCCACTCTTTCGATATTGTAAACATGTACCCAAGCATACAAGTATCAAAATTAATTCCGATAATTATAAACAATTTAAACAAAAACAGCCACTTAAGCAAACTAGAGATACAAGACTTTATCACAATATTAAAACTTATCATCGACAATAACTTCTTCACTTTTGACAATGTCATATATCAACAAAATGGTTTGGCAATGGGGTCACCGGCCTCAGGTATCTTAGCAGAAATATACCTGGACTTCCTCGAATACACCAAAATTGACAACGAATTCGAAAACATTCTCTTTTGGGCCAGATATGTCGACGATGTCTTTGTAATCATGAATGAGAAATCAATTAACGCACCCACCACCCTCTTAAGACTCAACAATATTGATCCTCATATCAAATTCACACTAGAATCCGAATCAAATCAAAAAATCAACTTTCTAGATTTAACCATCACTAGAAACTCAGATTCTTTCAGTTATAAAATTTTCAGAAAACCCACTCAAACAGCCTCCACCATTCGCCAAGATTCAGTGCACCCCCAGTCCCACAAACGAGCCACATACAACAGCCTAGTTCACCGAGCCTTCAGCATACCTATGTCCAATAAAGATCTAAAAAACGAACTCAACACAATCCGCGGAATCGCAAAATTCAACGGCTTCAGCAATCATTTTATAGAAAGGATAATCAATAAACACAAACATCGCCCAAAAACTACCCTCAAAAAAGAAATAACCAAACCTCTAACATTTTCCACCTTCACGTTCAACAATGATATCTACAAGTTAACCAACATCTTTAAGAAACAAGGCGTTAAAATAGCCTTCAAAACCAACAATAAGAACATGAATGTTTTATACAATACTTCACACATCAACAAGACCAGCAGTTTTTTAAAATCAGGAGTTTATAGGATCAAATGTACCACCTGTAAAAAAACCTACATCGGGCAAACCGGGAGAAACTTCATTATCAGATACCACGAGCACACTAACGCAATAAAATACAACAAGTTTTCAGCCATCGGCCAACACATGCAAGATTATAACCATAATTTCACCAATATTGAACAAGACATGGACATCCTCGTATTAGCAAACAAGGGCCCTTTACTGAACATAATGGAAAATTACTACATACACCTAGACCAATACTTTAATGCCAGTCACAATCTCAATGAAATCTCAGAGAAACCCAACATACTCTTCGATCTATTTATCACTTTCCTCAGAAACAATAATGCAGCCAACCTAAACTCAATCCTAAATTTAATCAAAGGTACTTTTCCAAGACAATTACACTTTCTCCCGCACCCTTCAGCCCCACCTTAAGCCCTCTTCCTAAGCCATATTTCATTTCAATACAAGAACTTACTGATTTCCATGATTATAATTTTTACAACACCCCATTTATACTTAATTCTTTGTTAAAAACCTCTTATTATGTATATTCCTTGTATTATTAACTATTACCATAACATCTCATTTCACTTGTTATTCTTTAAAATAATATTGTCTTAGGATTTCGCCACAAATGATCTTTGCTTCAATACGGCTGATGATGACCCCTAGATGGGTCGAAACTAGTACCGTATAATTTTGTAAATTTGTGAATATATTGTATTGAAAAGGTGGAAACATTTAAGTTATTATTATTATTACTTATATCGTAGTCAGGGTCAACACCAAAAATAGATTAGTTCTAATGCACAATTTCAATGCACGAGATGGAAATAGAACTGAAGGATATGAAAAGGTGATTGGTAAATGTGGGGAAGAAATGGAAGCTAATAGGAATGGGAAGCGTTTGCTGGACTTCTGTGCTAGTAAGGGTTTAGCAGTTACGAATACATCTTCAAGCATAAGGCTATGCACCACTACACATAGGAGGCAAGAAGTACCAGACCCTTAATAGATATATCTTAACCAAATTCGAATTCAGGAAATCTGTTAGGAATGTATGGGTTTTCTGTGGATTTTTCGAAGATAGAGACTGCTATCTGATTTGTAGTGAACTAAGTAACACTAGGCCTAGGATAGAGAAAGTGAAACCTGTCTGCAAACTAATAAGGGTAGAAAATCTCTAGGATGGGGAAATTAGACAAAAGTACATGGATATGTTTAGTGAGAAGTTCCAAACAGTGGACAGTAAGCAGGTTTAGGATATAGAAAGAGAATGGGTGGCATACAGGGATGCTGTAGAAGAAACAGCAGGGAATGCCTAGGAACAACTGTGTGTAAAGATGGGAGAAAGCAGACATCTTGGTGGAATGATGAAGTGAGAGCAGCTTGTAAACATTTAAAAAAAAAAAAAAAAAAAGGCATATAGAAATGGCTCTAAACAAGGAATGATACAGACATGCAATTGTACGTAGATGAAAGAAACAGAGCGAAAACAAATAGTTGTTGATCCATAAAGAAGTCGCGGGAAGCAGCAGTGAAACCTTTCTGGACAGTAATAAAGAATCTTAGGAAGGGAGGGGAAAAAAGGAAATGAACAGTGTGTTGGGTAATTCAGATAAACTCATTATAGGAATCACCGGTCAGGTGGTGGGAATATTTTGAAAATCTTTTCAACGTAAAAGGAAATCTTCCTGGTGGTGTTGCGAACAACCGAGCACATGGGGAAGAGGAAAATGATGGTGAAATTACGCTTGAAGAAGTGGAAAGGATGGTAAATATAGTGAGAAAGTAGGGATGAAATGACTTCATAGAGTAATAATAATAATAATAATAATAATAATAATAATAATAATAATGTTATTTGCCTTACATCCTCCTAACTACTTTTACGGTTTTCAGAGACCTCGAGGTGCCGATATTTTGTCCCGCATGAGTTCTTTTACGGGCCAGTAAATCTACAGATGTATTAGAGTACCTTCAAATACCACCGGAATGAGCCAGGATCGAACCTGCTAAGTTGGGGTCAGAAGGCCAGCGCCTCAACCATCTGAGCCACTCAGCCCAGCTGCTTCATAGAGTAATAAGATTAGCATGGAGCGTTGGTAAGGTACCTTCAGACTGGACAAAAGCAGTAATTGCACCTATCTACAAGCAAGTGAACCGGAAGGATTGTAACAACTATCGAGGTACCTCATTGATTAGTATACCAGGCAAAGTATTCACTGACATCTTAGAAGGGAGGGTGCGATCAGTGATTGAGAAGAAGTTGGATGAAAACCAGTGTGGTTTCAGACCACAGAGGGGCTGTCAGGATCAGATTTTCAGTATGTGCCAGGTAATTGAAAAAATGCTACAAGAGGAATAGACAGTTATGTTTCATATGAAAATGAAAATTCACAGCCTGTTTCCAATCATTCGACCGAGTCAGGAATGGAATGAGTGAAGCCCTCATCTAGCGGCGAGGATTGGAATTATGCTGGCTGCCAAAGCCTGTCGCACTCCTCTGGGGCAATGATTAATGAATTACAGTTGAAGTGAAATGATATTGGTGAGTGTTGTTGGAATGAAATATGACAGGGAAAACTGGAGTACCCAGGGAAAAACCTGTCCCGCCTCCGCTTTGCCCAGCAAAAATCTCACATGGAGTGACCGGGATTCGAACCACGGAACCCAGCGGTGAGAGGCTGGCGCCTGAGCCACGGAGGCTCATAGATCTAGAGAAAGTATGACAGCGCACCGAGGGAAAAGATGTTTGCCATACTGCGGGACTATGGGATTCTTTGTCTTCCTCCGCTTTTCCCACATCTGTGGGGTCACACCTGCAAATTGTGTCGCACAAGTAGATTTGGCCATGTTTTATGGCCCGATGCCCTTCCTGATGCCAACCCTATATTGAGGGAATTAATTACTATTGCGTGTTTCTGTGATGGTTGGTAGTGTAGTGTGTTGTCTGAATATGAAGAGGAAAGTGTGGGACAAACACAAACACCTAGTCCCCGGGCCAGAAGAATTAATCAGACGCAATTAAAATCCCCAACGCGGCCGGAAATCGAACCCAGGACCCTCTGAACCCAAGGCGTTAACGCTGACCATTCAGCCAATGAGTCAGACTCTGGGGGACTATGGGATTAAGGGTAGATTATTAAAATCAATTAAAGACATTTATGTTGACAATTGGGCTGCAGTGAGAATTGATGTTGGAATCAGTTCTTGGTTCAGGGTACTTACAAGGGTTAGACAAGTCTGTAATCTATCACTTTTGTTGTTCATAGTTTACATGGATCATCTGCTGAAAAACAAAGTGGCAGGGAGGGATTCAGTTAGGTGGAAATATAGTAAGCAGTTTGGCCTATGCTAACAACTTGGTCTTAATGGCAGATTGTGCCAAAAGCCTGCAGTGTAATAATCTTGTGACTTGAAAATAGGTGTAATAAGTATGGTATGAAAAATAACCTTTCAAAGACTAAATTGATGTCGGTAGGTACGAAATCCAAGATAAATGAATGTCAGATCGGGAATACAAAGCTGGAACAGGTAGATAATTTCAAGTATTTAGGTTGCGTGTTCTCCCAGGATGGTAATATAGTAAGTGAGATTGAATAAAGGTGTAGTAAAGCTACTGCAGTGAGCTCGCAGTTGCGATCAATAGTATTCTGTACGAAGGAAGTCAGCTACCGGAGGGAACTATCTTTATATCGATCTGTTTTGAGATCAACTTTGCTTTATGGGAGTGAAAGCTGGGTGGACTCAGGATATCTTAATCATAAGTTAGAAGCAACAGACATGAAAGTAGTGAGAATGATTGCTGGTACAGATGGGAACAATTTTTCCTAATTTTTTTCTCTCTGATTAGTGTTATACAGAGGATGGTTGCCCGGTTGTACTTCGTTCTTAAAACAATAATCACCAGCACTACTCTGTCTGTCATTTACAGCGATATTGAGAAAATGCTAACGTTTCAACAGCTGAAATTGGTACCAGTTATAGATCGTTATATGTCTTCTTTACAAGAAACATACAATGAATCTCTCATGACCACTTCTGTACTTTTTCAAAAGAAAAATGTTTCTATTATCAAAGTCGTCGTCGTGTATTTGCTATAACGGTGTACGCACACAGCTATATCTATCGGTGTGGTGTTGAACTGCATATATTCTGGCTTCTGTTGCCTTCCACAGATATATTTGAGAGACTTAAACTGGTACCAGTTATGGGTTACAAGAACAATGTAATGATGACCATCATACTGAAACTGAAAAATACTCTCTTTCAGTGAAATAATTTTTTTTTTCCATTCTGGGCTTTATTTAGATTAATAAGCATCAGGTAGAAAAGCCCAACTGGTGGCCATGTTTGTTAATGCATCAATTCTATATGGTCTGACACTGTGGTTAGACGGTTTGAGTTCCGTTCATTGAAAATATTTTTACCATCAGAATGTTGGTCGGCAGGGTAGGGGAAATGATGTTATAGAATTTCTAATCACTGGAATGCATGCCAAAAGCCTGAATTGAATTCCAAACCTCTCCGCAGTGTTTATATGGAGTGAGGGCATATGACACTGTTGATTCGTTCTGGACAGTTGTATGTAGCTTTCTTTACAGTACGCAGATCCAATGACGTCAAAGTACAACTCTGAGCTATAACTGCATTCAATATGGTTTGTAAGAATATGCTACAATACCCATTTTGATTCCATTTGAATGCCGTAAAAACCTGGAAAGTGTAACTTTTATTCATAATAATAATAATAATAATAATAATAATAATAATAATAATAATAATAATAATATGATAAAGATGTTGATTCCTAAAGGGACCCTGAAATGTTTGTTCTGAATGAGTAAATTTATAATACCAACTATATTCGTATTAATAATAATAATCGTATGGCCTCAGCTACCGTGTGCAGATATTTTAATTTTTGATGCCATCTGTTGTCTGCTCATCAATTTGGATGTTCTGTTTTACTCTAGGTCTACTAGATGGCAGACCAAGTAAACCGAAACTCTCTTGGGTGTCTATGGCCGAGACTCAATTAATTTTGTCGGGTAAACAACAAATGTGTCACCAGAGATCTTTTACCTGCCGACATCTTACGACATGGAGTGTCGAATGGACTTTTTTTCCGCCCTTCAAAAATAAGACTCCTTCTGCCGGGTTTGAACCCGCTACCTTGGGATCCGTAGGCACTTTCATTCATGAGATAGATACATTCATTCAGAGAATAAACACTTCCCCCATAAGGAGGTTGTCCATGAGGACGAAGTATACTAAATACATTTATGACTATATAAATGATTTCTCAGTATGGATAATGAACCTTTCAAGGCTATGAAGACCACATTTTTCATTTAGAATTTCCAATTTTATAGATACTAATTTCGACTCTTGAAGACAGGCTTAAGTACTAGTAACCTTGATAATGTTGTGAGATGGACAGCAGACAATGCCATGATGATAAACAGGGATTAAAAAGTCAGGTTGTGAGTTTCACAAATAGGAAAAATCCTCTCAGTTTTAATAACTGCGCTGATGGGGTGAAAGTTCCTTATGGGAATCATTGTAAGTACCTAGGTGTTAAGGTAAGGAAAGATCTTCACTGGGGTAATCACATAAATATGACTGTAAATAAAGGGTACAGATCTCTGCACATGATTATGAGGGTATGTAGGATATAAAGGAGAGGGCATATAAGTCTCTGGTAAGACACCAACTAGAGTATGGTTGCAGTGTATGGGACCCTCACCAGGATTACTTGATTCAAGAACTGGAAACAATCCAAAGGAAAGCAGCTTGATTTGTTCAGGGTGATTTCCAACAAAAAGTAGCATTACAAAAATGTTGCAAAGTTTGGGCTGAGAAGACTGGAGAAAGGAGACAAGCTGCTCGACGAAGTGGTATTTTCTGAGCTGTTAGTGGAGAGATGGCGTGCAATGACATTAGTAGACGAATAAGTTTGAGTGGTGTTTTAAAAGTAGGAAAGATCACAAGTTGAAGATAAAGCTGGCATTCAAGAGGATAAATTGGGACAAATGTTTCTTTATAGAAGGGGAGTTAGGGTTTGGAATAACTTACCAAGAGAGATGTTCAATAAATTTCTGATTTCTTTAAAATCATTTAAGAAAAGGCTAGGAAAACAACAGATAGGGAATCTGCCACCTGGGTGACTGTCCTAAATGCAGATCAGTAGTGACTGACTGAACTTATAAACAGATTTGACAACTAGTCATATGTATATAATATACTGTATATCAAACTGTAGTCAGATGTATGCACATTCAATTCCTTTATTTTGTTAGCTTTTGTGTTTGTACTTTCCACCATGATGTGGAAACTATAGAATATAGGCTAGTTTGACCACATTTCATTACTAAGGTCTACCCATCCACAAGCAGGTTTTAAGACACACAATTTCAAAATCACTCAAATGACTGGGTTTTACAGCAAGGCTGAAACAGTTATTTTAATGTTTTGCAGTACACAAATTTTACAAAATTACGCATAACTTAATTAATAATAATGTTATTTGTTTTATGTCCCACTAACTACTCTTGTACGGTTTTCGGAGACGCCGAGGTGCCGGAATTTAGTCCCGCAGGAGTTCTTTTACGTGCCAGTAAATCTACCGACACGAGGCTGACGTATTTGAGCACCTTCAAATACCACCGGACTGAGCCAGGATCGAACCTGCCAAGTTGGGTCAGAAGGCCAGCGCCTTAACCGTCTGAGCCACTCAGCCCGGCCATAACTTAATTAAAAACATGATCCGTAAACATTCACTTATAACCTAAACCTAAAAATATAGCACCGATTCTCTTAAAACTCTTGGCAAGAGTCCTCTGAAACTAAAAGCATTGAATAATATGCGAGCAGATTAAATTTTTTTTTTTTTGCTAGTTGCTTTACGTCGCACCGACACAGATAGGTCTTATGGCGACGATGGGACAAGCAAGGGCTAGGAGTTGGAAGGAAGCGGTACAGCCCCAGCATTTGCCTGGTGTGAAAATGGGAAACCACGGAAAACCATCTTAAAGGCTGCCGATAGTAGGGTTCGAACCTACTCACTATCTTAAAAGTCCGAGAACATATTTCCTTATTTCGTAAGATTATTTGTATAAAAGATTTTCTTGCTAAACATCCACCGAGTCTTGAAGTAACAGGTGCAATTAATAAGAAAACATTTTACTATTGGTTATAAAAGTCAGTCGTTAAAATAACGTAACCAGTCATAAAACGTAAAAGCTCCCAGCACTAAAAAGAACATGAAGGAACTTCAAACACTTTTTGCGTAATACATGTCTTCTCTAACTTAAAGAATGTGGCTGGATTCGGTCTGCTGAGTATTAAATAACAATATTTTATTTTACATGAAAATAAGGTGGACGCCGTGTTTCCAGGGTACTAAACAATGTTCTCGGTTCAAAATGGCACCTGAAGCAGATAAAGAAAAATTTGTGTACACTTTATGCATTGTTTTTGTAACTTTGTCATTGTATTTTTTTCTTATTTTATGGCTGATGATGATGCACACCAGCATCGAAACCAGTCCTAAGAATAATAAAATGTTATAAATTATTTTATAACATTGTATGGTATTTAATAGGTGGACCTTTCTTGTTCCCATCAAAGCCTGCTGAAGCACTATTAGAGGTGACCTGAACGCATATCCTATGGCTCCCCACACCATGATGCCAGGCATTATGGCTGTGTTTCTTTCCACAATATGGGCAGGATCTACCCTCTGCCCACAATGCAGCCAAATACGCACACGATGGTCATAGAAGGTTATGGAGAAGCAAGACTCATCGCTGAACATGATGCAACGCCAGTCGTCCTCTGTCCATACCTCCGGGCAAGGCACCGCTCCAAACGAAGGCGTTGGTGTTCTGGTGTCAATGGCAACCAACGCATGGGGCGCTAGGACCCCAATCTGGCAGATGCGAGTCTTTGAGACACTGTGCGGGAACTCACAGGATGTTGTCGAATCTTCAGTACATGTTCGCAGACGCCGAGTGCCGAAGTTATGGGACCCCGCAATGCTTGGCGCACCATACGATGGTCCTCCCTCAGGGTGGTGCTTCTTGGTCGACTCGAATCTGCACGATGAGATTGGGTGCCTTCATGTACCCATTGAGTCCAACATCGGCCTCTGTGACATCTGAATGGCCCACATACCTGGCAATTGCACGATACGACCAACCAGCCTCATGCAGTCCCACAATGCAGCCTCTGTCAAATGCTGTAAATTGGTGGATAGGCTGTCTAACGCGTCTGCAAGGCATCGCAGGTGCTTCGTACTGTAGGGAGTTCTCTCTGTATGTACTGCTTAACTGTCTTGACATACAGGAGTTGACTGGTAACAACTTATCAACAACAGGACAGTGCCATCACAAATGCACTCTGTTAAGCATTTTACACATTATAGATCCTTGTAAATCTAATAATTTACTCACACATCAATGGTATGCATGTATACCCAAATGGGATAATATTGGACTACTCCTTCTGGGTGCTTACCTCTTTTTGTTAGGCAGTGTATTTATCTACTACCATATCACAATATTGTTGTAATTACAATCGCAGTACTTACCAACTGCAGTCCATTTTTCTACTATTAGGAGATGTTGCCAACTGAGTTGTTTCCACTTTATTTTCAGAAGATATCTCAAGCAGTCAGATCCTGACACACTTGAATAGACAGGGATTTTGAAATGAAACACAAAAGTACACAAAAAATATCCTTGGTGTTATTCCTGATAAAGATAAATAGAAATAAATTAACAACTTAAGAAGTTTATGCTCGTTACTCCAATAAATTTTTCATAAAATTACACATTATAAGTCGTAGTAAACATGAGCAATACAGAGACAGAAAGACTGTATAAATTTTCTGACAACCACCTTAACTGCAAGAGCAACACACTTGTATCCCAAGCTTAGAGTCAACACTACAACACCATTATGCCATTCATTATGCCAAGTACACATTTGCAATCTCCACTCGAAAGGAGCATCAGTACTAAACGGTCCTTCTATTAGGATAGTTAAGGACCTGGCAGACATCAATCTGGCCTGGAAGCAAGAATGGATTTACAACTCTTCACTGCAGCTGCACAGAGTAGTTTTCTCGGAGGCATTGTTAAACCTGATATTCCGAATATGCCTTGCAAAATGTAGTCAATGCGGAACAGGGTCACAACTAAACGTGGTAGATGTGCTGACCTGTTGCACAAGTGGGGGAAAATTCTGTGTCCAGCGTGCACAGGAGTCGAGGAATGTCCCTTTCTTCCTACTATGAAAATTTTCTGAATTTCTTGGGTGCTACTGCAGAGGCTCAGCAATTTATAAATAATTTAGAAATTCATTCGTAACTTTCTTCTTTTTTTCCTTTCCTTATTTTTTATAATAGTAACTTTTTAATGTCATATGCTAAATAAATAAATAAATAAATAAATAAATAAATAAATAAATAAATAAATAAATAAATAAATAAATAAATAAATAAATAAATAAATAAATAAATAAATAAATAAATAAATAAATAAATAAATAAATAATTTTAAAAGAACATTTTCAAACTTGAAATAAGACATTCAGCTTATTAGGTCTCGTCAAGTACATACAGTACATGCTGATAAGATGTTAAGTACAGAACAAAAAGGCCAACTGAACACCAGTGAGAACTGAACCCACAACCTTCGAATTTTGTGGCTGATGCTCTGCTGATTGAGCTATGTTGCCTCAGTTGTTCTTCTATTCACATGGATTTCTATTCGAATGGTCCACATCGGGCAATCAGCTTGCAGTTCACAGTTGTGATATCCATACTCCCAGACCTGTAGCTCAGGTCCCACAAGCTGCTTTTGGCTGAATTAAACATGCTTCTCTGGAGATTCCAAACAAATATTTGGAGTCGTTTAGTTTCAAAAGCAGATAAATCACAAATACAATTTTTTTCAGGGGACATAAAGCACTCTAAAACTACTGCATGAATAAAATAAACCTTGAAATTCAGGCATGAGTTTTGCACAAGATGGGTGCATACCTATCTCAGATATAAACACTCATTAGTTTACAGTTTTGTAAATAACTGGGTATTTAATTTGGATGTATTTGGTTTAGAAGCAAGCTGCATGGATTAATCCTGTTTTGAAACAATATACAGCAGAAACTGGTTAAAACATCTCTCTCTAGTACGTTTCCCTGGTCATTACATCATTATTTCAAAGTCCCAGTCCATGTCCTATTAAATACAGTACATGCTAAAGAAATCTGGATAGCACATTTACGTCACTCTTTAGTGTGTTCGTAACTCCCGCCATAAGAAATTTAAATTAGAGTTTCCGGCCATGTTGGGCACAAGACGCCTCAGCGACGACTGGCCTGTGTGAGGATTTGGTAGAGAACTTAATTTCACAGCCCTAGCGTGTTGGCCTGCAGCTGCAGGGAGCGTCAGTCTCAAGCCAGTGTTTGACGTGGGCGTGTTTGTTTGGATCGCGTAACAGTAGCTCATGTGACATGTTGGTGCTTAATTTTATGTTCATAAGTTCCCTCTTTATGTTATATTTTTTCGGTTCCTATAAAACATACATAAATTAGGTCTACTGTACTTGCAGGACATTCAGTTATGGAGAAGAAGAAAGCTAGACAGTTTACAAATGATGAAAGATTAAAGTTTATTGAGAAAGCGGATGTTAATTCACACATGAAACGTGCAAATAGTCCACATGTTCGATATTCCTACAATAACTTTAAACAGAATTATAAGCAATGTGTATAGTTCACGTCTCTAAGAACGTTTTTCCATGATGTTTTACTATGTTGGTGTTCTTAAAATGTATTATTTATTTATTTATTTATTTCATTGATTATAATATTGTAAACACTTGTTTCTTTGTCTTGATCATAATTATTTTTACGCTCAAACTTAACCTTAAATTTAACAGTGTAATTTTTTTTTCATTTTTTAGCATGTTCCCTCTTTATGATGCTATTCTTTTTGGTCCCTACGAAAACAGTAGTTTGCAGGACATTCAGTTATGGAGAAGAAGAAAGCTAGACAGTTTACAAATGATGAAAGATTAAACATTCTAACTAGTTTTGGCTTTAAATACTTCTTAACAATTACCATTGTCAAAACACAAACAAAACATGAACATTTAGGTAGTAAATTAAAATACAAATTGCAGAGCAGTCAAGCTGAAAGTTCTGAACATAGAAATGCTGTGTATCTGGTTTTGCAAGTGCAGTGTTCTCCCTAGGACCATTTTAGTGGGCGCACTATCCTGCATAACCTAGACGTATGCTAGTTACGTAATATTAATATATATTTGAGTCACTGAGTCATTACGTGCTCCAAATTAAAATGTAACTACTGTAAAACTGTTTATTTAAATGATAAATCTTCATTATTGTTGGCATAATTACATTGGAGCTTAAATGTTTAGCTTGACTATCACATAATGTCGTGCGTGAGCGGTGTCTGGATTAGCGTGGAATCACACGAGAGCAATCGATTCCTTATGATGTCACAAACCCATATGGCACTCCACAGCAACCGAGTGGTAAGTTTCAGTGTTGGATTATGAACGACCAGTAGAACACTAGAACATCTTGTACTAAAACAGTCCAATTTTGCAATTAATGTTTACCTGTCTGGTATTACTGATAAAGCCCTCCGTGGATCAGTGGTAGGGTGCGGGTTTGAACCTAGCAGAGGTGTCGGATTTTTCAAGGGTGACGCACCATGTTGTACGATTTCAGCATGTAAAAGATCTCTGGTGACATATTTGGTGTTTACCCAACAAAATTCACTAAAACTCAGCCTTAGGCACCCAAGAGAGATTCGGTTTACTCTGCTTCTAGTAGGCCTAGAGTAAAATAGAACGTCGAAATTGACGAGCAAGCAGCCAGATGGTGTCAAATTAAAATGTTTGCACAAGGCAGCTGAGGACGTATTGTTAATGCCCTGAGGGGAATACATTGAAATTTTATCTTGTTCATTTTCTACGTAGTATTCCCCGCCTGGCTGACGAAAATTTCTGAGGAGAACACTGAAGTGAAATGGTAACATAACTGATTTTGAAACTAACGCCGAAATTCACCTGCTTGTAACAGCATGATGCATCTGAATATGAACTGTTCTGCACTTACAGGATTACAGAGGACTATTTAGAGGGAACGAACCCAGCAACACCACAAGTTTACAAAAGAAGTGATGTAGCTGCTTTTGCAACTAAACGACTCATTTATTCAACTTCTGGCTCTGTATTCCCCAAACACAGTAAAGAATGCTACAGTTTACAGATACTGTACAAATTTATAAACACAATTTAAAAATACTGTCTCAGATAAAACAAGATAAAAACTAGAAACATATAACATACACAGTACTCTATCCACAATGGAGACAGATTCACAGCCGTATTGTTCCTATTATGAAAGCAAAGTTTCCTTTGCAAACAAAATAGAACAAGAGTATAAGGACAGATATACAGACACTAATAGATATTATTATATAAACAGTTCAACATATATACATATATAAAGTTTGTACAATAGAATTCACATACACAAAAATGAGCTTACAGCCATTTTAACATGCTTGTAATCTTTGAAGTCAATAACGTATCATATACGACTGGAGTCATGTTATTTTCCGAACATGAAGAAGGAACAAATTAAACGTATACATTTAAAGCTAAATTTACACCGTTTAGGCTGAAGTGGATAAGAGTTCATATCAACCCATTAATACACAGTACAAAGTCGTACATCAGTCTAGAATTCCATAGTGTGATTGAGAATTTTAATTGTCATGCATTTTCCTGTGGTCATCCAAATTGTTAAACCAAGCTTGATTAGATTTCAGCACATATTTCAGATGTTCTGCCAAAAGATGGTATGACATGTTACATATTGTTTCTGAAAGAGGAAAAATTGCTCTTTGACGGGAAAATGACTGCAGCATTTGATTATCTCAAATGTCGACAATAAGTATGAATCCTCGTTACGCCTGTCCTCATCCAAGGTCAGTAGTATAATCATGATGCGTAGAAGGCAGTCGTTAGCATGTGGTGATATTTCTGAAATACTGAACAGAAGTGAGAGTGGGAGCAAGTCAGAAATATCAGATTTTGAAGAATTGTTTAGTGGTGACAGTGATGGATCCAAGAAAATCAACAGTGAATCAGAGAATTCTGAAAGTGACGAATATGATATTGTGTGGCAGGGTTCAAGTTAAATCACAAATATGTTAATTTTCTGAGCTTGAACATTACTTGGGCAACTCTATGGCCCATAAAGGCCTCTTATTAAGTTGTTATGAATGCAATAAATTTTACACAAAATAAATTTAATTTTAAGCCCATACTGTCAATTGTATAATTGTTAAGAATCTTAATTGAAGGTGGAACTTTTAATTAAGATTCTTAACAATTATGCAATAAATGTCTCTGACATTCCTGATCACTTCATTGTTTTCCACACTCTAAAATCAACTGAAAAGAAAATATTTAAACATTTAAAAAATCCAAAGGTAAGATTGACGATTCTTACATTTGATAATGTCAACATGATAACCTAACAGCCATAACTAATAAACTGAAGGTTGCACTAGAACCTACGAATAGCTGACTCACATAAATGAACACATTGGAGACGCCGCTCGTAGAAACTACGGGTGCGCTATTTCATTGCTGCCGACGGAGCTCGTAGAATTTACGGGCAAGTTTTCACTATGCCTAAAAAACAGTAACTGCCGTTTCAGAAGCTGCGACTTTACTAAGATACTGTTAAATGCTTCTATAAGCATAAAATGTACTAGGTATGAGCATAAGCGAGGAGTTCATCTTTCGTAACATAGCCACGTTCCTACATAATCTGGGACTGCATCATCATTGACTCTCAGCTGTGAGATGAGCGCGGAAGTATGTACAGTACATGCGGACAGGAAGAGTGTGTGTTCGAGAGGCAGACTTGTTTGTGTAATTCTTGTGAATATTTAGCATGTCTAATTCAAGGGTAAAAAATTTCGACAACGAATTCATAAAGGGTGTTCTTCTGGAAGGCACGAGTTCTGAAAATGAAGATGAGGATAACAATTACACAATATAATAATAATTTTGTGTGGCATTTCTAGCCGAGTGCAGCCCTTGTAAGGCTCTGATGAGGGTGGGCGGCATCTACCATGTGGAGGTAACTGCGTGATATTGTGGTGGAGGATAGTGTTATGTGTGGTGTGTGAGTTGCAGGGATGTTGGGGACAGCACAAACACCCAGCCCCTGGGCCAGTGGAATTAACCAATGAAGGTTAAAATCCTCGTCCCGGCTGGGAATCAAACCCAGGACCCTCTGAACCAAAGGCCAGTATGCTGACCATTCAGCCAACGAGTCTGACAATTACACACTAAGTAAACATGATTCTGGCACTTCAGGCAGGTAAATGTAGATAATGAGCTAATTTCAAATTGGTGTGACGTGTAACATAGTTTTATACCACTTCCTGAAGTGGGTTCTGTAATATTGTTTTATACCGCTTCCTAAAAATGTGGGTGTTTCCCGTGTAGAGATGACAACCTGCAGCAACTCGATGTAACCCCGTCGTCAAACAAGGAACAGTGGGAAAGCAAATTCCTGATTGTAAACAAGGATACCGGTGTCAATTGAACAATTATGTTAGAATCTGTATTAATGTGTTTCAGTAGATGTGTCCACAATATTACACAGATTTCGAAAGATTAACCAAACTGGCATCCATAGGTGCATAATTTTTTTTTTTTTTTGTAAAACTTATTATCTTCATAAATTTGTATTTAAAAATTGCTGCACTATTATAATTTTAAAACTCATTTCTGTGTAGAAGAAAGTGTGACCCTTCTAAATATTCCAAAAGTTATCATCATTACGGCTTACCGCCCGGCTCCATGGCTAAATGGTTAGCGTGTTGACCTTTGTTCACAGAGGTCCCGAGTTCGATTCCTGGCAGGGTCGGGAATTTTAACCATCACTGGTTACTTTCCCTGGCACGGGGGCTGGGTGTATGTGTTGTCTTCATCATCATTTCATCCTCATCACGACGCGCAGGTCGCCTACGGGAGTCAAATAAAAAAGACCTGCACCTGGCGAGCCAAACCCGTCCTGGGATCTCCCGGCACTAAAAGCCAAACGCCATTTCATTTCATCATGGCTTACCATAGCACTGAAAAAATTCAAACACCATTAAAATCCTGCGATTTCTGGAGGGTAGCACATTCACATATGGCCGTCTTCAATGTGTTCAACATTGATTCCCCTCATAATAGTACATTTGCAACCAGGCTGAAGATTTCCTGGAATAGTGCCATTCAGACAGCCTGTGTACCATTTGCCCTGCCATGTACCAGTGACAATGATTACTTTTGCCAGGAGGAGGTCTTTGTTACAAGGGATTAAAAAGTTTTATGCCACACTTCAAAAACTATTTTGGATGGAATTGAATCTGCAGTTCTGGAATCATGAATCGGTTCCTCTACCTGTGAAATACTGAGGCAGATGCTTACAATAATGTAAAAGGTTCAGTTAAGTTCAATAAATGATTTAGCACTGACTAATACCCAGACTGTACTTCAAGTGGCAGCAGAATTACGTACTCTCTCTCCCATGATCCCCATGGCAGCGCATGAAACGTCATACAATGAAAATCGTTTATAAAATTATATTTATAAAATTTTGGGTTCAGAACTATCTCATTTTGACATGGCATTTTATGAATAGCATGATACAGTGTGTTACATGTCACTACGCATGTCCAGTTATGCAACATGATGGACAAGAGTTGATTAACGCATGAACATAAAGAAGTGTTTTCATGTTCAGTTTAGTACACTGTGTGCTCCTTGCTGGCAGACAGCAGTATTTTGGAGAAAAATCAACCCCATGCCAAACCAAGCAGGTCACCAGAAAACAGAGCGACTGTAGCTCAAAGTCTCCCTAAACTGACCACAATAAGCCCATGTGACTTGAGCATCTTTTTGTCATTCGATTCAAGGAATGTTTATTGCTTGGGCTAATGCAGAATGTGATGGCATGCCGCACAACACAAGGTTCACTGATGAGGTGTACGTTTACCTAATCAGTGCTGCGAAAAAACAGAATGTCTGATTTTGGATGAGAGAATGGCCTAGTATTGCATACGAGGTGGAAATTCATCATCAATGTCCCACTCCCGGGTGTGGTTACTATCATGCTGTTGGTCATATATTTTGAATTTGTAGTGAGGAATATTTGTGCTAAAGTTGAAATTATCATGAGCTGTTGTTAGTTTGTAGACTGTGAGTCTACAATTTACAATTATAAAATCGGATGTTCCCACCTAATCAATACTGTACATAGTTTTGAACATATTTATTTTATTTAAAATATATATGCAAGACTAGTTTCCATCCATGGATCATCCTCAGTCGCTATAGTACATCACTAACAATTGAGCATCATCATTATCATTTCATTTCCCCTCGTCCAGCTCCTGCCAGGTCGGGGTGTTGATAGTATACCATAACTCATTTTTAGGATATTGTTACAATGGGATCGGCACTCCCAAAGGCAGTTTAGAGCTACTGCCAGCAATCATTCAGGGCGCCCCTTACATGGGGAACAGATGCCCTTGCATTCACCCCTAACATGGGAAACAAACGCTGCTGATGAATAGAGTACTCATACTATTCCCTGAGTACTGGGCTGCCTCTTCCGCAAACTCTACTGTTCTGAATTCCATCTTCTGTGCTGTAGATCCCTGAGCTGGGACCCTTACCGGATGATGCACATAATACACACTGGGTCAGTGTAATCGCTAAAAATTAATCATATCAATAGAAATGAATTACGAATTTGTCATTAGATTTTAAGACTGTGAATTTATGATAGAACTTTGAGAAGAGTGACTTTTAACAACAGTTTTGATTGTTAATGATAAATATATTCAACACTATATACAGTATTGATTAGGTGGGAACATCCAATTTTATAATTCTAAACTGTAAGCCATCAATACAGAAAATAAAACTAGTATCACATGAATGTTAGTCTGCGGAACTGCTAGACTGGTTGCACTGGTATTGATCAGTAAGTTAAGATTGCATTAATACTTCACTTCACCAATTACTATGCCGGCCAGCCATGGGAAGGATAGATGATGATGATGATGTGATATTATGCATGCCAGCATAACGAGGAACGATTGTAGTGTATGTTCCAGCCAGGGGACAGAACCAAGGATAGCACCGGATCATAAGGAAGGGATGCTCAAACCAAACAGGAAAGGAATGATCAGCAGGAGTGAGTACTCTTCCATACTTGAGATGGGAACTATATTGTAATTTCTAACGGGAGAAGTTACCAAGGCTCATCTGTTAATATTGTATTTCATGTCACATATTGCAAGGCTCTTTTCGTTTTAATATAAATGATACAATCAGTCTGTTAAATCCATTTATAGTAACCTGATTGATCCTATCATTTTTATCATTTGCTCGCGGTATTAGGTAGGCCCAGTCAATAAGGTACCAGTTTTTTAGCTTTTATGAACACTATCTGATAGGAATATCTTTACTTATTGTTATCATTATTAATATTCCACAATTGAGGGATCGTATGGTGACCTCTGGCATTCATTTACAGCACTTTTGGCAAATTACACATGATCAATTTTATCACGTATTTATGTAATATCTTGTTAGAAAAATGAACTATTATTAGATGAGAGGTGTGGACGAGTTACAGTAGATGCCCAACAGTGGAGCAAGTACTTTTGTTAATTTACAAGTGGTCACAAACAATTTCGAAGAAGTTTTATCCTGAGAAGGTGAATATATCGACCATGTACTGCATACTAGACTAGTGTGCAAAAGTTAAGCATAAGCTACGAGTAAGTAGGGCAACAGGAAATAGACAGCAAATCGCACAACATATGCACCTACCGCTCTGTACAGGAAAGGAGTGTTCCCTGCTTTGACTAGTGGCATAACCGCAAGGTAAATACAGCCAGTGCCTGCGCCCCATATGCCCTCAGTCTTGTTTGTCCTGTTATAGTGTGCGGAGTGTAGCCTCGTGGTGAACGTGACAACATAATGGCACGACGCCGCCATTTGGACCCCGTTTTGCAGCGTAGAATACTCAGCCGCCTGGAAGCAGGCCAGACACAGACCAAACTTGCCGTATCCTTGACTGTGCCACAAAGTGTCAATTCTAGGGTTTGGAGACGATTTCTAGACACAGGAGATGTTAGTCGTAGGCCAGTACCAAGTCGACCCAAGGTAACCAACCTACAGCACGACCGATATCTGGCCTTAACCGCCTGAGGAAATCGGAGTGCACCTGCAAGACAATTGTCGGCGGAGCTTGCAGCCGTCTCAGGGCTTGCAGTTACCCGGCAAACTGTGTACCGGAGGCTCAGAACAGCAGGGCTGTTCGACCGACGTCCAGCAGTGCGTGTCCCGCTCAATCCAGCACAGAGATGGGCCCGTTTACTGTGGAGCCATCAACATCAAAAACTGAACCATGAACGAATGGAGGCATGTGCTCTTTACAGATGAATCCCGCTTCAGTTTGCAGAACGTTTCCCGTCGCACAATAATCTGGAGAGAACCGCGTAGCCTATACAACCACAGGAACATCATGGAACGAGACCAGTATGGTGGTGGTGGCGCCATGGTGTGGAGCGGCATCGTGTTGAATGGCTGTACAGACCTGCAAATCTTCATGGGTGGTCCAAGGAACACTGTTAATGCTCGGAGATACAGGGATGAGGTACTAGACCACACGTTCGACTCTTCAGAGGTACGGCTGGTCCAGACTTCCTCTTAATGGATGATAGTGCCCGACCGCACTGCACTGCTCTGGTGGATGAATTTCTGGCTGGGGAAGACATTCATCGCATGGACTGGCCAGCGAGGTCTGCGGATTTGAATCCTATAGAACATGCCTGGGATGCATTGGGGAGGCGAACTGCATCCCGTCAGCCTCCACCAAGGACCCTCCAAGACCTTCACATTGCCTTTTCGGAGGATTGCAATCGACTGCCACATCGCTGCGAAACGTGTGGCTGTTAGGGGTAACCATACACCCTATTAACAGCATATTTTATTGTGGAAGACATTGCCAAGTTTTGTTAGTTGTTGTCAAAGGTGTACCTTAGCTATGAGAACCTTTCTGACACTGGTTTTTTTTTTTGGACAAGTTGTGTGACATATGGTGTGTGAGTCAGCTTCCGTTTGTTTCAGCAATCCGCCTGACATTCCTATCAGGTGGTATGGCCTCTTTTTAGTGATTATGCTTAACTTTTGGACACTAGTGTATGTAACCATTCACATTTCAGTGAGTATTTTAAAACTAACTTGTACTGAAGGTGTAGTATATTTAACATTTTACAGGCCATGTCAGTGTATGCCATTTCGTGCACAACGCTGTATTTCCTAGACTCACTTTAAATATGTTCTGTCAGACTCAACACTATCCACTGTGCGAGTCTTCAGCCACAGCTGAGAGATTATGAGATCTGGCTCTTATGCCTCACACAGTACACTCGTCCAAGGCAGGCAGTCCCCCAGCTGGCTCCTCCTCTCCTGGTTCCAGGACGTAGAACACCATGTCTTCCAAGCTGGGCTGCTGGGCACCGTCAACCAGGATGAATGCATTCTCTGGAAAATGAAGAGGCACAATGGTTTTAATTGACAGCTAAGATATGAATCAAGTAGATAATCTGATAAATCCAGATGTAGAGAGCACACAACAATGACAGTAAACACAATGACATGCCAATGTGGGAAGACATAGACTAGGACAAACATGAAAAGACAAAATATTTTTTCTGCTAGTGTTTTTATTATTTTATTAACGCACTAAGCCAGGTTAGTCTTCAGTGGTGATGGGACAGAAAAATTCTAGGACTAGGAAGAAAGATAATAATAATAATAATAATAATAATAATAATAATAATAATAATGTTACTGGCTTTATGTCCCACTAACTACTTTTACAGTTTTTGGAGACGCCAAGGTGCCGGAATTTAGTCCCACAGAAGTTCTCGTACCTGCCGATAAATCTGCCGACGTGAGACTGACATATTTGAGAATCTTCAAGTACCACCGAACTGAACCAGGATCGAACCTTCCAAGCTGGGGTCAGAAGGTCAGCACCTCAACCGTCTGAGCCACTCAGCCCAGTTGGTAGAAATTTTATGGTGCTCTAAATACATATTTTTGCCTACTGTGACCTATTTTTATCTTTTATAGCATACAAGTGCCTGTTTCCATGTAGTAAATATTCTATTTTTAGAAGTGAAATGAAAAGTTTAGAACATCATAGGGTGGGACTGTTCAAAGATGTTATAAAAGCATGGTTATAGGAATGAACAAATTCCTGGAAAGTTACCAATTTCGATGAACACTTGATTAGGCAGTAGGGAAACAAAAGAACACTCCTAGTGAGACCGTGCAAATTCCTAAAGATGCATGCCAACGATGAACGTATGACTCAAATACCTCGAAATGAAATACATGCATTGAGCAAGTAGCACATATCACCAAATTTAAAAAAAGTTTGTGATGAATTCTAATGTTTAAAAACAAGGAAAGATCAGGGTGCTTAGAAGCATGCTTCAGGATTGACCTATGATGAACAATTATTTGCTGGTATCGTTGCAAGGAGGAAAGTATATATATATTGCTAGCGGCTTTACGTCGCACCGACTCAGATAGGTTTTATGGCGACAATGGGAAAGGAAGGCCTAGTAGTTGGAAGGAAGCGGCCGTAGCCTTAATTAAGTTACAGCCCCAGTATTTGCCTGGTGTGAAAATAGGAAACCACGGAAAATCATCTTCAGGGCTGCCGACAGTGGGATTCAAACCCACTATCTCCCGGATGCAAACTCACAGCCGCGCGCTCCTAACCGCATGGCCAACTCGCCCGGTGAAAGTATATATTAAAATAAGACAAAAGAACTACAATATTACAACAACAAACATGACAAATTATAGCTTTCACAACTATCTCTTCTATTACATTTTTAAAAGTATTAGATCAGAGATCACATATTATACGACACAACTATATTTCTTCATTCTCTCATTTATACCACTTTTTTACTCTGCCCTTCAAATATTGGTAATAAATTCACTGGTAAAAGAATTTATTTTCAGCAGCCAAAGAGCAATGAGGCTGGTAAATTCTTCTTCTTCTTCTTCTTCTTCTATGGCCTTATTGGACCACTTCAGTCAATCATTTTCTGGTCAACATTTCTGATAGGTTTTCTTTACAATCTGCCCAGAAGTTTTTCACTCATTCTGATGTTTCCTGTCATTCCTCATCTGTAAATATCCTTTTCATTGCAAGTCATTTGTCTTTTTTTGGTTTAAATTTTATTTTTATGTTTTTCAGTTTCTTTAAATTTTCTGTTTTGTATTCAAATTGTCCAGAGTTATTTGTAGTTCTTCCATATCCCCTCTAATTTCCTTAATCAATCTTACTGTACTTGTCACTTTAGATTCCAAAGTTTCTCTATAATTTTTCTTGGTAATCTGGTTTCTGGTATCCTCATAATGTGGGGTGAGAAAAAGGAGAGATCCTCTTCTTCCGTACTATCCACCATTGTCCATATTTTTTATTTTATTTTTATTTATGCACGTCCTTGCTATTTTTCTCTCTACTTTTAGGATTTTGTCGATTCTGTTTCTCTGAGTGACTTTCAAAAGAGTTTCATTTCCGTATCCACACACGTCACTCACTGTAATTTTTGTTATGGAATTAAGGGAGGAGAAAAAAACAATCTTTTTTATTTTGCTAACAACTGCATGACCAAAACCGCTTAGTTAACTCACTCAGAGAAGAAATAAAGGAATCTCAACAGTGCTGCAAGGATGGTCTGCCATTCACATAGAGATATTCTGATACCTGGTAGACAGTCTCCCTCAGACAGTTTGAGCTGTAATGAAGGTCAAAGGTGGGCTCATTCCTTATAAATGTCCACTACTGGACAATATATCCAAGGAATACTTGAGCCATGCTAAAATGGCATGTTCATAAATATGATGTTTCGCATATTGCAAAGGGCTTGTATCGGCCTCACCTCGATTGAGTTAAGTGTTTCCATGATTGTACCAGAGAGAGCAGCTCCCTCGGCCATGAGCACAGAAGATCATTCCTCCGGCGAGACGTTTGTTTTCTCTCTTTGGAGCGAATCTTTGCTTTGTTATGCGTGTGGAATATAAACATGGACCCCACGCAGATTGGAGTGGCGTTTTTATGCCACAAATGGGTTTTTAATAGATTTAAACTAGACCCATACTACCATCCTTCTTGTTATTTTATTGATATTACAGGTATGGTAATCCTTGTATTAATATTATTTCTGCGATTCTGTTTTGCCATTCTCCTGTTTTAATGATGGCCGATTGATATGCATCCTTCTGCTCTGCAGCGAGAATGGGCTGTGTGTCTGTTGTTGACGTGATTGTGATGTGTTCATAGCTGGGTCTCTGATTGATTTTATTTACGTGCACTGCATTGTAAAGTATTTTGCCATCGAATAAATGTGCGCCCTGCATGTCAACGCGGAGATCCATTCGTATCGTACGAAGTGCGTAAGCTGATGGGTTTACACGTGACCACTGGGTCCCTATTATCCTGCTGCCAATTGTCTGCACCATGCACGCTATCTCTGACATGTGAGACCTTTGTTTGTGACCATGAGAGTCATACTATATAAGTTGGTGTTCATCTTATTAACTGGAGCAACTGCTCGTATAGTTTGTCGATTGCAGGTTACAAATTTCATTTTCTTTGTCCGTATTGAAGATCTACTTGTGATACAAATTCTTATAATTTTGTTAATAACCACCCATTCAATACAATAAAAACGTAGTACAAACTTACATATTTATTAAGATGTTGATATGGTACATGTTTCGCTCCTTTTTCATGAGCATCATCAGCCAATGCCGATACAGGCAAAGTCTAAATTTTTGAGTGTGTATTGGTGAGTGGAAGGAGAGAAAGGATGACGTATCGGTTAGCTCAATTTACATTTTTGACCTTGTTTCTGAGCCTTATGCTTGTTGCCGGCACGGCGATATTTATTTTACCTTGGTCTCCGTCCTGGCCGTTTGTTTGTACATGAGGCCGCCATGTTTGTTTTTTTATATTATTAGGCTATGCACATGCCCTGTTTTTCTCTTTGGGTTCTGATCATTGCTTCTTTGGTCCAGAGATGTTCCCCCTCTGTACCGTGACGATACCTACATTCTTTTGTATTATCTGCTCAGTCCTTTGCTTCTCCATGACGCGTGGGAGCTTACCGTTGTTGGGTATTGTTGAGACGATGTGGAAGTAAAATAAACGCGTATGTTATGAATTTTATTAATCTCGCGGAAAGAATGACCGAGTTGATCTGTGTGGACTGTATTCACATTACCACATTATGTAGCGAGATTGCAATTGAGACGGTGAGCCCGTCATATGAATAATTTAAGCTTGGTGTTTGAAAAGCTGTGCTCAGCCATAAATGTTAGGACTCCAATTGGATGAACTCTGCACATGTACGTATCCTTTCTTTTAATTGCTGGCTTCATTTCTTGTTTTTTTTTAAATTTTATTATCTCAATAAAACCTCATTTAAATTTAGTTTGAATTTTATTGCTAGTAGCCTTAGTCTCGTTCCTGTTCTACATTGAAACGTGGGTCGTTTCCAGTTCAGGGCTGTGTCATTGGCCTTTCCTCGCCGCGGTCCACGCCTTGAATATCCCGACGTGTGTGTGTATGCTGAAGTATTTGTTATCGGTAAGGGAGGGGTGCGGCTCACACTCAGAGGTCAGTTTCGAGTTAGTGATTAGATAGTGTATACCAAGATGAGGCAAAGATTTGCTTATTTAAACTTGATGACATGAAACAACTTTTTGTATTACCTCTTCCCTGTGCTTGTTTCTCGCATTGGTTGGCCGGCAGGCGCGGCCAGCTTTACTGCCTCCCATTAACTCATCACTCCCCGCTCCGCGGCACAGCAACAAGGAAGGCACTTCACTCACTTTATTCGTGCATGACATGAGATTAAAATTAAGAAAATACGAATTAAGAGAATTAGTAATTAAGAATTAAGAAAATAAGCTCGTACCTTATGACAGGAGATGTTGGAAATGTTCTCCTCCTGCATCCACCCATTTTTGGCATCATCTTGAGGCGAGATTCCACTTAGGCAACATCTGGTCATATGGAGCATGCGACAGTGACGCATGCTGCAGTCGACTTTCAATTGAGGAAATACAGCGCGGCATATAGCATGCGGCTGTGTGGCATGAGATATGTTGCGATCTGTGGAACACTCTCTGGTGCCGCATGCCTCAAAAATATGCTTGTTGAATAAGTGTCGCTCGGGATCCGACAGTGTGTGGATCGGTGCTACAATTACCATGCAACAAGATGGAGTGGGCTATTGAAAAAACTGCAAATTTAATTCAGGATTACCATATTGCTCCGGAATTTTGAAATTAAGGTATAGCCTCAGCATTTGCCTGGTGTGAAAATGGGAAACCACGGATAACTATCTTCAGGGTTGCTGACAGTAGGGTTCGATTCCACTATCTCTCGAATGCAAGCTCATAGTCGCGCGACCCTAACCGTACGGCCACTTGCTAGGTGGTATAAGTTTATTAGAAATGTTAACTGTAAGGGGGTAAAATAATCAGAATATGGTTAGGATGTTCTACTAACAACTAATACATTTTAATTTTTTTTTTAAATATGATTAAATTCCAGTGTACAAGAAGCTTCTAGAACTTCTTGTATCTCTAAGCATACTGATCCTGCCATAGTATTCGCCTTCATCTGACAAAGTACTCCATAAACTCATCCCTAATGGCTTTCGCCTCTTGATAATTCCGACATGGTTTTTTCGCCAAGGGCTCCATGCCTTTATCAGCTTAGATCACTCCACTCCATGCACACTTCCTGGATGATTCGTCAGATGCTAGGTTGAGAAACTCGAAACAAGTACATCAAGGAAGTATAGCTGTCACCAGTAGCCAAATATTGAAGGGTAACCAACAGTCTAACTTTTGGCGGTATAACTTCACAAAAATTGGTATCGGACTTTGCAATCATTGGTCCAACCTTCTCTAACAAAACTTCATGATCTTTCTGGCTCATCCGTGTTTAATTTTTGAAATGTGCTTTGTCGTCAGCCAACACCTTCTCATATAATCCATGCTGTACGGTACTTGATCTGATCTAACTAATAATTCTCACCTCCAACACAGGGGCCATTTTCCCGAACGACCATGGTGAATAACAATGTACGCTGCTGCCGCAATAATCTGCAAAGATCTTCCTCCGTCACAGTCTGGTGAGGAACTGTTGCCTTGGTTGCCTTGAAGAAATAAGGTTGTAGTTTACAACACGTCTCCATAAGTGCCGCTACACCCGGCAACACATGTAGTATACCACATCTTTTCTGCCCCACCGACCACAAGCCGCATGCTACAAAGAGCAACATTTGTTGCCACCCGCATGGTACGTCACTCTTTGCCGCAGGCAGTGGAATTGTACCTTTAGGAAATTCTGATTCACATGCATAAGTTCGTCTTCTGTAAATGAGGCTATTACTCTCCAGATGGTTTCAATTTTAACATTTTCGTAGTCCGTAGTCTCTTTGAAACCCCGGCTTCATTTCCAAATTGTCTTAGGGATTTTGTAGGCATATGTTCTAATCTTTCTGTGATTTAATTTACTTTTTCCTCGTTAAGAAGAAATTTTTTAACCGGTTCCTCTCATTTTTTAAAGAGTTTCCGCACGGTCTCTCTATGTGAGGGCGAAAACCTGGAAATTGTGTAACAAATAGCTTAATGACTTCCTTGCAAGACTCTGTTTTCACATAATGATCGTACATAAATAGCCTTAAATCTACTGTGTACACATGAGGATGCATTACGAGAATTATACCTCAAGTAACACTTCACGAGTCGAGAACAGTCGGAGCGACAGATCAACACTTAATACACATTCTAAGCACAGACCTGAACTTGCGCTGTTGCTGCACTGTGTAATGGGAAGTGATGAGTCAACGGGAGGCAGATAAGCTGGGCGCGCCTGCCGGCCAACCGATGAGAGAAACTCACCTTACTTGGTAACATTACTAGCAAATGACAGGGCTGTGCTCTGGCTCTTCAAATTACAATAAGGATAACCTTAGCAATACCCACCGACAGGAACAGTAGCATCGTACACCTGCGTATCTTGTAACTGTTGGACACCACTCGTTGTCAGCTGCAATTCGGACACTGTCAGAAGTACTTCTGCATCTGGGGGGGGGGGAAAAAAATACACATCAATATTAGATATCCCTCTTGCTCTTCATGAACTAATAATAGTACCATGAAATTGACCACGGTAGCTCAGTGCTCCTAAATCTAGTCAGTATCTGTAAACTCAGAAGGGAATGGGTTAAAATTGCCCATAAGCCATTCTAGAGACTAGGAATATATGTTAGTCTCTAGAGCAGAGGTGCGCACAATTCGGCTCAATGAGCAGCGATCCAGCACAGGAAGGAAAAAGAGCAGACTATGCGACAGAAGTTAACCGTGTAGCTGCTAGCACAACTTGCCATTACAACCGGGGGCAAGTCGCACATCAAGACAGATTTAAACTTTCGACATTTTAATTGTGTCTAATGTCTCTTTCTATTCAGTGCATTAGATTACGGTGGTAAGTTTTGTGGTGCCGGTATTTGAATCCCGCGCACAGCGCGGCCTGTATCTATAGAGCGTTCCAACCTTAAATTGCAGTACAGCAGTAATGAGATAATTCTGTCTCTTTCCTTCTCCCATATTTTGCGGGTAGCGCTGTCCTACTCTAATGCAGCGGGTTTGCCAAATATCTGTAAATCAGAATGTTATCGGTTAAAACGGGTAAATATCGTGTTATGTACAGAATTTCAAGGCACATTTTATGCCGTTAACAAAAAAAATTTTAAAAATAATTTAATGTGAAAATGGTAATATAATGGAAAGTTTTGCCAAATGCAAAATCTTCATTGCATAGAACTTATCATGTCATAACTCCTATTTTATATTCATTATTTTCCTAATTTTTTCACTGCTGGTAAAGAAACATTTCAGCCTGATGTAGATAAGTTTATTTTTAAATTTAAATGATAACAAAATGCAGTATATGCGTTTATTTTCAGTCATGTTCAGGGAATTTTATGTGCAGGCACGAAAAAGTCAGTCGCTGGCCAGCGTCTTTCCTATTGAATTTGCATGGGGGGTCAAAGCGAGGCAAATGGTCTTCAGATGAAAATGAAAAAAAATGAAAACCTACAACCTGTTTTCCAGTCATCGACCGGGTCAGGGATGGAATGAATGAAGCAGATATAGGCTGTTGGTACGATGGGGTCGCCACTCCCAAAGTGATTTATTAATGACTGATAGATGCTATGAAATGAGAATGGAGAGTGTTGCTGGAATGAAATATGACACGGAAAACCGGAGTACCCACAGAAAAACCTGTCCCGCCTCCGCTTTGTCCAGCACAAATCTCACATGGAGCGACCGGGATTTGAACCACGGTATCCAGCGGTGAGAGGCCGATGCGCTGCCGTCTGAGCCACGGAGGCTCCGGTCTTCAGATATGGAAGTTATTTTTAAAACAATCCCGAAGTTCTTATCTTGCTTAGTTCTTAATTTGTGACAGGAAGAATATTTCCTTGAATTTTGGCTTCGCGCATAACCCGGCTGGCTGGCTGAAGTACTGGTAGTGATCTCCCAAACATGCGCTTTTAACACTTCCAGACAGTCGCATGCAGTGCAGTGCCCATTTCATCAGCAGTATGTATAATAGTGATTAAATACATATTAGTGACATATGTACAATTCATGAGGGAAAGTGTATTTCGTTTGTGTGGTTCGTGAGTTTGTGCTCGTGCGTGGGGATCTAATTTCAAGAAAAGGGCAGAAGGATCACGGCGTGGTTAAAGCAAAGCAAACTGTCTTCGGATATGGAAGTTATTTTTAAATCATACCTCAAGTCCTTATCTCGTTATCTCTTAATTTATGACAGGGAGAACGTCTCGTTTGTTTACGTTTCACGAGTGACTCGGCTGGCTGAGCTTTTAAATATACTGACAGCCACGTGCAGTGGTGTTCATTTAATCGGTATTATAAGATTCATTAAATAAAGATCAGTGATATATATATATATATATATATATATATATATCAATACTACTATATATATACTACTATATATACTATATATCAATACTGTGGCCTCCGAAGAGGCCGAGTGCAGGTCTTTCGAGTTGACGCCGCATAGGCGACCTTCGCGTCTATAAGAATGGGGCCCTACCTGTGATGAATTCTAATTCTGAAGATGGCACACACACCCAGCTCGCGAGCCATTGGAATTAACCAACGAATCGAACCTGGGGCCCTCTGGAGCAAAGGCCAGCACGCTAACCATTTAGCCATGGAGCCGGACATGATCAGTGATAAATGTATAGTTCTTGAGGACAAGTGGATTGTGTTTGTTGTGTTTGTGTAGTCTGTGCAGTTGTCAGTTCGTGCTTGTGCGGGGTGTTCTTAGTTCGAAGAAAAAGTGCAGAAGGATGTACAATGGATCATCAAATTAAAAAGAAACGTTCCGTAAGTAAACTCAGGGGAAAAGAACGCAATATTATAACGAGTATCCTGGATTATATTTGAGCAGCGCAGTCAGTGAAACTCCTAAAGCTACAGGTTGTTCCGAAAGAACAATCTATGCTATAAGGAAGGAACACACACATGGTCCTTTGCGAACTCCCGCAAAAAAAAAAAAAAAGCAAAAAAGAGAAGGACGGCAGAAAAATGCAAGGAAAATTAAATATGATGAAATTATGCGAAATGGAGTGCGTCGGGTGGTTCACTCTCTTTTATTTGCTAACATACCACCGACATTGAACGTGATTTTGAGTCGGGTAATGGAGAAGCTTCTTTGCCACGATTTTCCAAAACTACGTTGTTTCGCTTCTAACATGATGGAGGCTTCCGTTATTTAAGTTGGGGTAATAAAGCAGCTTTCATTGAAACCGATGAAATTATTAATTGGAGGCACAGATATCTCAGGGAGATAAAACGTTTGAAGGCACAAAATAAATCTATAATTTACACAGATTAATTGTGGGTAAATATTGGGCAGACAGTGACAAAAGAATGGAAGGATACGACAGTGAAAAGTGCACGCCAGGCGCCATTGAAGCGGTGAGTTCGGGACTTAGGACACCGAAAAGCCGAGGACCGTGATTTGCCTTAGTCTACGCGGGTAATGAACATGGCTTTGTTTCAAATGCTGAACTAACATTTTTATGCCATAAAAACATGAGACAATTGGGCAAATTACGTGAACGAAAAATAAAAAAAATAAAAATGAGATTTGTGGAAAGCCGACGAATTACAGGACGATGTCGATGATAAATAGTTTTTAATACAACTTTCTTCATCGTCCAGATCATCCTCATGTTCATCTCCCGAACCCGGTTCATCTAAAGCAGGAACATCAGGCCTTGCAGAAATAATAGAAGGTGTACACCCAATGTCTGAGAGCAACGCCAGTGCCTACAAATATTAATTTATGAATGAAGGAACTTAAAATTACAAAATTACAAACGAAAAATGTGGAACTGTCACGCCCTGTTTGAGTCACACTCGAGCGTGATCCCCACGAGTCGATTTCGCAACAGCGCGCTCCATCTACGCTGTACTGCAATTTAAGGTTGGAACGCTCTATAGTTCTCACTGGTAGAGCAGGCCAGACGACCAGCTGACACTCCACGTCACCGCTTGAGACTCCATACAAGCGAGTGGGCCGGAAGAGAAGGAATGAGTCGTCCAACGGCTAGCTACACCTTAATTCAGAAATGCAGAGGATGTTCTGTATAAGCAGCTCACTGAACAGGTGGACTGAAGCTAGCTCGTGAAGTTTCTATCTCTAGACTCGCTGACATCTCTACAAACTTTACATTACCGAGCTCGATAGCTGCAGTTGCTTAAGTGCGGCCAGTATCCAGTATTTGGGAGATAGTAGGTTCGAACCCCACTGTCGGCAGCCCTAAAAATGGTTTTCCGTGGTTTCCCATTTTCACACCAGGCAAATGCTGGGGCTGTACCTTAATTACGGCCGCTTCCTTCCCACTCCTAGCCCTTCCCTGTCCCATCGTCGCCATAAGACCTATCTGTGTCGGTGCGACGTAAAGCAAATAGCAAAAAAATTACATTCTTAAGTCTTCAGCTCTTGAATGAGTACTTTGACTTTGCAAGTCAGTTGCTATGCACATTTCTCCCTCAGTGAGTCTTCATTTAGTTTGTGTACTGGCGACGTGTAAATATTGTATATATCTCAAGTGTTGTAGTATTCTGTTTATGTGACAAAACCGTCCGTTTTATGAAAAGACTTTTCCTTCAGCAGAAGCTGGACTTCAAGTGCAAGTGGCACATATTTTGCAATACTGTATCATTGCAATTCTCCTTTAATAAAATTTTGTTTTGTGTGTGTGAAATAACTCTCTTAATACACAACGCTAAGTAAATACGTTTAATTATATTCCTTTCATTAGGTTTTGCATAGGGAACAAAATGAATTACTTTGATATCCGATAACTAATGCTCCTTTGACTACTACCTATAGTCCTGAAAAAGTAACATAAAAAGCCAGGCTGAGTGACTCAAGACGGTTGCGGCGCTGGCCTTCTGACCCCAATTTGGCAGGTTTGATCCTGGCTCAGTCCGGTGGTATTTGAAGGTGCGCAAATACGTCAGCCTCGTGTCGGCAGATTTACTGGCACCTAAAAGAACTCCTGTGGGACAAAATTCCGGCACCTCGACGTCTCCGAAAACCGTAAAAGTCGTTCGTGGGACGTAAAGCAAATAGCATTATTATTATTAGTAACATAAAAACTTATTTACAATAGAACACAGCATAAACAAAGAACGAGAAACTAGCTCTAGATTAAGTACAGAAATAAATAAGCTACATGAATAAATATCATTTACCACAAACAAAACATTGGCCTATGTGTTCTTATACATCTGAAATTTCATTCAGCAGATAGTGAGGAGGAGTGCGTATCTTCTCCCTGAAGAAGACAAGTTATATTTGGTGCATTCCATCTTGCACTTTCAATTCGAAGAACGGCAGTGAGATGTGCATCAGAGTGGTTCTTCGTGGAGATTTATTTATTTTCATTAGAGAGAACAGTTTCTTGCACAGATATGCTGAGCCAAACATTGATAGAAGTTTGGCAGCCATTTTGTGCATATTTGGGAAATCTGTTTGCAAAAAATGTATAGGCTTTTTCGCGATTCATATTTAGCCTTTAGTTCACTATCACATTGAACTGTGAGCAACTTGCACTGTAGACCTCACGGAACGTCATAGTAGTTGAAACGGGCGCAGCAAACACTTTCAGATCAATTGATAAATCGACCGCATATTTAAATCAGATGAAAAATTCACAAGGTTCGCTAGAGTACTTGAAAATGTCTGCAAGTTAAATTAGATTTCTGCACTGATAATTTGGGAAAATGGGCTGACTCACCTTTCAACATCTGACACTGCCAAACCTCCAACATTTGCTTGAAAGAAGTGATACTGTCTACAAAATGAATATTAAGTGTTTTAACTGCACAACGCACTGTACAGTACCATATTGTGCTATTTTATTGCGTAAACATAATATACTCAGCCCGATACAATGCTGTAACTACGCTTGCACCTTGACTCCGTATATCGCCATCAAGTCTTTACAGCACAAACTATTAGAAGTCAGCTGCACCCGGCTTCTCGGCTCTGCCCGCGCTCATGCAACTGGCTCAAGGAGCGGGGTCTTTCATTGCCCACCTATGTGTTCGGTCTCGTTTTAGAGTTGCTTACTCGTGTTGAACGAGGCCTAGCTCTTCCCACAGTCCACGAAATGTACTTCATTAAGTGCAAAGGGAAGGCCAACATAATGTACATTACATACTTCATTTATTCACAAAACTATTTACACTGTACAAAATATACATTTAGGACGCCGTGGTCCATGTTGTAGCGCACAAACACAATACCGTTACCCGCGCTCATCCAAGTCCCGGAACTCACTAACGCCGGTGAGGCGCGTGACTCTGTCCCCCTTCCACTGGGGCTGTAGCAGTCTGATTGTGCTGACCTCTGACAAAAAAAAACACATGGCGTTCAACACTATGCTCTACAGGATGGCTGTTTCCCCTCCCTAAACTTTGCCTCAACTGATATAAAAGGAGATATTCTGACTCACCAACACCCAGCCCAAATGACTAAACCTAAAACCAAGAAATTTTGAGATGATGTTCCTTGATGTTTCTATTGTGTGATATCTGAAGCCATCCCTTTTCAGTTTCAACTCAGTTAATTTATAACTGTTAGGTTCTTCAGACCGCTGAAACTAATTTTGAATAAAATTTATACCCCAAGGGAGAACCCTCCGACTGGCTGATTCGGCTACAAGCTACCTGAAAGGCAGACAATAGTTAACAATTCTATTTCCCTCCCAGAGATTCAATCTTGGACCAATGCTAATCGTGAACAACTCAAAAGACCAATAAGAGTGAATATTTAGTAGATTTTTATTTAGCTGGCACGAGAGGGCGTGGGCAGTTTCTGAGTAACTAGAACAAAGACCACAAATCTACTATTACAGGGTGTCCTTGAAAAAGGTTCCAATATTTAAAGTTAAAAACTGTGATTATTGTGTTTTGAACATTTACTGAATTGCTACGTTATGATACAATGTTAATTTTTTGCCTGTATTCAATGTGCTAGTTGTTTTAAGATCTTCGCAAATTGGCTGATGATGACACTTAAAATGTGTTGAAACCGGTCCCATTAAACAGGTTGTAACTACTTTTTACCATCTTATTACGGAGTATTGAAAGGTGGATCCTAACCTATAATATTGTACATCTTAAAGGTTCCAATATTTACTGAGGAGGTAGCAAACAACAAACGAAGGAAAAAAGGTCCTAAAGACACTGATCTGCTAACACTACTATCAATGATCAACAAGTCTCTGATCTACTCTTCACAACATGTGGTCGATGTGACCGCCATCCATTGCAATGCAGCCTTCTGTCCTACGTCACATGGATTCATGCATTCATTGAAATAGAACAGTGCACTTTTTTTCTATTACAATTTGCTTTACATCACACCGACACGGATAGGTCTTATGGTGACAATGGGATATGAAAGGATTAGGAGTGGGAAGGAAGCAACCGTGGCCTCAATTAAGGTACTAAAGCCCCCAGCAGTTGCCTGGTGTGAAAATGGGAAATCACGGTAAACCATCTTCAGAGCTGCCAACAGCGAGGTTTGAACCCACTATCTCCCGAATGCAAGCTGATAGCTAAGTGACCCAGGCCACTTACTCTGTGAATTGCATCACGGGCATTGAACACATGTTCTAGTATTGTATCCAAATCATTTATGGGGATTGCATACACCATGGTTTTTACATCTTCCCAAAGCCAAAAATCTAATGGGTTAAGGTCAGGCGAACAGGCAGGTCAAGGTACTGGCTTCTCCCCTGACCAATCCATTGCTCATGGACAACCCGTGTTTGGCATCGCCTAACCCTACGATGAAAACGGGCCGGAGCAGCATCATAAGACCACAATTCAACACGCTGCTAGGTTTACTACCAATATTTAGGTATGAATGTATTTCTGTCTTTTGTTGCATACAACCCTCCGTAAATTACTAGAACATCATGATCATTGATGGTAGTGGTCGTGGACCATAACTCCGAAGATACTGGGTTTGTGACCAATGTTTATAGACTGTTTCTTCTTCGTTTGTTGCATGCTGCCTCTTACGTAAGGGGCCAACGACCTAGCTGTTAGGCCCATTGAAAAAACAATTATCAGCATCAATCATCACTTCATCTGTCAATATTATAACCTTTTTAAAGGAAACCTTGTATGTATCGGTCATCATCATCATCATCATCATCATCATCATCATCATCATCATCATCATCATCATCATCATCATCATCTTCCTTCCAAGTATTGGGCCATGTGTCCCGTTACGGTCTTGCATTTTTCTTTTTGCAAGACTTGAAAGCAATCAAACGTCCTTCCGACGGGTTGCTAGCATGAAGAAAGTAAGACGAATGGTGGGGCTGCCACCTCTCAGCTAATGGACTAGCTGAAATTACAGCATTTCCTCCGTAATTGATGTAACGGTTATACCGCCGTGACTCGGTTGACAGAGCCTCGTCTGTGGAAACAGGTTTGTTCATCCCGGAAAGGTGAGGTTGGCATTTGAGCAGGAGAGGTTATGTTGGCTTACATAAATCATACATTTGGAAACTGAACACAGGACAAAACTTACCTTGTGTTGTCTCAGAATCAACACTGTTGCTGCTGGTGACAAAATCATTCAGGTTATACTCGGGATGTAATTTTTCCATGTGTCTCTTGTAGGTGCTCCGATGCTTCAGAACGTCTCTGCACACAGGGCATGGAAAGATCTGGCCGCTATGCATATCTCGCACATGGGTCTTCAGAGTGGACTCCTGGAAGATAACCAGCAAAATTCAGCTACAAACAGAACACCAGCTTCTGCTGGATAAATACAGACTTGTGAAACGAGTATGTAGGGAACTATTTAAAATCAGACAGTCAATTCTATTAACCCAAGACTATGAGAAGGAGTTCCTAAGAACCCACAACTTTATATAATACCTGGACCCAGTACTGCCAGAAATTTAAGAATGGTGGGAGGGCTGCTATATGTGTAAAATGGTACGTGCAACTCACCTCCACTGGCGGTGTGCCTGCACAGAGCTGCACCGCCTTGGGACGAGGACACAAAGTAAGGAGAGACCAGGAGACCAGGATAAAACATGTAACTTATCACAGACATCTGAGCCTAAACATAACTGCCTATTACTTCACAGCAATTTTTTAATTACTATAGGCATTGTAAATAAGTCAGGTCAGGATCATTCTGCTATCGTATGTGACAGTAGACAGTACTACCTGAGACTGTCCGGCCAAGGGTCAAGCAGCCATTACCAAACTCAACACCCAAAAGAGGGAGCAACGGCTATGGGCGGAGGAGCCCTCCCTTTGTAGGCCAAGTGAAACCGTTGTGTAGGAAATGACACATAAATTCACCGCAAAGGAGACTGCAAGTTGCTTTACGTCGCACCAACACAGACAGGTCTTATGGCGATGATGGGACAGGAAAGGGCTAGGAATAGCAAGGAAGCAGCTGTGGCCTTAATTAGGGTACAGCCCCAGCATTTGCCTGGTGTGAAAATGGGAAACCATGGAAAACCATCTTCAGGGCTGCCGACAGTGGGGTTCGAACCCGCAAAGGAGAACATGGTCAACAGTTTAGATGGTGGAAGAGGATCCCAGTCCCAACAACAGATAAAACGGAAGAACTTTCTCCTGTCAGCAACGTCTGTACTTCAGTGAAGTGGTTCAAAAGGCATCTCTAATCCTGAGGAACGGCCAAGTTACACCAGGCAGTAAGAATAAAATGCCTCTGGGAGTGGCAACGCCACCACAATAACAGCATAAATATGAAATGGTACTTCTGCAACTTGCCTCGGAAAAGAAAATTGATAGGAGTAAACTACAATGGTTTCAACAAGTAAAGAGAAGGGAGGAGGAAAGAATACCAAAATGGATAATGGAGATGAAGTTTGAGGGAAAGATAGCAAGAGGGAAACCTAGAACAAGGTGGATCGATTCAATAAAGAGGAGTGCAAGAAGAAGAAACCTGGACTGGGACAAAATGATGGAAATGGAATGGTGGAAGGAGAGAGGAAGGTGGAGAAGTGACTTAAGTGCCCCGAACTGGCAAGAGCTGGATAAGGGGAGAGGAGGAGGAGAGAGAGGCATTGTGAAAATCTGGTCTTGACAGGACCTCTGTCATCTAAAAGCACACAGGTTTTCATCAACTTACTGTCCATCACTGATCACACCCTCCTTTCCAAAATGCCTGGGAACACTTTGCGTGGTATATTGCTTTTTATTAGTAAAGTGTAGATAAACTTCCGTGTATTAACCGGCCGAGAAGTCTCTATGATAATGTGCTCCTTCCCTTCAATCATCTTAGAAATTTTCAGCCAAACACTCTTTGCATTTAGAACTTTACGTGTATGGTACTTTGCTCACCTTCGTGAAAACTTTCCCGCAATGTGTGCAGTTTAAGACCTTCCCTTGAGGGCTATTTGAGCTGACCTCTTGCGACTGTGAGGGTGTCAGCTGTGGGCTCGGCTCTTGAAGACTCGCATTCTGCAGCATCTAAGCACAATGACATTCACAGAAGAATTAAAAACAATCAGACTAGAGTAAAAACAACAAATGGTTTATTGCAAGGGTGCAAGGAAGCAGACGCCCACATGTCCTGGCTGTCCAAATTATTTCCACGTGTCCCTCTGTAACATGGGCGATGGTTTTTAAAAAACTGCTGATAAATTTATGTTCTACAACTAATGTTTCAAATTTTTAAAACTCTGTATTATTTTGAGATGCCTATTACATAGTTATAACTCTACAACTTACACCTGAACCTTCCGATATGCACATGCAACCAGATACATTACACCATTTTTCCCGTCAGGGATTTTGGTTCACGAGTGAGTACATACTGGAGCAAGCGAGCAGGTGACATTGCATCATTTGTGATTGTTATACAAATTTTCCTTATAGAAAATATACTTTATTTTCCACTTTTCAATACTATCACATTTCAATTTTATGACCTAAATATTGTATAAACATTTTGTTAGTCAATACAGAAAATTATCAAGTTCATTACTATCTCATTTGCAAGTTTTGTTTAAGAAATTACACATAATGAGTTTGTTTTGGTAACCAGCCATAAGTCACATCAAAGAAATATTTTGTCCTCCTTTGGGAAAAGAAGACAGACTTCAATTATATAAATAAAATAAAATCTACCCATTGAAGAACAGTACTATTTGGAATAAAAATGTGATGACTATTAGTATGCATGAATCGTCTATCACTGCCTTTGACTCAGAAGAACCCATTCAAAACTGGTTTCTGAAGAAATTATGCCAGCTTCGCTATAACCAGCAAATCAGGTAAGAAAAGTGGCCCTGTAGATTTTCTGGTGAGCCTAATAATAATGATAATAATAATAATAATAATAATAATAATAATAATAATAATAATAATAATAATAATAATAATAATAATAATAATCTTATTTGCTTTACATCCCTCTAACTACTTATGCAGTTTTCGGAGACGCTAAGGTGCTAGAATGTAGTCCCTTAGGAATTCTTCTATGTGCCAGTAAATCTACCGACATGAGGCTGCCGTATTTCAGCACCCTCAAATACCACTGCACTAAGCCAAGATCGAACCTGCCAAGTTGGGGTCAGAAGGCCAGCGCCTCAACCTTCTGAGCCACTCAGCCTGGCCTTGTAAATATGCTGTGTTTATTCGATCTCCTGCTTTATTGAACATTATGAATGGATGAAAACCATAACGGTATAAGTATCATTTTGGTCATTCAGATAAAGAGGCATTTAAACATCTTAACACTCATATTTGTAATTATACCACCCATCACTAGAGCGCAGAATATTACCGCTATCACTTGTATCTCTTTGCTGGTGAAAGGATACATCCTCCCGGAGTTACATCCTGCACTTTAAAAAAAAGTCACTTATACCGTTATGGTTTTCATCCATTCAATTGGTGTACATTTCCAAAACTGAAAGATATGTAAGGGCATACATACATACATACCAGAGTGTAAGAAACCTTGTCTGGAATAAGGAAGTGTAAAGAGATAATGTACAAAATGTATTATGCACCCATATTGACTTATGAGGTTAAGACCTGGACAATGACAAATAGGGAGGAGAGAAGAATTCAAGCCAGTGAAATGAGGTACTGAAGAAGTATGACAGGAAAGACAGACTGAGAAACAAAGATGTGAGAAAGGAGGTCGGAATGGGAAACCTAAATGAGAGAACTGATAGGAGTAAACTAAGATGGTTTGGACACGTAAAAACGATGGAGGAGAAAAGAATACCAAAACAGATGATGGAGATAAAGATCAAGGGAAAAAGAGAAAGAGGTAGACCTACAACAAGGTAGATCGATTTGATGAAGAGGAGTGCAAAAAGAAGAAGAAGAATTAATTAATGATTTTATGTCGCATTAATTACTCTTTTGGGTTTTCGGAGGTGCCGAGGTGACGGAATTTTGTCCTGCAGGAGTTCTTTCACGTGCCAGTAAATCTACACACACGAGGCTGACGTATTTAAGCACCTTCAAATACCACCGGACTGAGCCAGGATCGAATCTGCCAAGTAGGGCTTAGAAGGCTAATGCACTACCGCCTGAGCTACTCAGCCCGGCATACAAAAAAGAAACCTGGATTGGGACAAAATGATGGAAGAGGAAGGGTGGAAGGAAAGAAGAAGTACCAGGAGTTGGATAAAGGGAAAGGATAAGGATGACGATAAATGAGTGAAAAGAGAAAACAAAAATAAATCATGGAAATGGGATGAAAGGAAAGAAAGGCAGAAAAAATACACAGTATGCAATGGATGAACTTGATTACTTACTATCACACTCACTATAGTATTTTTCAGGACTTAAGTACATTAGAGGCAAGCCAAGTTTTACAATGTATCTCACCTGCTCACTCTCGTCCATATTCACATTTTCTTGGAGAGCATTTCTTGCTGGAGGAAGATCACTGTCTAAGTCTGGGCAGTCTAATGAAGCTCTACCTACCGACAGAAGAGAATATTGATGTTTTAGTGTTAACAATAAGAAACCTATCCTTTGTACGAGGGCGGATCAGATATAAACGGGAATTATTTTTTTGATATTTATTGCATCAACCAAAAAAAAAAAAAATACACATATAGAGATCACTTTTTTACAGTGTCCTGCCTTCGATACACATTTTCTCTATCAAATTGGTAAATTTTTGATGCCGTCCTGACAGAAAGAAGAGGGACGTGTGCGGAGCCAGTCGCTCATGAACTCTCCTACACTTGCATCATCATCGAACCGCTGTCCTCCTAGATCTTGTTTGAGTGATCCAAAAAAATGGTAGTCGCAGGGCGATAAATGTGGATTGTACAGAGGATGTTCCAGAGGTGACCAGTGAATTTACTCCAGTTTTCCCCGCATTAAAGTGGCAGTATGCGGCCTTGTAATGTCATGAAGAAGAATCACGTTTTGTTTCACCCAAAAGACGACAGTAATAGGCTGAATTAATTGTCCTTTGTTCGTGAAGAAAATCCACCGCAAAATGCATGTAGAGTCCCAGAAAATGGTTGCAAGCACCTTTCCAGCAGATGGGCGTTTTGGCCTTGACTGGACCTGTTTCGTCTCTTCGTCGCCAGTCCATGCTTGCTTGCTTTGACTCTGGGGTGTAGAGATGCACCTAAGTTTCATCATAAGTCACAAAACGGTGCAAGAAATCCTCTCCTCCCTCCTCGTAGTGATGCAGGAGTCTCTGAGAAACTTCCTGGCGCAAAGTTTTTGTTCCTGGTTGAGGAGACGAGGACCCAGACAATTTTCTGAAATGGATTTCTTCTCCGATGATGGTTTGAACACTTCCGTAGCTTATTTCTATGTCTAAAGCAATTTGCGAAATTTTTATTTGCCGATCTTCACCAATAATGTCATGAATGGCAACAATGTTGTCTGCAATGATGTTTGTCCGCGGTCTCCTTTTATGAGGTTCATTTTCCACAGCTTCTCTTCCTGCCACAATTTCTTTAGCCCACTCATACACTCGAGTCTGCAATAGTGTTTCTTCCCCAAACTTTACGCGGAGCCATCTCAACATTTCGGAATGTTTGGTGCCCTCGTTTGTGAGAAATTCGATAATGATGCGTTGCACAACACACGTGTGCATCTCTTGCTCACTCATGGCATACTGAAGCAGCCTAGCCCTCCACCATCGTTTGCGCACGCATACCCCTTCTCCAGACACCCCCACCAACATTATTACTCACAGCAGCGGTATATTCAAATTTCCATTTCTATTTGATTTGCCTTTGGATCTGCCCCTGTTCATCTGGAGACTTATATCTCATGATTGTAACTAAAAACAAACCTAGATTTCTCAACTTTCATGAAAAAAGCAACATTTGAAATTTTTGATACAACACAAGGTAAATGGCTTAACTAGAGAAAGATAACAGCAATAGACTTCAAACGATTCAATGATAAATAAAACCCAATGCAGAAGTATCTACCAGGTGGGCAAAATAAAACAGGCCTAGGAAATATTTATAAGACTGGCGCACAACTAACCCTTATTAATGAACAGGACAACTGCCCATCACAGGAAGTTATGAAACCATGATTTCGATGGACCAATCCGCTGCCGTCACACGTGTGCGTGCGCAACTCCCGCATACTTAACACACTTTAACACATGAACAGAGTAAATTTGAAAGGATACCGTTGCAAGACCTTTTTTGATGTTTCGACACAACTATTTCTTAGTTCCCATATCTACAGATAAAACGGTGTTGAGATTTTGTCAGACTTCGTTTCAGGCTTTCCTTAACTCGAGCAATGTTTTCTGGTGTTTGAACTCTTTATGGATAGTTACAGTTTTTATTCGCTAAACAGCCTGTTTCATGCCATTTTGCCAGTAAGTTTTGCACTGCAGACTTTGTTGGAGGTTTTCCGATGACACTTCCAGTCTTAAATTCTTGCGCAAACAATTCCGCATAGCAGTTTACATTTTCACACTCCCAAAGCTTTATGAATATGTTTCATATGACTTCGTAGCCCAATCTTGGCATGAAACGTATGTCCACACAGGTCACATGAAATGGTTGGGGGAGGGCAGAACTACACTTAACGGAGCTTTCATGCTTGTCGCACCTGCTGCCAACGTGCCGGTCCAAACTGACACCCAAGAACCTGCCTCCACCGTCCCTATCCCATCGCTGTTGGACTTGGAGCGGAAAGTGACAGCTGAGGAAAGTGCCACTGGCGTGGATTTATTTAAGGTGGATCACAGCTTGCCATGAAGTGACTCACACACTAAGATTTCAGAATCCTTCACCACAGCACATATGCATGGCATATGTGGTGTCAAACACCGAAACTGAAATGGACTGCCGCTGACTTGCGAAAAACCGAGTGGCGCCTTCATAGCCAGTCTGCCCGGCATTTTATCTTCCGCTTCACTCGTCGTACTTAAGTCCATCTTCTCAGCCGAGTAAAACGTCGAGTAATGGTGTTTCAGTAGCATTTCCTCTACTGAGAGACCATCGGCCCTCCTAAAGAGCCTCAATCTGCCCAGCATACGGCGTAGATGGTTTGAAAAAAATGCTTGCCCTTTTATGTCCTACATGTTAAATAAGACAAGGTTTGAAAAATGTTTGCCACCCATGGGTTAAATGGGCGTTAAGTCTCAAAAACCGCTTGAGGTCGAAATTTCACAGGGATGGTTTTTCTGGTATATGCTAGATGTTAAGTATTTTAAAACATTCTACCCCTAAGGAATTTAGATGAGTGTTAGATTAGTAAACAAAAATATTAATTCTTCCAAAACTGTCTGATGTCGTATGAAGTTGAAATTTCACATGACGGTTGCTCTTTTATATCCTAGACGTTAAGCAAGAAATATTTTTGAAACATTCCACCCCTAAGGGGTTTAAATGGAGGTTAACTGCAAAAACAAGATTATTCATTTCTCAAAAACGGTTTGACGTATGAAGTTGAAATTTCTCATGATGGCTGCTTCTTTGCCTTAGAAGGTTAATAAGAAAGACTTCTGAAACATTCCAATTCTACAAGTTAGTATGAGGGTTAGATCCAAAATCAAAAGTATTCATTCCTTCAAAAGTGTTTGACGTACGAATGGTGGGTGCATTCTATAGGTTCCACTGACAGTGATATCTTCAAAATTTAAATCTTTCCCCTCTCCATCACTTAAAGTTTTGGAATAAGGAGTACCTTGCTGACCGGAATCAGACTTGGACACGGGTTCACTCTGTGGACTGCGGCGATACTCAGGGTGAAGCTTCATATGTCTCTGCAACGTACAGTTATTCTTGAGGACATCGTGGCAGACCGGACAGCGGAACTCTTGGTCTGTGTGGATGGTCTTCATGTGTGCCCTCAATAGATAGTCCTATAATGAAATGATCAGAATGCCTTGAACACGTTATGTCCCCATTATTAACAACACAACCAACAAGTATATGTGTACAGTTAAACTGGAAGGTTAAATATAGCTTATGCATGAAGAACCAAGGTCTAAATTAAAATTTATCCATCGACTCATATGAATATGTATACAAATTTAAAATAATCTGTGCATCTGATTCAAAATGCCTTATTTCCTATAAAATGATTAGAAACATGTATTAAAATGTAAAAAAAAATTCAATAACACAATGATTTAACCCTTTGAGAATCAGGTTTTCAAAGCACTGTCATTTAGCACAATTAAGGTTTTTCACACTCATAAATAAACCACATAATAAGTCTTCTTCCTGATACTTTTCTGCTTATACAGGATATAATACAGGGTCTCTCTTATAAACCCAAACCGTCCAGCAGTGTTTTTACTCTCGGATAGCTAAGCAGGTGTATGGGAGGTGTGTGCATAGTTCTTGACCTTGTAAGGAGCATGCTCGTGTTCGACCTAGCATCAGTAGTCAGTCTAATCTTAGCTGTCAACATGGTTAGACAGTTATCATTGAAACACTGTATTTTCATATGTAAAAGTTGTTAACAGGTACACAATGCATTTGTTCAGCAATTTCCTGGTGAAGTGCCACTTTCATGACCACAGATTCACGTAACTGTAAATAAATTTGAAACTACTGGCTCAGTGCTCAATAAAAAAATGTGCACACACAAACAGTTTTAACAGAGGAAAAGCTAGATGAGATTAGTGCGAATCTTGAACGGTTACCGAATAAAGAAGCATTCACAAAATTGGCACAACAAGTAGGGGTTTTAGTTTACAGAGCTACCTAGCTGTTACACATCAAACCATACAGGTTTACATGAGCCCATTGTTTAAAACCTGCTGATTCAGCCACAAGAGTGAGATACTGTGAGTGGTATCTTGCATCACTGAATGATCGTTTATTTGATCCACAGCTTGTCTTTTTTTTCGGATGAGGCCTGGTTTCATCTTAATGGTCATGTGAACAGTGCAGAAAATCCCAATAATGTTTATGAAGTCCCTCATTGTGAAGGAAGACACTTCCAGCATCTTCTATAAGATAAGATTTCATAAAAGATTGTATACACGCTTAAAGAAGGGCGGCCGCGCACGACTTAAGTTGGGCTGAGGCAGCTGCTGTAGTGCAGAGTACAAACACCGTGCAGTCGGTCTGGGTTTATAAGAGAGCCCTGTACATCATACTTTTTAAATGGCCTAGTTATACATAAAAACAATGATTTTTTAAAAAAAAAATTCCTATCTCTGTTCACAAATAGCAAAGGAAAACTATCTACTCTAGCTGTGGTGTTGACATTAATAAAGAAAGCTGAGGTGAAGTCTTACCTTGCCAAATGTCTTGTTGCACAGGCTACACTGCAGTAGACGACCTTGCTTGTGTTCCTGGAGGTGTTTGGTGAGGAACTCCTCTAGGAGAAATGTGTTGGGACAGTGCGGGCAACTGAGGGGCTGGACAATGTCTACAGAGTTGTTTTTTGGCTTGGCCAATGCAGGTTGACTATCAGCGTCGCTGGGGCGATACTCGGCATGGGTCTTCATGTGCCGTAGTAAGGTGCAGCTGTACTTGAGCACATCGTGACAGACTGGACAACGGAATTCCTGGCCAGTGTGGTTGTTCTTCACGTGTGCCTTCAGCAGGTAATCCTGGAATATTAGGTGACTCCATGAATGTTACAAGTTCAATTTAAAATACCTAACATGAATGTAAAGAGAGAAATGAACAAAGTCTTTCAGTACATGCCACTGAATTACTTTTATGTAGCTAATCAGATTTCACAACTAAGTATTTATTTTCCACCTAGTCGATACAATGATTGCCTAAGGCAATTTAATGGTTAAAAGTGGTACATGTATCGTATATTATAAGCATCTTCAGCCACATACCACTGTTTAGATGAAAAATACATAAATTGTCAATCTTATGTTAATTTTAAGGACACTTCCCCTAAAGCATTACTTTGTCAATTTATGTATTTTTCATCTAAACAGTGTCATGTGGCTCAAGATGTTGATAATATACGAAACATGTACTACGAAACACGTACCACTTTTAACCATTAAACTGGCTTAGGCAATCATTGTATCGACTAGGTGGAAAATAAATACTTAGTTGTGAATCTATTGAAGTGCGATACGGACCATGAAGCTAATTTTATGTAATGCTAATCAGATTTGTCGTGAAGGGCTAAGTCTCATACAACTTTGATTAGCTACCCTTTTTATCACACGTGTTTATTCCAGGTTTCTTCTCTTGACCTATTTGCTCAGTATAAATCTTATTGACAACAGCTCATCAATTACGATTTTAACTCAAGTCCTTTTGGTTTTTCAAGGCCCCTTCTACCAAATAATTCAATTGTACCATCTCAAGTCTACTCATTGTGTGTATATTGTTTAAACAGAGCTGTGCTGCATTTGATACAACTCTCACCAAAACATGTTACTCAGCAAGGCAGTAGTGACAAAGCACACAAGATGATTACAATAGAAACTCGACTATACGTTCCCGGAAACTACGTTTTCCCACATTACTCATTCAAATTATGTGGTCCTGCGAGCATCTTAATTAAATCATGTTGTAAAAATCCTGCATTATCCATTTCTCGAGGAGACGATTTCCTGGATCAACTGTTCAGAAATTTCAGTCCCATCAACGTCAAATCCTCGATTACGCGCTTTTCAAGAAACTGTATCTTACGAAAGGACGGCTATGGCATACTTACGGATCTTGGTGTTGACGTCCCGTCATTGCGGTAATTTGAGGAAGTACTGTACTGGAAAAGCAATCGGCGGTGAACTTGCATAAGGCATCACATTCGGGTAGTATTGTTTAGAGAATCCTTGGAAATCATAAAGCAGAGAGTGGCCACAACAATTGGAAGGAGACGCACTTAGACAGCTCTATTTGAAGACAGAATGAGTTTCGTCAAATTTTTGTGCTTGTAAAACGTCTACATTATGTCCCGGGTTAGATGTTTATTTTTTTACTTTTTTTGAGTGTATCGCTGAACAGGTTTTCGGCATTTCCCTCAGGGCACTGTATAGTCACTGGGCTTTCAGGCAGTAATCGAAACTGCTCCTTCTTAAGTAACACAAATTTAGTATTTAATATTACCGTATACGATTATGTTATCGAGACCAGAACAGATGTAACACCTCACATACATAAAGCCATGGGAGGTTTTGGGATTCCCTATTAAAATTTTTGTCATAATATTATAAGACTGGGAATTTCACGTTTTTGTGTTAAAATGTTATAAAAACCGCAGTCATTTTATTTGCGCACGTTACATTAAAAAACTTTGTATCAATTTGCACTCGTACCGACTTGTACAGTGAGAGCGCTTTCCAGCTGAGCTCAAGGTCGTGAATAATCGTAATTTAGAAGTGTTAATTATATTTTTTCTCTTTCCAATTTGATTGTGATTAGTGACGAGCAGAACTAAATATAATGCATTCGAGAACTTGAGGATTGATATTTTCGAAACCATGTTCTCGATTCCAACATAACCTTTAAACGTCGATGTAGGCCTAATTTACGGGGTGCAAAATTTCCATAAACCGACTAGGAACTGTATACTGGTGACCGAATTACAATGGAAGATTAAAAAAAAAAAGAATTTGCCATCATGTTGTACACTTGTGTATCTAATGTGCTTTATTTTATTAGATTACAGAACGAAAAAATACTTGTGGTCGATTGTTGTTTGGCTTGGCGTTATGGGTATTAGATTTTTCGAAGAGTTTGGCTGATCAAAGTTGCTGAACTGAAAGAAGTTTTCAGAAGAATCTGACGAAGTTTCCCCAGTAAAACTGAATGTAAAGTTTCAAGACTTTTAAGTTGCATACCGGTAATTAATATTTGAAGCCAGCCCTGCGGTCTACTTTGCCTGCCTCTCACCCGGAGGCCCCGGGTTCTATTACTGGCCAGGTCAGACATTCTTACCTGAATATGAGGGCTGGTTCCAGGTTCAGTTATTCTACGATCACCTTTATTATTATTTACATATTTTACGCCCACATTGGAGCACTGAAATCAATACATTTGAGTTAATTTCTTCTTCTTCTTCTCCCAGAACTTTTTCATCCTCTCCGACCTGGAAGCCCTTTGTGTGTCCGATATAGTATATTGTTTCCGTTCAACTGCTTTTAGTTTGAGACTTATGCTTTTGTTCTTCAAAATCCTCTTCTCTTTTCTGTCTTTGATTTGTTGCCGAGTTATACCCAATTCTTCCAAATCGTCCTGAACTTCTTTGAACCAATTATTATTGATTTTATTCTTCAAAAAGTAATCGAATAGTTGTTTCAATATCCTGGTGTCTGCTAATCTTGATATGTGACAGAAAAAGGAAATTCTTCTTTTACGCATTGTAGATATTATTGATTCACATTCACGATAGACAATGTTGTTAGGCAACAATCTCCACTGTCCATCAACTTGGTGTTTTTTATTAATAATTGTTCTAAGAATTCTTCTCTCAGTTTTCTGTAATTTGTCTGTTGTAGATTTTACATTTAATTTGAATAAAGTTTCACTAGCATAGGTTGCCTCTGGTTTAACTATGGAATTATAGTGTTTCAGCTTAGCGTTTATCGAAAGAGATTTTTTTTTATAGGGATGTATCACGCAAAATTTGTCCGCTAGGCAGCGTAATGGTAATACCCGGTATGCGCTTTCCGCTGCTCGAATGTTTTACATGAGACTTATTGTGGAGTATTCCTAAATTTGTGATCATCGAAACGAAACTTTCGCTTTAAATGCATTAAAATGGGGTTAACATATTCTGCTAATGTTTTTAACAAGACGGGAAATGGTATAGGTGCAATGATGATTGCGGATTTGGAAGCAGAATTAAAGAAAAGGGGCGAAAAAATTATCCGAAAAAAATGGAAGAGTTGATTGAAAGGCAAGGAATAAATGCAGCAACTCTTTCTTATAGCGTTTTAGTTAAGATTGAATTCTTAAAGTACAAATATCATTTTGAAAACATTCCTAATACGGTATTTTTCTTCTCTTTGCAGGTTATAGGCGTACATAAGGCTTGACATTCGTGTGACAGCAGTGCCTGGGGCTACATCCAGTACGACTGAGTTTCATTTCCCTGCAGCGCACGAGATTCAGGATCTTGTTTCGGACCATAAGACAAATATAAAGATTTCAAATGTGGAAGTAATGAATTATTTCCTGATCAGGAAGTCTGAAATTGATGGTGCTCCAGTGTCACATTATAGGTCACGGTGTGATTCAGCGTCCCGTACCGCACACGGTGTTATGGCTGTTTTCCTACTTCTATATCTTCTTGCTCTCTGAGTTATTTCCAAGGTACCGGTGCCACACCATGAATATATCCTTAAGTCTTCGTCTTTCGCCTAAAATTATTGAAATAGGTCATATTAACTCTTCAGAATGTCACTACCTTATTATAAAATTATTTCTTAATTAGTACTATTTAGCTTACTTGCCAGTTTCAGTAATGACATAATCTTCATTTCGAGCAGACTTTGATATCAGGAGTCATATTTTTATTTCGTAGGTCCTGCCTACGAATCGCATGCAAACACTTTTTACGGAAAGGATCTCGCTTAGGAAATTGATGGTATGAATACGGTCGACCTTGATTTTGGTACATCAGGGCACAGCAATAGTCAGGCATCACAATTTCCTTGTTGTCTTTTTCGTCGTAACGATATATTAAATCTTTAACTTCATCGTTTAACTCGGTAACTTCCATTAAAAACACATACAAACAAATGACGATCGACAAGCGCATACCGGGTATTACACGTGAGACATCTATCGGTAGTGTTTCAGTACATCCCTATTGGGGAGCTATTTAATGGTTAGAGAGCCAGGAATAACGGCTGAGAGGATTCATCACACTGACCATGCGTCACCTCGTAATCTGCAGGCCTTCGGATCGAGGGCGGTCACTTGGTAGGCGGAAGGCCCATTTGGGGATGTGGTTTGGTTTGGTTTAGGGGCGTTTGTAAGATTACAAGTACAGTAGAAGTCTGCTACAGTGAGTACGGCATATAACGAGAACCGCGTTATAACGCCAATTTTTTGCTGTCCCTTCAAAATTCCTATATTAAACTGTGTATTATCAGAGCCCTGTCATTGACGCATCCATCATTACGAGTGCTTACGCACGCGCGATTTTTCCTGTTACCAATATTTATGCACCCCCAGCGATTATGTTGCATGCAATCGATTACCTTCGGTATCAGTTCCTAGCTATTTCCAAAAGCAAGTTTTCTCGGCAACATTTGATAACGTGTCCGATAACTGTTGTTAACTCATTAAAAATAAAGGCTGACTAAATGATTGCTTAATGTACGGTTAAGTTAGGGTAGGTGACGCTCTTTGAATAAGAAAACTGAAACGTTTGCCACAAAATGTGATCAATCATCTTCGGTACGGTATAGTTTTCTCACTGTGCATTTACGAGCTTTCTCGTCAAAATTCGAAGGCGACGTTGGAGTCTATTAGTAATACTCGTCGATTGCTGTAATCTAAAGAAAATTTGAAATGAAAGAGGATAACACGTTTTTGTAATAAATGCGTAAATAATGTGGCTGATAGCAGTTGTCAACTCGTTAAAAATAAAGGCTGAAGTTAAGTAAGAATGTGGCACACCTCAAGATATGGCAGAAAACATCACTAATTTCAGAGGATAGTTTATATTTTCTCGCATCTAGTTACATTTCGGAAAGGCTATTCACATGTAAATTTTTAGCAAGGAGGTTATCATTTTCTACATGCATTACAAATATGTTGTATGATACATATACGGTTAGGTTAGGCAACGCCATTTGAAGAAGAAATCTGAAATGTTTGCCATTTTCTCAGAATTCCATGCGAAAAAATCAAGGGTTAGGGTTGTCTTGCATTCCCGGCCTAACAGTAATGAACACCACTGGCAACTACTGCGGTAACCACGCTGCTTCTTTTCACTCTCGCACGCGCACGGACACACAAAACTCGTTGACAATAAACGACCGCCTCTTTATTATACATCGCTAGCTGCGACAACTGGTTGTACAATGCCTGTGTGTAACGTCACTGGATCTTGGAAAATAGTGAAGAGAGAATGACGTTCTGATAGACTCTACAAAAACGTTTCTCAAATCTGAAGAATGGCATCAAAACATGCGAGTCTTCAAATTCTTAGAAAGGCCACGGCTACTCAGCGGCAGAGTTATAACGCGTCTATTGTACTTGACGCTTAGTAAAATTAAGTTTTATAGACAGCAGGAATATTTTTGTGATGGATAGTTGTATTGTAAAGATACGTGGAAAAGGTATTGCTGGCAAATTAACAACGGGTTCTCTTTGATATTATGATGCCAATTTTAAGTTAACGGTTATTAAACATTCGGAAATGCAGAATAATTGTGCATAGGCCTAACTAAAGCCAATATATGACGTTAGCATGAAAACAAAGCTAAAAAAATGCGTACTATACAAGAAATGCATTCAGCGGTCCGTGACAAGGACGCTTCAAAGAAGTCGAAGATGAAATTTTGAGGTATGTGCACAAAAAATTCAAGGGCAAAATGGCCACACTGTGGTGCAATAAAATAATTCCTTGACCTTCAATGTCCGCGATTAGGCCTATACATCGCTAGCCGCTGAAGTCGGCCGAACCCGGCAAGCGAGACGTGCGCGAAGTGGTTGCCGGTTATATCTGACGCTGAATAAAAGTAACAGTTTTATAGGCAGCAAGATTATTTTCCTGATGGATCGTCGCATCGTAGAGATTTAAACATAGGAATTTCATTTTGTCCATATTGAACTGAGAAAGGATGTTAGGAAAAACTTAAAACGGTCCACCTTTTCAATACAAAAATGTTATATTTATTTATAACATGTATTTGCACTTGGAACTAGTTTCGACGCTGTGTTTGCGTCATCATCAGCCAAAATGTGGGAAATAGGCAAGATGTAGGCATTTATATTACACAAGGCGTTACATTAAACAATACACATCTTATAAGGAGATAAAAACAGGGACGAATATAGAAACAAATGAATCGTTGAGAAAACAAAAGTTATACATATTAAAAATAACCTTAACCACATATCTTGCAGTGCGAAAGTGTTCTTCTTGAATGATTCCTGAATAAAAAAATTAAAAAAACACACGCGCACACATTTCTGGAGAGCCAGCAGGCAGGACAAAGTAAAGTGAAACCTTAAGAGTTCTTCTGAGAAGAGTTCCTCATTTTTTCTATGTTCCGACTAACTAAAGAAGTCTCCCTTGAGTTCCTGATAAACATACACAACAGGAAATTCTCCTTCACTCTCAACAATAGCTCTAAAGACCAACGGTAAAATTTTTATTTTAAATATTGTGCAGAGACGTGAAAGCATGATTTTGAACATGATATAACTCATTCATATAACCCAGTTTTTTAATACAAGGTGTTGCATTAAATAATACACATCTTACAAGGAGATAAAAACAGGGACGAATGTAGAAACACATGCATCGTTGAGAAGGCAAGTTATACATATTAAAAATAAGCTTAACCACATAACTTGCAGTGCGAAAATATTTGCCTTGAATGATTCCTGAATACAAAACGCGCGCGCACACACTTCTAAAGAGCCAGCAGGCAGGAAAAAGTAAGGTGAAACCTTAAGAGTTCTTCTGAGAAGAGATCATCATTCTTTCTATGATCTGACTAACTAATGAAGTCTCCCTTGAGTTCCTGATAAACATACACAACAGGAAATTACACAATACACATCTTACAAGGAGATGAAAACAGGGAAAGTTATACATATTAAAAATAACCTTAACCACACATCTTGTAATGCGAAAATATTCGTCTTGAATGATTCATGAATACAAAACACACGCGCATACATTTCTGAAGAGCCAGCACGCCACACACTTTCACCACATCACACTCCATACTTTCCCCCCTTCCACTCCTCCCCTCTCCCCTCCTAATCCAACAACGGCCGCTGCCCAGACCTAAACTATCCAACACGCTCTGTTCTTCTTCATCTCGCGCCATAGCTTTACCGCCTCATGTCCCGCAATAAACATCATAGAAACCTGCCCCCACCCTACACGTAACGCTGCAACAATAGACCACAAATACTGGCACAGTCAATCTCCACACTCTCAACAAAGATTCCTTAATACCCATTTTATATTCTTGTCGAGCTGAATACCGGACCTGTGAAGATTACAAGATTATTTTGTGCATCTACAGAATGGTGTGTTAATGAAGCTATGTAATATAGAGAGAAACTTTCAAAGGTGGTTAAATGAAGAAGTTATATCATGTTCAAGATCATGCTTCCACATCTCTGCACAGTATTTAAAATACAATTTACCGTTGGTCTTTTATAGCTATTGTTGAGAGTTAAGGAGAATTTCCTGTTGTGTATGTTTATCAGGAACTCAAGGGAGACTTCATTAATTAGTCGGAACATAGAAAGAATGATGAACTCTTCTCAGAAGAACTCTTAAGGTTTCACCTTACTTTTTCCTACCTGCTGGCTCTTTAGAAATATGTGCGCGTGCGTCTTGTATTCAGGAATCATTCAAGGCAAATATTTTCGCACTGCAAGTTGTGTGGTTAAACTTATTTTTAATATGTATAATTTTGCTTTCTCGACGATGCATTTGTTTCTACATTCGTCCCTGCTTTTATCTCCTCGTAAGATGTGCATTGTTTAATGTAACACCTTGTGTAAAAAATTGGGTTAAATGAAGGAGTTATATTATATTCAAGATCATGCTTTCACGTCTCTGCACAATATTTAAAAATGAAATTTACCGTGGTCTTTATAGCTATTGTTGGAAGTGAAGAAGGATTTCCTGTTGTGCATGTTTATCAAGAACTCAAGGGAGACTTCATTAGTTAGTCGGAACATAAAAAATGATGAACTCTTCTCAGAAGAACTCTTAAGGTTTCACATTACTTTTTCCTGCCTGCTGGCTCTTCAGAAATGTATGCGCGTGTGTTTTGTATTCATGAATCATTCAAGACGAATATTTTCGCACTACAAGATGTATGGTTAAGGTTATTTTTAATATGTATAACTTTCCCTGTTTTCATCTCCTTGTAAGATGTGTATTGTGTAATTTCCTGTTGTGTATGTTTATCAGGAACTCAAGGGAGACTTCATTAGTTAGTCAGATCATAGAAAGAATGATGATCTCTTCTCAGAAGAACTCTTAAGGTTTCACCTTACTTTTTCCTGCCTGCTGGCTCTTTAGAAGTGTGTGCGCGCGCGTTTTGTATTCAGGAATCATTCAAGGCAAATATTTTCGCACTGCAAGTTATGTGGTTAAGCTTATTTTTAATATGTATAACTTGCCTTCTCAACGATGCATGTGTTTCTACATTCGTCCCTGTTTTTATCTCCTTGTAAGATGTGTATTATTTAATGCAACACCTTGTATTAAAAAACTGGGTTATATGAATGAGTTATATCATGTTCAAAATCATGCTTTCACGTCTCTGCACAATATTTAAAATAAAAATTTTACCGTTGGTCTTTAGAGCTATTGTTGAGAGTGAAGGAGAATTTCCTGTTGTGTATGTTTATCAGGAACTCAAGGGAGACTTCTTTAGTTAGTCGGAACATAGGAAAAATGAGGAACTCTTCTCAGAAGAACTCTTAAGGTTTCACTTTACTTTGTCCTGCCTGCTGGCTCTCCAGAAATGTGTGCGCGTGTGTGTTTTTTATTTATTTTTATATTCAGGAATCATTCAAGAAGAACACTTTCGCACTGCAAGATATGTGGTTAAGGTTATTTTTAATATGTATAACTTTTGTTTTCTCAACGATTCATTTGTTTCTATATTCGTCCCTGTTTTTATCTCCTTATAAGATGTGTATTGTTTAATGTAACGCCTTGTGTAATATAAATGCCTACATCTTGCCTATTTCCCACATTTTGGCTGATGATGACGCAAACACAGCGTCGAAACTAGTTCCAAGTGCAAATACATGTTATAAATAAATATAACATTTTTGTATTGAAAAGGTGGACCGTTTTAAGTTTTTCCTAACATCGCATCGTAGAGACGCATGGAATAGGTATTGCTGGAAAATTTTCAATGGGTTCTCTTCGGTAATACGATGCCAATTGTAAGTTAATGGTCATTAAACCCGCATAAATAAAGAATTGTACAGCCGAAAAAAAATACGGCATAACGAAAGCCAATGTTCGGCGTTTAAAATGCGTACTGTACAACAAAGGCATTCATATGATTTTACAAAGCATCATTTGAGCCTGATTTACATTTTTGAAGGAAAAAGTGGGGTTCATCTTGGATTCTGAGAAATACGGTACTATAATTTTTTCAGAATGAATGGATATCATCCGTGGAAACGCAAGTTTTGAACAAACTGATTGCCTTTTCATACCAATTTGAATGTGTATGGGAGTTCTTCTGAATTTTATACAAAAATCGGGTATAACAACAATCTGCTATTGCTCGCTGTTACGAATTCTCGCTATGACAGACTTCTACTGTATACATATTCCATTTCTGTGATGTTTAGCCAAATTGTTGACGGTTCATTCGTTCCCGGACTTTCAGTTTTCCCGTGTTATACGTTTTTTTCCCTGGTCCCTCCAAAAACGGAGAATTGAGTTGCACTGTATTTTAATTTTCGACACCAGTATAACAGCTCAGCTCCAATTATAATATTGTAGGTGCAACAGCACAAGTCCAATTTTAATAGTTTAATTACACAAAGCGCAGCTAAATAGCATTGAGGCAACAATCATCACCCTTCAACTGAGATGGTTAGGCCATGTTCACCACATGGGTGATACCAGGCTTCCGCGCCAAATTTTTTATGGGGAACTTTGCTCCAGCAGTAGACCTCAAGGAGCCCCTCTTAAGCATTTTAAGGACCAGCTGAAACACATCATGAAGACAACTGGTATAGATATACAGACATGGGAAGAATGTGCTGTGGACCGCTCACTGTGGCGGAACACTACATGCACCGCTGTCAACTTGTTTGAAAGAGAACGCCGCAGACATTAAGAGGCCAAGCAACAAGCAAGAAAACTCCATCAATTACAGTCCCGTCCTCCTCCATCCATGTATAGACAAGAAATATAAACAATAATACTCCTCCATCCATTCAGTGTGATTTGTGTGGGCGTATGTTTTATGCCTGGATTGGTCTGTTTAGTCACCGTAAGCACATCCATAAACTGAGTTGAACTGGTCAATGTATGCAGGAAGAAGTTATATATACTCGGATCAAGTTACAGCCGACGACGATACATATAGAGTGTTTACTTATGACGACTGTTCCTTTCCGATGAATACAAATGGCACAAATGACAAAATTCAACTAGTGGACTTTAGGTTTGCTAATTATAGTATAATAGGCTGTGAGATTTTTTGCCTCTTCTGTAAAATAATTTGTAATATGTTAACATTGATGCTTTCACAGCCTGTACTTGTAGATATGATATGGCATAAGCCCATATCAATTTATAATATGTACATAATATTTTAAAGTGTTAATATAATTGTACTTGCACTATATATTGTCAATTTTAGTCTATGGCTGAAGACGACCCATAATGGGGTCGAAACTGGTCCCACTGTATAAGTGATTTGACATCATATTAAATGGTATTGAATTTTAATTTCTTATTAGCGTAATATTATGTGTGTTCCTTTCTTATTCCCCCCTCCCTCCCCTTCTCTCTCTTTGACTTGATTTGATACTTGTTTGTTCCTTTCCGATATTTATATGACCTGTCATTGTGTTTATCCTATTATGAGTTCATCTTCTTGACCTGATTCCAGACAGCGAAGTACTTCATATACCTGTACATACATAATTATAAGTAAATATTTACAGTGCTGACAGAGAATTATCCAGTTAAATATATTGTTATGTGCTAAGTGAACGTTAGCCTTGTCGCATCCCCTTCAGTATTAACAGAAAGGGATGACTAAGCCAGCTCAGGGAACCTCCCAGCTTGCCAGAGGACATGCTGCGGCCCTTCCTCTATTGTTGTCTTCGTCTAGTTTCTCCCTGTGATTTCTGGACGGTACAATGGAAATGTTCCACCTCCAGCCGAATCCTGAATATTCTAGTAGCCCAGCATCATGGTATAAGTACAAGGCCACTGCAAATGAGTTGTTGTATCGGGAGTGCCCAGCCAGTACCCGGATTGAAGATGATGTGCAGGACAAAAGACTGCGTACTGCCTCACGAGTACTGTGTATTTCTGTGAACTGAGGACTGCCGTGAGTCAGTGACTGAAGTAGTTACCGTGAGTGTGAGGGAACTGTGTTAATATTCGCTGCTATGAGCACCATTCTGCTGTTGAATACTGTTATAAGCTGTTGCTGTTTAGTTATTCATTGCATGTGACTCTGTGAATTACTAGACTGTCTCCGGAGTCAAACCAAGGAATAGTCATCGTATGTTGTGTAGCCAATAGCATTGTGCTCAAACCCAGTGGTCACACACAGCTGCTGTATGGGGTGATTTGAATTGGTGAAGTGAACATAAGGATTGTAGTTATCCCCAGGTAATACCAACGGGCCGGACCGCCTGCTGAGCCGAAAGAAGAGAGACTTGTAAATAGATGGCAATTAGTGAGTGTGGTCATTCATGACCGAACAGCAGAGAGAGAGAGAGACAGAGAGACAGAGAGAGAGAGAGAGAGAGAGAGAGAGAGAGAGTGTGCGATGCACGCACGCGTGTGCATTTATTAGGTCATCCTGATATAAATGAGACTAATAATATAGACGCTTTATAGTGAATGTCCATGAAGACAATAAAGGACATCAGCCAGTTGGCTCAGTTTCTGCCAAATGCTCTTGTTTAAAGCAACGTTGAACTTAAGATACACAAACTATAGTAATGGTGTCACTGAACTACCCTGTCTCGCAACTGAGATTTATTCACTAAATATGATATGACATGATGCTGGCTTACCTTCACAAATGCCTTTTCACAGAGGTTGCACTGGAAGATGCGACCTTGTGTGTGTTCCAGGACATGCTTCGAGAGGTAGTCCTGCGACAGGAAAGTCTTGGGGCAGTGTGGGCAGTTCAGAGGTTTCACCTGCTCTGGATTATGTGACCTTTCATGTTTGCGAAGGTTCACCTTCTGGTAGAAACTCTAAACAGGTGGCAAAGAAAGAAGTTCAAATTAGAGAAGAAAGAAATTTAACTTCACACCTTAAAACCAAACCAAACCAAACTCAAACAAACCATAAAAAACAAATTACTGTATAATCTCGAATACCACCCGCCACCGAATAAGACCCGCACCCTTATTTTTAAAGAACAAATTTTTTTTAAAAAAAGCGAAGTAAAAATTATTTACAATCTTTACTAACACACATCAAATGATTAGAAAATACAAATAAAAGTAAACAAACATTTCCAGAGCGATATCCAACGAGTTCATTCATTCATCATCATCATCATCATCATCAGGGCCCACTGCAGATGATGCACACTCATTATCCCCTTATTGACAGTCTCACCATGCTGCACAACACAAATTTCCATTTTTAAAAGGATTAGCAAGTTATATGTCAACCAAATGAGTTTTTAGATGAGAAGGTTTTACTACCTCAACATTCACATGTTTTCAATATGTTAATCATGATCATTGACTTTTAATTCCATACATTTTTCAGTGTTTTTATTTGTTTGCACAAATTGATGACCGTCAATACGGAATGAGATTTATAATATGCAACATTAATGTGTCTGCGAGCACAAAGAATGAAATGTGGTGGCACTTTCTTCTTGTTCTCCCCAACTCTAAGATTGGTGGGAAACACGCACACCGGGTGAGCTGGCTGTGCGGTTAGGGCCATACAGCTGCAAGCTTGCATCCAGCAGATAGTGGGTTCAAACCCCACTCTTGGACCCCCTGAAGATGATTTTCCGTGGTTTCCCATTTTCACACTAGGCAAATGTTGGGGCTGTACCTATTAAGGCCACGGCCATTTCCTTCCCACTCTTAACCTTTTAATCTCCCATTGTCGCCATAAGACCTATCTGTGTCAGTGCGACGTAAAGCAATTTGGGAAAAAAAAAAAAAAAAAAAAAAAAAAAAAAAAAAAAAAAAAAAAAAAAAAAAACCTACAACAACAACAACATCAAAAACACTTCCTTTCTTTGGCTAATACCTTAACCCTAGAACTGGCAACTGCTGAATATTCGACACATTGGTCCCTACTATAGTGGCACTGTCGAATATTCAAAACGTTCGTATATCATCTTATCACGTAATTTCCTCAAGTCTTCAACAGATGCCATGACAGTCTACTTTTTTTGTCGTTTTCAATGTCCACAGTAGCCGTGAGTTCAGTTTCATTCATAATTACAACATCTTTGGGTGCAATATCATGGAAATAAACGAGTGCAGTTATCCCACCATCTGTTTGAGCATCTTTGCGATAGTGTTTGTAAACAAACTTTCATGGGCTCTGGTTTGCTATTCTACAGTACTTCATTTTATTGCATAGTTTCCCAAAAGCATGTCTGACCTTTCTCATAAATTTACAACAAATCTAACCTTACAGTTAGTTCAGACCAAGTCCAACACAGGACCTGAACTGAGTATAAGCAATATCAGACTATGGAATGCCAACGGGTGAATGGTGAAGAGGAATACAAAATCAGCGTCAATCTTAGTTAATAAGAAATTATTTATATCATGGAACAAATAACCCCCAACCAATAAAGCATAATTTGAATTAGAAGATGATCCTGCAATTATTACAATATTAACACAGTCTTGCGCATACTAAGAAAAATAAAATACCTGAATTCAACAAAAGAATGAAATGGCGTATGGCTTTTAGTGCCAGGAGTGTCCAAGGACACGTTCGGCTCGCCAGGTGCAGGTCTTTCGATTTGACGTCCGTAGGCGACCTGCGCGTCGTGATGAGGATGAAATGATGATGAAGACAACACATACACCCAGCCCCCGTGCCAGCGAAATTAACCAATGATGGTTAAAATTCCCGACCCTGCCGGGAATCAAATCCGGGACCCCTGTGACCAAAGGCCAGCACGCTAACCATTTAGCCATGGAGCCAGACAATTAAACAAAAATAACACTGTCATAAATGAATAGATCATTCATGTTAACAAAGCCAAAAGTGGCCTACTTTCACTAACCATAATAACCATTAACACCAGACCACCATGCCTGTGCTGCCACATCTTAGTACAAGGGCTTATCCGACAATGAAACACAACCACACTACTAACCTTTCCACAAACACTACAGACAAATTTCTTTTCTCCTGTATGCAGCAGCATGTGGATGTCCAGGGACTTCTTCGACTTGAGCTTCTTGTCACAGATAGGGCATGGCATCTAGAAATACAGGAATACAATGATATTATTAAAAACACTCTTCTCCTTATGCAACAGAAGTACCATTAGTGACAGCTGGGCAACACAGGGATTGATACAGTATGTCCAATGTTAGCAATGTTATTTCACTACTGTGTCGATATACGTAACTGAAAGAAACAAACAAGTCACAAATCAAGTTATATATGGAAAAACAGAAATGTGATTAGGCATACATAATATTTTGCATTTTCAAGCTTGTCCAAGTGTCCCATACTGATCTGCCATTATGTCAATCGTACTGTGCATTCCTCTTCTTGTTCCCGTCTCTTGACTTGACAATGACAGGTCAGTGTGGGTAGGGGGAACAACAGAAAGAGGTGGGCAAGGAGAAGAAACCTGGACTGGGTCAAAATGATGGAAGAGGAATGGTGAAAAGAGAGAGGAAGTTAAGAGAGGTGCCATAAATGCACCAACCCAGCAGAAGCTGGATAAGGGGAGAGGAGGAGGATGATGATTTGCTGGCATCACACACCCCAACCTGCTGAATGTATCAATTTCACCAGCCATCTGTTTAGTTTAAGCAGATAAGCATGGTTGTGCACTGCCACACTACCAATGCGACATGAGATGTTACCAGGATGCTGGGCAGGACAAGGAGGCTCTGCTGCACAGCCTGCACTATGGGAAGAAACTGAGACGGCCTGTAAAGCAATCCCTAGGAACACTTTAGTCACCGCTGTTTGTGGAGTGGTTTGCCAAAATAAGAAGTGCCTAGATGCTAATGGTGAACATTCTGAGCATTTAGGCGATTGTAACAGATCAAACATACGTTGAATATCAACACAAATCTAGTAATACATATTTTATGCTGATACTATGCAGGTTTTTTGAAATGCTAAAATGAGTACATATTTTTTGAACTCCTCTGAATGTGTTTGTATTCATATTTCTATCTTTCTACATCACTTTAAATATACTGACACACCAAAAGCCTTGGCATCTTTATGATGCCCATTTCAGTGTGGTGGTGGTGGTGGTGGTGGTGGTGGTGGTGGTGGTAGTAGTAGTAGTAGTAGTAGTAGTAGTAGTAGTAGTAGTAGTAGTTGTTGTTGTTGTTGTTTTAAGAGGAAGTACAATGGGTAATCATCCTCTATAAACACCAGGGCCTGAATTTTGATGACCAAATAAATGCCAATAAAAAATCCTAAATCTCCTAAAAAGAGACTTAAATGTGTGAGAAAATGATCTAAAAATATAAAGAAAAATACATAAATTACCTAGAATAGTAAATATTTGCACTGTCCACATTACCTTTAACTCATAATGGAGTGAATACAATTAAAAATGTCAATAATAATAAATACAGAAACACCTGAGAGAATAATTCATCATTCCTTAAAAAAAAATCATTTCTTACAAAATAACTGAATATCTGTATGTAGTCATTAAAACTAACTCCATGATACTACAGCCCTGAAGGGCCTTGGCCTAACAAGCAACCGCTGCTCAGCCCGTAGGCCTGCAGATTACGAGGTGTCATATGGTCAGCATGACGAATCCTCTCGGCCGTTATTCTTCGCTTTCTAGACCGGGATATGTAGTAATTTTTAGAATATTACGCAATCTTTGTAATCCACCGATATTCTATCTACCTTGTGTCTGTCGCGACCTCCATGCTGTTGAATGGTAAATCTTTCATCTGCTGCCCTTTTCATTCTGCATTTCTCCGAAACATAAAAAAACATTTCCTCATGAGTTATGAAATTAATTTTCTTTCAATGGACAGCATTAGATGGCTTTATCTTAGGCATTCTAACACGTCTTTGAAATGAATCACACACGAATAAGTAAAACTCACACAGTGTAAAATGAAACTAACAAGCATGTGTATGTTAGTCCTTGGGCACTTTGACAACCTAAATGAAATGAATACTATAGTGATAACACCTCTCATTCTCATCGCAAGTCCATCCACATTATATAAAGCAATGTCTTGTCACTCTCTAGAGGTGCAGATTTTGAATAAGGGTTGTAGAAGTTCAAGATACTTAATTTTACCAGTCAGAATGCGTAAGACATACTATGAAGCACTACTCATGTACAAATTCAAAAATGGTATGATCTCCTTAAACACAGAAATTAGGTACAGGAAAGACACTCATAACTATAAAACTAGGTCAGTAGATCACAATACAGTGGCCATCTATCTTCTACAAGGTATGAAATAAAAAATACAGCATATTCTGCTGCAGCATCACATAACAAACTGCCAAATGAGTTAAGGAGTATTAAAACATTTTCAATTCTTAAGAATTCTGTTTTTAGATATTTATTACAAAAATATATATTTATTATAAATTTCTCTAAATGTATTAATCATTATTGCCACAGTTAAATATAATTGTTAATTATCTACAGTGTACTGCCAATATTGTTGTGATCAACGTATATTATATTATGAATATTAAACCTTTTTTTACCATCAATCGTCAAGCCAAAACTGTAAAGGGCTAATAGCTCTTTGCAACAATATTCAGAATAAATAAATAAAATTATACAGGATCTTTTGAGGTTTGAGTAGTCCTATTCTCATTTATTGAAAACCCGAATGATATCCAGATATGTTGACTGCACAATGTAAAGACTTAAAAATGACTAAATAATAATGCAGGGGGGAAAAAAAAAAGGAAAGAAAAGTTCTTAGGAAAATCTTTGGCCCAGTACGCATAGAAGGAGTGTGGATGAAAAGGAGGTCTCCTGACTTATAACAAAATTCTGAGAAAAAGACGACTGAAATCTTACAGCCATATTCAAAGAATGGACAATGAAAGACTGACTAAGGGCTGTTGTATGTCCGGCGCTCCCTTCTCGCTCCGCCAGCCAGCTACACGCGCGCCTGGTGTCATTCTTCTAGCCTCGACGCGCAGCCCTCAGTGCGCGTGCCTGAACAGTCGTGTGTGTACTATAAAGAGGAACTCCCAGCCTGTCCTGATGCCCACTTGCCCCGGTGTCCAGCTCCAGAATACACCCTACGTCGAGCACTGAGGCTACTCCTCTTGAAAATGTGCTTCGGCCAGGTGGACTGAATTTCTGGCAGTACGAGGTCTCACCTCTGGTCACCGCTCCTCTTAGTCCGCTGCCCATATCCAGTCATATTATTACATACCGTCATATTTCCTTAATTAATGCAAGCTCCCTTGGTTTCGCCAAGTAAGAATTCTTCCAACATTGAACTTGCTTTTATGAACTCAGCAAGGAAGGAATTTCCAAAACATTTATGTCAGTACTTCTGATAGTTCTCGACTATCGACTTTGCTATCACAAGGACTATCTTTTCGAGATAGTAGTGGATGTAAATACTACAAACCTGTATATAGTGTACAGAAGATAGACTCTTTCTCAAGATTCCTAATTCATTTTGCTTCAAGTTAAATTTCATTTTATTTGTGTAAATAGTGTATTTTGCATTTGAAGCGAATAATAAAGTTGTGTTTTGTAAATCTCAACCTTGGTTACAACACAACTCTATGGCGACGAGGTAAAGAAAAAAGACCGCAACGGACACTCCAATTCATCGGCCCCAGTCACCAACTCTGTGGCGACAGGATAATAACTTGCAATTCATCCACTCCTTCACAACGAGGTACAGCAAACTCAGTGCCCTCATACACTTAGACATTGGCGACGAAGTCAATCAGTGCTCAGTGTGTCGCCCACTCAACAGACATTCCACAGCTCTCTGTCGTGCGCTCCACCTGTGTGGCACGCTCCAGCGTGTTTGCTTGCTCTCTCTCTCACTCCCAGCATATATCGGTCAAGGTCGCGCCTACACCAAGTTCTGACACACAGCTCTCCTTGCTCTTTATTGCACGCATCTCGCCATGGCTACAGCTGAGCAACTCGCTACGGTATTCCAAGCCTTACAGCAGCAACAACAACAGTTTATGCAACAACAACAGGCAGCATTAATTCAGGCTATTCAAGCTATTTCTGTCTCTACACAGCCATCAGCTATTCCTCCGTTCTCTGCTTTTGATCCGGCTAAGGAAGAATGGTCAGTTTATTTAGCCCGCTTACAACAGCATTTCATCTGCCATTCTGTCACAGATGATCAACGCCGCCGCGCACTATTTCTTAGTTCAGTTGGCAATGCTACGTGTGAATTACTACGTAAATTAGGTCCAGAAGAAAACCTTTCTGAGGTACCATTCGCACAGCTCCTGGCCCGTCTCACTGAACATTATGCCAAAGCTCCTCACATAGTGGCTGCTCGCTATAAATTTTTTCAGAGCAGAAAGCAACCCCATCAGACACATACTGAATGGATAACTGAATTGCGTGGTCTAGCTAAACCCTGCCAGTTCATATGCTCCAGGGACGGTTGTGGTTCACCCTACACTGATTCTCTCATTCGGGACATGGTAATTTTACATACTCCTGAGGACAAGATACGTTTTGACGCTGTCAAGCAAAGTAACCCTTCTTTAGAAGACGTCCAGCGTATTGCTACGGTTTATGAGCTTACTACCAAGACTGCCGCAGCCATAGCTTCTCCACACGAAGTTGCTCAAGTCTCGACTCAGGCCCGCAAGTCCTCTGCTACAGTGAACCGTCCAGATAAGGCGCTCTCTACCAAGCATTCTCGCCAGGTTCCCTCTCGTAATGCTACAAGGAAGCCCAATTCTAAAAGCACCTCGAAACTCCTGCCTTCCTGCCGAGGCTGTTTCAAGCATCATGAACGTCGTGACTGTCGTTTTTTCAAAGCCACTTGTGAACGATGTAATAAACTTGGACACATTAGGACTGTATGTCGGAGTTCGCTCCGCCCTGCTAAGACTCCTGCAGCACGCCCGAAGCATATACAGCCCCGCCAAGACATGGAAGTTGATCAGATCAATCTTATTCTTCCCACAAGGAATTCTCACAAGATCATCGTTCCTCTCTCATTCTCTACTCGATCTGTCGATTTTCAATTAGACACTGGATCACCGGTCTCTATTATTAACCTGGCTACCTACCATGACTTAGGTTCCCCTTCATGCTCTCCAGCTGACATCCAGCTTGTGACATTTAACAAAAGGAAAATTGACATTAAAGGTCAAATCCAGCTTCAGGCTAGTTATAAAGGAATTCAGAAGGCCATTCCTCTTCTCGTAGTTAACAACTACACTGCATCCAACATTATGGGCATGGATCTATTAAACTTATTTGGTTTCCAGATACATGACAACATTAACGTTGTATCTACATTGCATCCTACTTCTGACGTTACCGATCTCCTAAAGCAGTTTCCTGAAGTCTTCGACTCTCAGCTCGGAACAGCAAAAGACTATACCGCTCACATACAGCTGAAATCCGGAGCTAAGCCTCGCTTCCTCAAAGCACGTCCAGTACCCCTAGCACTTCAAGACCCGGTCACGAAAGAATTAGAAAGATGGATACAAACTGGCATTGTGGTACCGGTTACTTCTAGTCAATGGGCTACTCCACTAGTGGTAATCAAGAAACCTGATGGTAATGTTCGACTTTGTGGCGATTTTCGATCTACAGTCAACGCACAACTTGACACAGATATCTTTCCTATTCCACGTCCAGAAGACTTATTCCGTCGTCTCGCTGGTGGACAATTCTTCTCTCGAGTTGATCTTAAAGAAGCATATCTCCAGCTACTTTTAGACGAAGACTCTAAGAAATTTCTAACACTCAACACTCCTCTCGGACTGCTCCAGCTCCAGCGGCTCCCATTCGGTGTTTCATCCTCAGCGGCTATTTTCCAGCGCTATTTAGCTCAACTCACTGCCTCCATTCCCGGTTGTGCTAACTACCTGGATGATATTATTGTTACGGGAAAAGATCATCAGGAACATCTAAACAATCTACGCCTCCTTCTACAGAAATTGAAAGACAATGGCCTACGAGCGAATCTCGCTAAATGTACATTCTTTCAGCCTCAAGTTCACTACCTCGGACATATACTTGATAAGACTGGAATTCGCCCTAGTGCACAGAATGTCTCAGCTATCGTCAACATGCCAGCACCTCAGAACCTCAAGCAGCTCCAGTCCTTCATAGGCAAAGCGAACTACTATAATAAGTTCATTCCCCGCTTCGCTACAGTGGCAGCTCCATTAAACGCTCTACGTAAAAAAGGTGTTAAATTTCAATGGACTCCGCAATGCCAACAGGCATGGCAAACCATCAACAACGCCTTAATTCAAGCTATACAACTCACTCATTTTCAGCCCGACAAGCTCATCACGCTAGCTACTGACGCTTCAGACTACGGTGTCGGTGCCGTTCTCTCCCAGAAGGATCGTCATGGACAGGAACGCCCCATCGCCTTCGCTTCGAAAACACTTAATGACCATCAACGTCGATACTCACAGATAGAGAAAGAAGCTTTAGCCATCATCTTTGGTATTCGCCGTTTCAATGAATATCTCTATGGCAACCATTTCCTGATCATTACTGATCATAAGCCTCTCGTACACTTATTCCATCCTGGTAATAAGATCCCTGAGAATTCCCTCAGAAAGCTTCAAAGATGGTCCATGTTCCTTTCTGATTATTCCTATCAGATTGTCTATCGAGCCACATCCCAGCATTGTAATGCTGATGCCCTCTCACGCTTACCAGTTGGTCCTGATACTGCCTTCGATTCTCAAGAATCTGAATGTCTTCAGTTGGACATAGAACTTGAAGATACTGTCTCCAGTTTTCCTATTGATGCTACCTGCATAGCTAAAGCTACGGATAAGGACAGTACACTTGCTACTGTGCGTACTTACATCCGCAACGGTTGGCCTCTTCAGAGCAATCTTCCTGCCCACCTTGCACCTTATCATCGTATGCAGCATCGTCTCACGACTCGTGCTGGAGTCGTACTCCTAGAAGCAGGCACCATCTTCCGAGTGGTTATCCCACTTAGCCTACAGAAACAAGTTCTAGAATTATTACACCAAAGCCATTGGGGTATATCCCGAACGAAGCAACTAGCACGTCAACACTGCTACTGGCCCGGTATTGATGCCGCCATCGAAAAGCTCATCCGTCATTGTGAACAATGTCAACTGAATCAGAACGCCCCGTCTTCTGATCTAGCTTCATGGCCTCCTGCTACTACTCCATGGGAACGAGTTCACATCGATTTCGCAGGTCCTTTCCTCAATTCCATGTGGTTAATAGTCATCGATTCACTATCGCACTTTCCATATGTAGTGGATATGCATTCGACTACTACGACCGAAGCTACCATTCGTGCTCTACAGAAAATATTTACTACAGAAGGCTTACCTCAAGTACTCATTTCGGACAACGGACCTCAATTTACAGCTACTGCTTTTAAGAAATTTTGTACATATAATGGCATTCGTCATATCCTAGCACCGCCTTTTCACCCTCAATCTAATGGTGAAGCTGAACGCTTTGTACAAACATTTAAGAGAAGTATGAAAAAAGCTGTCTCTTCAGGCTTAACTAAAGACCAAGCATTGCTCCAACTCTTAAGCAACTACAGAACTCTGCCCGGCGCTGATAATATCACTCCTGCACAGAAGCTCCATGGACGACCTCACAGAACTTTACTTTCTCTGTTGCAGCCTCTTCCGGCCCAGTCTCAGACCTCACCAACGAAGTTCTCAGTCAACGACAAGGTCTACACCCGGACATTCAGGTCAAACCCACTCTGGATACCTGGAGTCATCTGCAGATCTTTGGGTCATCGTCTCTACGAAATACAGACTACGGAGAAACGTATCTGCCGCCATCAAGACCAGATACGTCTGCGCTACCGCCCATGTCCAACTATTGATTCTATTGCTCAGCCAGATAAATCTATTGCTGAACGAGCTTTAGACCATTTAATAACCATGGGTTCCTTTCAGGACGAGACAGCGCCACTCCGCCCGGTCCCAGCTCCGGACAATCCAACAGAGACATCAGCAGCTCCGGCCCAGCATCGCAGCCGCCGCCAGCGCCGCCGCCGTTTCACGCCGTACCGGCGTATTTAGGAGGGGAGGGTGTTGTATGTCCGGCGCTCCCTTCTCGCTCCGCCAGCCAGCTACACGCGCGCCTGGTGTCATTCTTCTAGCCTCGACGCGCAGCCCTCAGTGCGCGTGCCTGAACAGTCGTGTGTGTACTATAAAGAGGAACTCCCAGCCTGTCCTGATGCCCACTTGCCCCGGTGTCCAGCTCCAGAATACACCCTACGTCGAGCACTGAGGCTACTCCTCTTGAAAATGTGCTTCGGCCAGGTGGACTGAATTTCTGGCAGTACGAGGTCTCACCTCTGGTCACCGCTCCTCTTAGTCCGCTGCCCATATCCAGTCATATTATTACATACCGTCATATTTCCTTAATTAATGCAAGCTCCCTTGGTTTCGCCAAGTAAGAATTCTTCCAACATTGAACTTGCTTTTATGAACTCAGCAAGGAAGGACTTTCCAAAACATTTATGTCAGTACTTCTGATAGTTCTCGACTATCGACTTTGCTATCACAAGGACTATCTTTTCGAGATAGTAGTGGATGTAAATACTACAAACCTGTATATAGTGTACAGAAGATAGACTCTTTCTCAAGATTCCTAATTCATTTTGCTTCAAGTTAAATTTCATTTTATTTGTGTAAATAGTGTATTTTGCATTTGAAGCGAATAATAAAGTTGTGTTTTGTAAATCTCAACCTTGGTTACAACAAGGGCCAGTATTATAATAGAGGTTTAAACTGTTGGTTCAGTTTAAACTTCGGTTTATCTGTTAGTCGTGTATTATAAAACTTAATCTTAAGGTTAACTAGAGATTAATTTTACTGCCACTCATCTACTGTTTAAACTGAAGTTTAAGAAGACATAACCTTACACAACATGGCAGAACGAATGGATCTCGAAGATATTTTTGAGGTGTTTGAGGAAATACTAAGCAATGACGAAGAAGTGGTTCAAATTATTGAACGACCACGGGCACTACGAGTTTTCCGAGCAAGGGGACGCCACTTTCATTTATAGATAGGTTCAGGCTTACAAAACAGTGTGTCATAATCCTATTTCAGAAAATTGGTGCTAGAATAAAACATGCAACGAAAAGGTAAGAATGTAAAAATGACTTTTTGAACTGTTTGAATGTCAAAAGAGTAAATTTTAGAAAATAAAGTAACTTACTTCTATTTCAGAAATCATGCTGTAGAACCCCTCAGTCGCTACTAATAGCATTACGGTTTTATGCCTCCCGTAGTATGTTTATTACAATGGGAGATTTCAGAGGAATGCATAAGGCCACTGTTTCACGGACTATATAAATATTTCTATACTAATTGCACAAGCAATTCTATTTCCTTACAACTAAAATTACGACAAACCTTATATCCGTCATTTTACCTACAAGAAGTAAACAAAACATTATCAATAGCCATCTTTTCTTGCGAGTCACAAGTCACTACAAAACATTATCGACAGTCATCTTTTCTCGCAAGTCACTGCTACCAAGATCGTATATTATTATTATTATTATTATTAAAGCGTCTTTATTGTGGCGAAGTTAGGGCTCCCGGCCCTTTCTTACACTTAACCACTTCATGTATATACAATGTATATTTTACATAAAATTTAAACATATGAAATCTTTACAACCTAAAGTATAACTAAAGCAACTAAAGTATCACTAACTAAACTAAGGTGAGTAAAGTATAACTAAATTATATACAGGAACACATTGCAATAAACAACCATATTCACTCTCATTCATGCATCCCATTCACACTCAAGAAAGACTGGAAGTGCTTAAAAGATGACGCTGGCAAAGGATTTTAAATTTTGTCTTAGATTTAGCTTCCCTGATGTCATTGGGGAGTTCATTCCACCAGCTCGTGGCGGTGATAGTGAACGATCTGTTGTAGGTTGCGGTTCGATGCACAGGAATTTCTAGCGTACAGCCTGACCGGGTATTGAACAGGTGCAGGGAACTAAGGTAGCGAAATCTGGTGGATAGATAAGGAGGAGTGTTTTCAGAAAGCACCTGATACACCAAAGTAGTTGCGTGGAGTCTACATCTGTCATTCAGTCGTAACCAAGATAATTGTGTATAGAATGGGGATACATGGGCGTATGGTTGTATGTCGAATGCATACCTGATGCATGCATTTTGGGCACGTTGCAGTCTCATGCTTTGCTCGTTATTGATATCAATAAAAACTGTATCACTGTATTCGAGAATTGGAAACAAGAGTGATTGAATGAGCTTTATTTTCAAGGACCGAGGAAATATATTTTTAAACTGCTTCAGAGGATGCAGGCTTTGATATACCTTTTGGCACACTTTCATCACATGTTGCGACCAGTTCAATGTTTCGCTTATAGCCACACCAAGATTCATAACTGTTTCACAAAATGGAATAATGGTATTGTTTAGTGCTTCAGGAGGAATTTCGTATTGTTTTAAGACGTGTAAGTTTTTTGAAGTACCAATGATTATTGCTTGCGTTTTAAGAGGCTTAATTTTGAGATTGTTACTCAATGCAAAATTACTTATGAGACTTAAATCAGCATTAACTTTTTCTACAGCACTCTGAATTTTATCAGTTCTTGAGTGGTAGTAGATCTGCAGATCATCAGCATAAAGATGATACTTGCAATGTGTGATCGATTTGGCAACATCGTGTAAGTAAATTGCAAACAGCAATGGTCCAAGTACAGACCCTTGGGGGACACTGAGGGGTTTGTTAAGCCACTCAGATCTGCTATTATTTACTCTGACATACTGACGGAGATTTTTGAGGTACGAACTGAAAAAGTTTATTGCCGTCTTGCTGACATTTAATGAATCCAATTTTGAAAGTAGCAGTTGAGGAACAACAGTATCAAAAGCACTAGAAAAATCAAGTAGAACCAGTACAGTCACTTGTCGAGTGTCCATTGCCTGTCGGATATCATCAGTTACTTTCAGTAGGGCAGTCGTTGTGCTGTGTCCTTTCTTGAAACCAGATTGGTAAGGGTCAAGCAGTGAGAAGATAGTCAAGTAAGTGAGGACTTGTTCGTGTACCAAGCGTTCTAGTACTTTGGAAAGGGGTGGGAGAATGGATATAGGGCGATAATCTGATGGTAAACTAGGAGAATTCTTCTTAGGAATAGGAATGACGATACCGTGCTTCCACACAGTTGGGAATACTCCCTGTACAAGGCAATGATTAAATATAAGCGTCAGAATAGGTAATATGGCACCAATAATATTAATTTATGAAAGATAATGGTATGTCGTCATTACCCGGAGCATCAGACTTGAGGGAGTAAATTACACGCTTCACATCGTTCGCCCCAACTTTTTTGAAAGTGAATTTTACTTGATTTACTCGGGAATGAGCATTTATGGCGTTAATATCATCATCAGTTAGGTCATCAACTGGTTGATGATGATGATGATTATTATTATTATTATTATCATTATTAGGATAGTTAGCATCATAGTCATTATTGTCAGTAATATCATTATTAGTGTATGCTGCTTTCGTAAAATGAGAATTTAGATCATCAAGTGGTATACTGGGTGTCTGCATGGTCAGGCTGCGACCTATACCCATCTGATGCAAATGTTTCCATATTAGTGCTGAATTTCGTCTGTTTGTTATCTCTTGAATATATTTATACTTGCTGTTACGAATTAATTTCTTAACTTGATTTCGGAGAATACGGTAATTTTCGAAATCACTAGTGCTTTCAGTTCGCCTAAATCGCCTATACCAAGCATCACGATTTGCCATGACTGACTTAATTTCATTTGTTAGCCAAGGAGACGAAGGGTGAGAAACTCGAATTTGCTTCTTCGGAGCGTGTTTGTCATACAGTCCTAATATTAAAGAGTTCAGTCTGTCAACCTTATCATCAATGTCATTAGTCAGTAGAATGTCATTCCACGGCAATTGATATGCTTCATTTCGTATTATCTCAGTATTAAAATGCTTGAAGTCTCTTCGCATTATGTACCTGGTTTTGTACTTTGGTGCCTTGAGAGAGTAACATAAGTATATGAGATCGTGAGTCGAAATACCTGGTACAGCAAGCTGTCCATGTTTTACCACTTTCTGCGGATTGTTTGTTATAATAAGGTCAATCAGTGTGTGAGACGTGTGGTTTATTCTGTGAACATGGTTAGTCGCGTCTAGTGTCAGTATATTGTAATCCATGCCATGGAATAGGTTTTGTAAGTATGTTGATTCGTTACTTGTAACTAGGAGATTAGTATTGAAGTCACCAAGAATGATTATGTTTTTGTACAGCGGAGTTAACTTCGATAATGCCACTTCTAGGTCAGATATATGTTGTATGTCCGGCGCCTTGTATACCACTCCGATCAGTAGTTTTTGATTATTAACCAAGAGTTCAACAAACATGAATTCAGGTCGAAATGGAGTCTTAGGATCTGAGGTCATAATTATTTTACTTTTTAAGCCGCTACGGCAATATATAGCGCAACCGCCCCCTACACGATTTAAACGATCTAGGCGATGTAACGTCATGTTATTCAGCTTTACGAGATCAGATTTGAGTGACTGCTGTAACCATGTCTCTGTTACACAAATACAATGCAAGTTACTGTTACTAAATAGAGCCTGTATTTCGTCAAAGTGACAAAGAAGCGATTGTGCATTGATATGACAACACTGAAAATATTGTTGGTGGGGAGCTAACATTTCCTTAAGAATGTCTCCTGCCACAGCTGGTGAAGGGGAAGGTAAGGGTGAAGGCGGACGACAATGAAGAGGGATAGGGTCAATGACATCACGGACATGCTGTTCGGTATAAATAATTGACTCATTTACGTTAGCCATTGTCAACAGAAAAATTCAAACTACTCACCCTAGTTGTTTCATAAGCACCTCCAGAAATATTTACACAATCACTCTCACACACACTATCACATACACAAACATTATACGCTATTATATCACTCATTGTTTTTCCTAGTCAATCTCGTCGCTCACATAAGGCTTATTAATTGTGCCATGCTGCTAACAAACATTTTCTGTCCATTGTCTTTCAAAACAACAATGCGGCCATCCTGTGTCCACACCCGTCGGAGTCCGAAGTGATCACGTGCCCTGTTTAGAATAGTTTTTCTGATACCTGTCAGGGATTCAGTCAGTAGAAGGCCAGTTCCTTTTAACAGCCGCTTGGCCCTCCAAACTCTGTCCCGGTCATGGTAACGCACGAACTTTATAATTATAGGGCGCTTACCCGTAGCAACAACCTGAGCTGTGGTTCGTTTTAGCACTCCTAAACGATGGCAACGATCTATATCAGACATAGTTATATCTACATTTAACTTGCCCTTCATCGTGTTGATAACTTTATTGTAAACGTTCTCTGCCGGCTCCTCTGGAATACCATGCAGCACTAAGCAGTTCCGCCGACTGTACTGTTCAGCTTCATCAAGCAGTTCGGCCTGTTGTTCAAGGCGCTGTTCAGTAAATTCCAGTTTTTTTGTTATGTCTTTCAGCTCACTAGACACCTTTTCTTGGAACTGGGAGAACTCAGCCTTTAGCCGCTGCAGCTCATCCGCGCGGCAGGTGCAGCTTGCGACGTGTTCCAGGCGGCCTTGGAAGTCCTTCATAACATCTTCAATAGACGCTACACGACGAATAGCTTCTTTCGCGGACATACTGAATGATGCTTCAGGTCAATGACAGTTTAGTTACACTGAGAAAGTCACAAATGGCACTTGTTGGCTGTTAATCTTGCTAATTAACGAGATTACTGGAGAGGCGTTTCACACAACAGCAGCAGTTGGCGCCATGTTCCTCCTTCACCTCAGTTTAACTTAGGCCGGCCATTATAAGACTCAACATTGGTTTAAACTCAAGTTACAGTTTAACTCACTCAATCTTCAGTTTAAACCATCATTATAATACCGGCACTAAAAGGATATTTAATTATGCCTCTTCACTAAAAGTCAAGAATAACTGGATAATTGATGTTGAAAAAGACCTTCAAGAAATCACCAAAACAGACAAAATCACCCAGAACAAATCGAGCTGCTTTTCTTCGTATTTTTCCAGTTCTCGAAACAAGTAATCCTGGTGAGGGTCCTATACTCTGGAACCACACTCTAGTGGGGTCTTACCAAAGCCCTGATTAACACCAGCATTCTGAGAAAATAAGAAATAGACGACTGAAATTTGATGGCCATATTCAAAGAATGGACAGTGAAAGACTTACTAACAGAATATTTAATTACGTACACAAGTTACTTTACGTTGCACCGACACAGATAGGTCTTATGGTGATGATAGGACAGGAAAGAGCTAGCAGTGAGAAGGAAGCGACCATGGCCTTAATCACAAGGAAAAATCAGGTTGTGAATTTTACTAATAGGAAAAGTCCTCTTAGTTTAAATTACTGTGTTGATGGGGTGAAATTTCCTTATGGGGTTCACTGTAAGTACCTGTGTTAATATAAGGAAAGATCTTCATTGGGGTAATCACATGAATAGCATTGTAAATAAAGGGTACAGATCTCTGCACATAGTTATGAGGGTATTTAGGAGTTGTAGTAAGGATGTAAAGTAGAGTATGGTTTCAGTGTATGGGACCCTCACCAGGATTACTTGATTCATGAACTGGAAAAAATCCAAAGAAAAGCAGCTCAATTTGTTCTGGGCGATTTTCAACAAAAAGAGTAGCATTGCAAAAATATTGCAAAGTTTGGGCTGGGAAGACTTGGGAGAAAGGAGACGAGCTGCTCGACTAAGTGGCATGTAATACCAGTATAGTTGGTCCGTTTTTGGACATTATAAATTTTCCAGCGAACTCATTCCTGGCTGCCAGTGTATTCAGGTTCCCTAAGGGAATCAACATCTTCATCATCTGATGGCCAGGCAGGCATCAAATTTTGAAAATGAGACAAAGTCTCTCATAGTGCATTGGCACTGCCAGTGGCTCCAAGTAGCCTACGCAGTGGCCTCCACGGTATGCACTAGCCATGCATCTTGGTAGGTGCGCTATTTACCAACTGATGAGCCCAACTTAGCACACTGGGGTGAAACGCTGGCAACCAGGAATGAGTTACCTGGAAAATTTATAACGTCCAATAATGGACCAACTATACTGGTATTATAAATTTACTCATTCAGAACAAATATTTCAGGTTCCCTATGGGAATCAACATCATCATAAGTGGTATGTGCCGAGCTGTCGATAATAATAATAATAATAATAATAATAATAATAATAATAATAATAATAATAATAATAATAATAATAATAATAATAATAATAATCGTATGGCCTCAGCTACCATGTGCAGACATTTCCATTTGATGCCATCTGGCTGTCTGCTTGTCAATTTCGACATTCTGTGTTACTCCAGACGTACTAGATTGAGTAAACTAAAACTCTCTTGGGTGTCTAAGGCCGAGATTTAATTAATTTTGTTGGGTAAACACCTAGTGTATCACCAGAGATCTTTTACATGCCGGCATCATACGACATGGAGGGTCGAATGGACTTTCTTCCGCCCTTCAAATATCTGACTACTTCTGGTGGGTTTGAACCCGCTATCTTGGGATCTGGAGGCCGACACTGTCAGTAGAGAGATGGCGTGGAATAACATTAGTAGATGGATAAGTTTGAGTGCTGTTTTTAAAAGTAGGAAAGATCACAATATGAAGATAAAGTTGGAATTCAAGAGGACAAATTGGAGCAAATATTTGTTTTAGGAAGGGGAGTTAGGGACTGGAATAATTTATCAAGGGAAATGTTCAATAAATTTCCAAATTCTTTGCAATCATTTAAGAAAAGGCTAAGAAAACAACAAATAGGGAATCTGCCACCTGGGCGACTGCCCTAAATGCAGATCAGTGGTGACTGTTTTTGTCGAAAATGGAAGAGTTCTGACACTTCGAAAGATGGAGGTATCGGCAAAAGAAAATCAATGGCCATGAAAGACATAAAAATGGAAGACTGCGCAGGCCTCAAAAACCTAACGCTGTGAGGGTCGGAAAGGAACATGAGTTGACCAAGGAAAGGCGGATAGGCCAGATGAAAGTGAGGAGCTTGGCACAAGTGGAAGGAATGTTATTCTACGGCCCCCCACCCAGGTGGTGGCAGCAGGACTAATAGATCCCACCTGCAGCCCAACAAAGCTACCTTTACCTTTACCTTTAAAGGGTCCATATTACAAAGCAGAAATCTTACCTGTGGATTTTGATGTACGTATAAGTGCTCTTGAAGAACATCCTTTCGGTGGAACTTCTTCCCACACAGGGAGCACTTAAAACGTCGTTCACCTGAGGACACAAAAAATTAATATTATTTATTATAACTGGAACTTGGAATAATATTGTACATCCAACCCAGGGTGGTCACCAAGTACTCGGTGACTATTTGAGCTGCAACTGAGGTGTTCTCAAAACAGAATCGTGTAAGTTTTGTCTCCGCCATCATTTTACCACTGCATCTTGGAGTGGTATGAAGGGCAGCCATAACTAGATCTCAGAATTTTAGGTAAGGGAAAAAACCAAAAAATCAAGTTTCAAGTGCCTAAAGTAGGCTATTTTATCTTCTTCTTATTAGCTGATGGTTGAGGGGCAGCATAATTGGCCTCCAGGAGTTTTCTCTCATGACCTATACAAGTATTAAGAGTTAAAATAAGGCTTTTAATATTATCTTTTTTACTATAAAATATTAATTTCTTACACCATTAACATAACAGTTTTACTAATTAAATGATATTGAGAGTAAGTTGGATGTAAACCAGTGTGGTTTCAGACCGCAGAGAGGCAGTGAGGATCAGATTTTCAGTATGCGCCAGGTAAATGAAAAATGTAACAAAAAGAATAGACGGTTATGTTTCAGTTTTGTAAATCTAAAGAAGGCATATGTCAGAGTACCGAGGGAAAAGATGTCCACCATACAGAGGGAATGTGGGATTAATGGTAGATAATTCAAATCAATCAAAGACCTTTATGTTGACAATTGGGCAGCAGCAAGAATTGACAGTAGAATGAGTTCTTGGTTCAAGGTATTTATAGGGGTTAGGCAAGGCAGTAATTTTTCACCTTTGTTGTTCATAGTTTACATGGATCATCTGCCGAAAGGTATAAAGTGCCAGGAAGGGATTCAGTTAGGTGGAAATATAGTAAGCAGTCTGGCCTATGCTGATGACTTGGTCTTAATGGCAGATTGTGCAGAAAGCCTGCAGTCTAATATCTTACAACTTGAAAATAGGTGCAATAGTATTGTTTGAAAATTAGCCTTTCTAAGAATAAAGTGATGTCAGTAGGTAAGAAACCTAAGAGAACTGAATGTAAGGTCACAAATACAAAACTGGAACAAGCAGATAAATATTCAGGATGGTAGTATTATAAGTGAAACTGCATCAAGGTGCAGCAAAGTTAGAGCAGTGAGTTCACAGTTGCGATCAAAAGTGTTCTGCAAGAAAGAAATCAGCTCTGGGAAAAAACTATCTTAACACCGGATATCTTATTCATAAGTTCGAAGTAACAGACATGAAAGTAGCGAGAATGATCGCTGGTACTAACAGGTGGGAACAATGACATGAGGGTACTCAAAATGATAAGATAAAGGCTAGTTAGGAATGAACTCAACTGATGAAGCTGTAGGACCTCCGCAGTCATCATCATCATCATCATCAATGTCCCACTCCAGTGTGGTGTAACTTTTTGTATGAGGTGAGATGAATCTGTTGTGGCGGGTTTTTATGACCGGATGCCCTTCCTGACGCTAGTTCCAAATAGAGGATTGTGGCAGAATTTTGTAAATTCACAAAGGCTTGCAGAATGAATGCTGAAAGGCATAACAGTTTATAATGAAGATGTATGTATGTATGTATGTATGTATGTATGTATGTATGTATGTATGTATGTATGTATGTATGTATGTATGGTTTATGAAATCCATCAGATGCTGATGCTGCTTATGAATCTAGTAAGAGAAATGTTTCCATAACACCTAATAATTTGTGTGACAAATATGTTGTCATGCATGGCATTGCAGGGTTAAAAGATATACTTGTTAGACAAAAGTGGTAGAAGTATATTTCCATTCTATGCTGATGGTGTATTCCTTCACTCCATATGTATCTTTTTTTTTTGCTTTACATCGCACCGACACAGATATGACTGATGGCGACGATGGGATAGGAAAGTCCTAGGAATTGGAAGGAAGCAGCCGTAGCCTTAATTAAGGCACAGCCCCGGCATTTGCTTGGTATGAAAATGGGAAACCACGGAAAACCATCTTCAGGGCTGCCGACAGTGGGGCTCGAACCCACTATCTCCCTTTTAAAGTAATAAACTTCATGGTTGGGTTCCGTATTGAGTTAAGACTTAACTTAAAATGAATACAAGATTTATTGCTCCACCTTCTCAATACTTAAAATCATACAACGTTTAACAAAACATCACAATATGATAGTGTCAGGTACTAGTTTCGGTCCATATCCCGGACCAACATCAGCCAAGCCGGAATTGCAAGTAAAAGACATAAACTAAATTAATATGGATGAACATGAGGATGGATGGTAGTGGAATGACATACAAGTAAAAACCTTATACATAAGTTACAATAAATATGATCAGAATGTTAAAATTAACAAATGAATAAAATAATTGTGATGTTGTTTAAAATTTCTTGATGCCACTATCTCCCAAATTACTGGATACTGGCCGCACTTAAGCGACTGCACCTATCGAGCTCGGTATATACGTATCTTTACCGAGGCACGGAGGAGGGGGAGAGACGGGATAGAGAGTATAAAAACAACCAGAGATCTCTATATTACGGATATGTGAATTTTTTTTTTAACAACTGGTTTTAAGTCACACTGACACAGATAGGTCTTATGACGATGACGGGGTAGGAAAGGGCTAGGAGTGGGAAGAAAGCAGCCATGGCCCTAATTAAGGTACAGCCCCAGCATTTGCAGGTGTGAAAATGGAAAACCACAGAAAACCATCTTCAGGGCTGCTGACAGCAGGGTTCGAACCCACTATCTCCCAAATGCAAGCTCACAGGTGCGCGCCCATAACCACACGGCCAACTCGCCTGGTAGACCTGAGAAAGATTCTTTTCTATTTGTTGCATGTCACCCTGAAACAGACAAGTTTTATGGCACTGATGGGATAGGAAAGGGCTAGGATTGTGATGGAAGCGAATGTGATAACGCCCTAGCATTTGCCTGGTGGAAAATAGAAAACATGGGAAACTACCATCTAATTTAAAAATGGTCCTTATTGTACAGTGATGATGGTGATAGTAAGTACAGTATGTATGTATGTATATTCTCGTGTCAGAAACAGTGGGGTTTGACCCCACTATCTCCCAAATGCAAGCCAACATCTGTGTAGCCAACCCACTCGGTGAGCAAGTTTCTCTTTGTCTGCGACTGTACTAACCATGGAGCAGCATGTGGGAACGCAGGCTGTATGGAGTCTTGTACACCTCTCCGCACACTTCACACACCAGTGGACCCTGAGGCTTGGCAGGAGCCTCCGTGCTGTCATCAGTCTCCTCTTTCTTCTTCTTCCTCACTCTCCGTGGGCCCACCATGGGTACACGTCTTTTCCTATCTGCTTCATCCTGCAATATGGGAAACATGGCGGGCTCCTGGCAGAGGTGGTTGCTCAGATTCTCCTGTAATTTAAAAATGATCCTTATGGTACAGTGATGATGGTGGCAGTAAGTACAGTATGTATATTCTCGTAACAGAAACATACATTTAAAACAGTTTATATAATTTCTGACCAAAACCTGGCCACTTCCTGTGCATTTTCTGTGGCCCAGTAAAGGTCATCTTCTGTGCAGGAAGTTGGACACAGTTGACAGATTGGTCTTCTCCACAATCACACTGAATACCACTGTCTTCAATGTAGACCCATCTTGCCAAATGAATCCTTGATCTGCTCACACCTGATCCCAGCCTATTCAGGGACTTTCAAGTTAGCCAATCCTTGTCATGACCAGAGAGTAAAGATTCAGAAATTCGTTTCCATCTAGGACGGAGGGAGATACTAGCCTTCCATCGCTGCCTTGGAGCTAGCATCAGACAGCCTCCTTAACCTGGTCCACGAGATGTCAGAGATGATCTTGTGTCTACATGGATAAATTCTGCCAGGTGCGTCCATGCCACGGGGGTAGGCAACGGTACTGTAGATGAAATACTGTAGCGGTCAAGTTTTAGTGGGGACCCATCCCATGGGGTATAACATGAGCCCCGTGCACAGGGATATGTGTGAAGACCTTAACGGCAGTAAAGGCATAAAATGAAAGTTTTTAATACAGCTGAACTGGCGGAGGAGGCAACACATTCATCTGGGGATAGTACAGAAGGAACCCACTGCCTTGTGGGAAGAGGAGGGATCCTCAAAGACTAAGGGAGTAAACCCTGAAAGAAAATCCTTTAATGCATTAGGCTTAACAGGTCAGCAGAAGTGTGTTATTATGTGTTGCTTTCAATCTAAGAATGAGTCTCAGATGGAAGAATAAACCAAATTTAGGCCAAACTCCATGTACCCTTGGAACGAATGACAACTCTCCAGAGTTTGAAGATAATCCTAGGAATACAGGAAGTAATATCAATGAAAGACAGAATACTCGGACTGGACTAAAATACAAACATAAACTGAGAATAGGAACTCTAAACGTGATAACTCTCGAGAGGCAACAGTGAAGAGATTGTGAATATGATAGAAAGAAGGAAAATTCACATACTGGGATTGAGCAAGACAAAATGGAAAGGGACAAATTAAAAAAAGTAAACACAGAAATGGAGTAGGTTTGGTACTTCACAAAGATATCACACATGTCACAAATGTTACCTTTGTAAATGACAGAATAATGAAAGCCACAGTAAACATAGGGAATTCGGTGCGACGTAAAGCAAAAAAAAAACTTAGGGAAGAATAGTTTTACAATTGTCCAAGTGTATGCCCCTCAGCAAGGATGCAGCGATGATGAGAAAACAGAGTTCCTGAATGATTTGGAAGATCAAATACGAGAAGACAGTGTTATGATAACTGGGGATCTGAATGCCCAAGTTGAGGCCAACAGATCTGAGTACAAGTTGGTGACAGGCCCTTTTGGGTATGGAACAAGAAATGTAGAGAGAGAGAGAACATATTCTAAATTTGTGTGTAAGAAACAATCTTTTCATAAAAAATACATTCTTCAAAAAAAGGGGTTAGCCTTAAGATTACCAGACATGGCTGGGATGGGAAATCAAAGACAGTTATTGATTATGTTATAACTGATAAATTAATTGAAGAAAAAGTGGATCTAAATTGCTCAGTTAAAGCTACGCCTGGAGTAAAGAGATTGCCAAAGATGTTGTATGTTGGGTATTCAGCCAAAACGCTGGTTTGATCCTCCACAGTTATGCCAACAGCTGTCATAGATGACCTAACCATCACTGAAGAGGTGTACTAAGGAAATGAGGAGTGAGGAAACTGAAAAATGAAGATATCAAAAGGGATTTTCAAAATTTGATAATGATTAAACTGCCAAAATATGAGACAGGTAGTGTTGATGAAGAGTGGATTGTATAGAGGTATGTGGTAAAATGAAAGGTAAAGTCAAGGAGTACAGGATGCAATTAAAGAAAGAAATATAGCAACAAAAAACAAAACAAAGATGTTGAGAAACATAATCAGGCTCAAGGAATTGTGCCAAAGGACAATAAAAAAATAAGAAGACTGGAATAGGAGTATAGGAAAAAGAAACTCCAGATAAAAGGAGTAGTGAAAGAAGAAAAGGATAAGAGCTGGGAACTGGTCACCCAAAGAACTGAAGAAGAGAGTCAAGGATAGGCGACACTGTAGTTTGGGGAGATAATGAAGAGGAAGTACGATACAAATTGATTTATGGAATAAGGAGATGAGAAATTTTGGAATGTGGATTAGTACTGCGAAAAGCAATACTTTGATCATGATGAGAGGTAACAGAAAATCCAGGGGAGTGATAAAAATAGGAAATTAAACTCTTGAAGTAGTGGAAAATTTTAAATATTTAGGCAGCATGATGTCACAAGATGGAAATTTGGATGGAGAAATTGATTTAAGAATACAGCAGTCTGCAAGTTTCTACCAGTGTGTGAGAGACATTGTATGGAACAAAGATGTGCCAATGAAGTGCAAGAAGGTTTTATACTTGTCCTATAATAAACCTAAACTGATCTGTGCTTCAGCAGCCTGGACGTTGAGTACGCAGAACCAAAGTAAAATACAAGCAGCTGAAATGTAGTTCTCTAGGAGCATACCGGGAAAGATAAGATGAGATAGAATACGAAATGAAGAAATAAGGAGAAGCGTGGGAGTGTGTAAAATTCAAGAAGAGATTGATATAGGCAAAGCTAAAATGGTCTGGACACATGATGACAATGCCAGGAGAGAGAATACCAAAGAGAACATTCATGGATACAGAGACTGCAAAGAGGCCTGGGAGACCGCCTAGAATGAGATGGAAGAGCTCTGTTGTGGACTGTATTGCAAATAGAGGAGTCGATAGCAATGAAGTACTAGAAGAGGAGTGGTGGAAAGATCGAGTAAGGTGGAGGGCTTTAGTACACTACCTTACCCAGAGAGAATCTGGAAAAGGGAATGGATGAAGAAGAAAGAAGCAGTAGTAAAAGAAATCACAAAGTGTTATACGGGTTAATGAAAAGTAAAACCTCAAATAGGGAAGAAATTAATGTTATTGAAACAGAGGACGGGATCATTATCAGAGACATGGTAGGAATCAGAGAGGAGTTATTTTAGAAAAATTATTGAGTGGGGAGTGTGAACAAGAACAAGTAAGCCCAAAGTCACCGATGAAATACAGAAGGAACAACCTCCAATTACTTAGAAAGAGACAGAAAATGCCCTGAAGAAAATAAAAAGTGGAAAGTCAGCGGGAGCAGATGAACTAACAGTAGACATAATTAAGGCAGCTGGAATCCCTGGAATAAAGTGGCTACATCGAACACTGGGAGTTACATGGAAAGAGAACAAGTTGCCAGCTGACTGGAAAAAAGGAATTATAATACCATTGTTTAAAAAAGGAAGCAGAAGGAAGTGCATCCATTATAGAGGCATCACACTTTTGTCAGATTGCCTAATGGAGAAGAAGACTGTAGAACACAGACTGAAAGAAATAGCGGAAGATCAATTTCGAGAGGAACAACATGATTTAGGAGAAACAGAGGAACCACAGACCTAATTTTTTCACTCAGGCAGCTAATGGAAAAATTTGGGAAAAAGAGGAAGGACTTGATAATAGTGTTTTTGGATTTGGAAAAAGCATATGACAGGGTGGAGAGAGAAAAAATATGGGAATATTTAGAAAAACATAACATCCCATAAACACTAATTTAAAAAGTTCATATGTATGATGGTTGTGAAAGTAGTGTGCAAGTAGGAGATGGAAGATCTCAGTGGTTTAAAACAGAGGAGGTGTTCAACAAGGGAGTTATCTTTCCCCGTTGCTCTTCATTTCACTCATGAATATTATTATAAAGGAACTCAAAGCAATAGATAAGATCGATCTTAATGCATTTGTTTTTGCTGATGATGTTGCCATTTGGGGAGAGAGACTGGATCTTTAGAACACCAAGTTTAAAGAATAAAAGTTAACTGAGAGCAAGAGCTAAACAGTGGTAATGGAAGTTAGTAGGACAAATACACCTTGTAACCTCAGCCTTGAGGGAGAGAAGACTGATTGTGTGAATACCTTCAAATATCTGGGGAGTACAATGTCAAATGATGCAAGTGGCAAGAACAAACTGTTGAACAGGGTGCAAAAAGGATCCAACTTCTTCTATCAAGTACAGAACATAGTATGGGACAAGGGAGTTCCTCAGAGGCCTAAACAGACCCTGTTTAATACTTATCTCCTGCCCATCGTGATGTACAGTCTGGAGAGTTACGTCATACATAAAAGACAAGTAAGTCAATTGCAAGCTGTTGAAATAAAGTTCCTTAGATCAACTGTACAAAAAACAAGGAAGGACAGAATTAGGAATGATCAGATTCGAAGAGACCTGCAGGTCAACCTGACCATGAAAGAAACGCCAAGTGTTGCAAAGCTGAAGTGGCTAGGACATATTAAGCAGATGAAGGAGACTCAAACACCAAGGAAGTACCAGAAAAGATTGTTCTGGGATGAAGACCAACTGGACGCCCTAGAAAAAAGGGGGTCAGATCAGATAAGAGAAGACCTAGAGAAGAGAGGAGAAACATGGGATGTTCTAGAGAGGAAAGGAACATACCAAGACTGTAATAAATGGAGGCACATCATTCATAAACATCATACCAGCTTGCTGGAAGGAATTCAAGATGATGATGATGATGATGAGTTGCAACCTGGCGTTTTCAACAGTGGATCTAAGTACTTCTAATGATCGAAGTAGACTCTTCCTTGACTTCAGTCGTTGTAGGTGTGGTTTTTACCCATGCAGGGGGTGGGTTCTTTCCTGCTCCAATTTCTGTCTTTCCTTACTCGCAGCGAAAGGAGCCTCCCCAAATACTGCGGCGACTAGTATTCACAATAAGAAACACAATCGAGAGTATCCTGGGCAATGTCGGAGAATGAAAAATCTGACAGCTGATCCTTTCACTTTCAATGGAGATGAAATAAATTTTTCTTTTTTAAATAGGTCTACCTTATAATTACAAAAATTACATAGTAAAACCCCATTAAGACGTTTCTGCGGAGATAAGGGGAAAAAAAAAAGTGTTATGCGAGAAAACGTACTACTGAATACATGAATAAAAACTATACAACAGGGATATGGAAATTAGATACAATTTTATCAGACATAAGGAAATTTTACATCGTATATCCACGGGTACAGTGAAGTCTCTATAGGAAGAGAGTATTAAAAGGCGTGAAAAATACGAGAGAACAAATATGAAAACTTATTTCGCTGGAGCTTATAAAACAACAATAGTGCACTGAAAAGTGTTAAAAACACCAAACAGACCAATATGAAAACATCTGAACTGGGCCCATAAAAATATCAAAGTATTATTGCAGATCACACTCTTTCTAAAACAAATGTTAGTAGAAGCCTTTTATTTCAGACCAGTTGGTTATTAAACATTATTTTTCTGGTCACACACTTAGACAATGAATTGGAGGTTATACAGGGCCATGTGCGACTGCAACAGAATGAATTTGACCGCCATTCTGAATCGAACAAAACTTTGACCGACCAAGACCGACTCGAGTGATCGAGTCGAAACTGGAAGATGAGCTGCGTGCTTACAGATGTGGATGCCAGTCGACTTGCTGACAGACTTTAATTTTGTCTTCATTAGTAAGGAATTTAACGACCTTTTCGTATCAATAATTAGGCTATCATGAAACAAATATTCGCTACCCTTCACTGTACCACAAAACACATATCTAACTTCTGAATGGAATGTGAAATACAACCTTAAATAGACTCACTGTGTTATTCAGCAATCTTGTTGCTGACCGGCAAGAAAAACTGAACATTCCTGAGGCTAACGGCTTGCTTCCCAAACGTGCAATTTATCCTGTGAAGTTCAGGAATTTAAGGCCTTTTTCCGTATTTACGCAACTGTGGTGACGGCTCTTACACAAGTTGGAAATCACGTTTGTTTCACAAGGGATGATATATATAATTTTCGCGGCTAAGAAAAATGTGATTGTACTATGCAGTAATAGCGAAAATTAGTGACATCATAAGTGGGGTATTTTTATATAGATTTAATATGATGAGAATCAGGACTTCGAATTTACAGTGTGCTAAGCGGGGAAACATGTTAATGAGAAACTTATGAACGAGGTTTCACTGTACATATTACAATTGATAAAACAGGACATGTTTTGCCCTCTTATCAGGCATCTTTAACTGTTTGAAAAAAGATTAATATCACTAAAAAGCATTAGGCTACTTGAGTTAAGTTCTTAAAAATTCTTGTGAACAGTATTTTCTTCAAAATGTCAATAAAACAGCAGACATGAAGATGACATCACCTAAAAGAGTTGTAAAAAATGACCACTTGAACAAGTGTAAATAATAAAAATTATTATCACACGACTTATAAAGCCCTTATAATACTTATTTAAAAGCATATAACTCAAACACAAAAGCATTTGTCTTCTCGTATCTGTATTTGTATTGGGCTCCACTTGTAAATAAGTAATGTCACTGCTTTGGTTTGCGCAAACTTATAATAAAATTGGAAGTGTACAAGATTGATGAAGCGTAAAACTACGCAGTTGTACGGAGAAGGGGAACTCATTTAAAATTTTAGTAAGACAACGTGGTCTTATTTGTAGAAATCGAACATGAAGTGCATATCATGGACTTGATCCTCTGTGTTAAACAGCTTTGCAGCCAACTCAATACCCTGCTTTAATGATCCTCTCACTCCAGAAACATCTGCCTAAGAGCACCTTTCAGAGCCACAGTTAATTATTATATCTGTCAACACAGAAGGCATAAATAACAGAAGCCAAAAGAGCAATACTACAAGAACTATGCAGTCAGCATTAGTGCCATATATCGTGCATACATGACACACACAGGAGATGGTGGTGGTGATTATTGCTTATAGATGAAGTACAAGTGGGCAATCATCCTCTCTTAACACTATTTCGAAATGAAAATGGAAGAGGTCTAATGCTTCAAAAAATGAAGGTATTGGCGAAAGAAAGAGAAGAATCACAAAGGGCATGAAAATGATGAACTTCCTAGGACATGCTAACCTAATTACGTGTCACGGTAAAAAAAAAAAAGATTTGACCAAGAGAGGTCGGATAGGAGAGATGAAGGTGAGGAATCTGAAAGAAGAAAGTGGAAAGAATGCCAATTAAGCTAGAGGACCTGTGGTCGCCAACCCACACTCCCAATTTGAGAGCCCCTCGCCTTTTACAACAGGCAGAAGATACCATGAATGTATTCTCACATATAAACCCAGACTGAACGCATGGTGTTTGTACTCTGCACTACGGCAGCTGCAGTATGGGAGGCGCGCGCATAGTTCTTGACCTTGCAAGCAGCCTGTATGTGTTCATTCGACCTGGCAAGCATCAGTCGCCAGCCTGAATCTAAGCTGTTAACATGGTGAGACAGTTATCATTGCAACACCGCACTGTATTTTTGTATGTAAAATTTATTTTAATTACATGTTGGCTCGACGGGTACGCGATGCATATGTTCAGAAATTTCTTGGTGAAGTGCCACCTTCACGAGTACAGATTCAAGTAACTGTAAATAAATTTGGAACAACTGGTTCAGTGGTCAATAAAAAACATGCACGCACATGAACAGTTTTAACAGAGGGAAAGCTAGATGATATTGGTGCGAAACATGAATGGTCACCGAATAAATCACTCACAAAATTAGCACAAGTAGGGGATTCAGTTTCTTCTGCATACAGAGCTACAAAGCTGTTACATGTCAAACCGTACAGGTTTAAAAGGGCCCAATGTTTAAAACTTGCTGTTCCAGCCATAAGAGTGAGATATTGTGAGTGGTAGCTTGCATCATTGAAGAATCGTCTGTTTGACCGACAGCTTATGTTCTTTTCGCATGAGGCCTGGTTTCATCTTAATGGTTGTGTGCTATTGGTGTGCAGAAAATCCTAATAGTGTTTATGAAGTCCCTCATTTTGATAAGAAGATTGATGTTTGGTGTGCTGTTAGTGCAAGATAAATAATTGGGCCTATTTTTTTTTTCCGAGACGACAGTAAATGCTGGGAGGTACCAAGATGACATTTGACGCCATTCTTCCATCAGTTAACGGAAGAAGAAAAATCGCGTAGTTGGTTTCAACAAGATTCAGCCCCTGCTTATACAGCAGAAGATTCCTTTTTTACAATCTCAGAAGTGTTTGCAGACAGAGCGATCAGTGCTGGTCTATTTTATTCAATATCCACTTGATGAATCATCTATCACTGAAAAAATGAGAGAATATAGTATGTAGAGGCATGGGCATGTGGCCATGTTATGTGATCAGGTTCCTTGGAAAAAGCCACCATGCTTGGAATGATCAGTGGAATAAGAAGACCTAGCTGCCAGACGGCACATTGGATAGACACAATTTAAACAGATGCTACCCTTACCCTGCGACATTTAAAGGAGGCAGTGTGGACGAAAAACAATTTGGGGAGCTCCAGTTCATAGAATCGCCAAAGGTTGGACTCGAATGAATGGATGACATCATCGTCATCACCATTTCATTAATCTCAAAATATGGTTGTTACTTTTAAGGTTAAGTTTTTACTGTAAACTACAACATAAAAATGCTTATGGAGGGCTAAATTATACAGATAGGTCCCAGACTTTTGTAGAATCCTTTATGCTCAACAATTTTTCAACACATATCTGGGGTCTACTGTTAATATTTAGGCAATGTAAACAAAGAAAATGCTCAGATAGTTGTTGTTTCTTTGAATTTCTTCACAAAAATTGCTACTGTTCGGCTCACCTTTTTTTTTCTTTGCAAACAGAAATCTTCCTTGATAAATACTGTATACAATGGTGAGAAACACACTCAAATAAATCAATTAGGTGGTTCTTGAGAATGGCCTGCACAATCTCAGGGACTTCCTTTTATAATATGTACAAATACAAAATAACAACTACGGTGACTTGTGCTACAGGTTAAATAAATGAAATTCTGCATAGCATACTGTACTCATCTATAGACATACCTCTTCGTGAAAACTGTGCCCACACTCGAAACAGTGGAATTCAGGTATACCATGAGATACGTTATGTCTTTCAAGCTGGCGTAACGTCACGAAGGAGGAAGGACACTTGAGACAGCTGTTTAATTTCTTGTCGTCGCAAGTGTGAACAGCTGGAACACAAGATACAATAGTCAGTTGGGATAAGATCAATGGTTTATCACAGGTTGACAAGAAATATTAGTTTGGCCAGTGGCTGCTTACCCACCACCTTGGCCGGGTGATGTCGCACTAGCTTTTGGTCCAAGGGGTCCCTGGGTTCGATTTCTGCCTAGGGTGACAGTAGCATCTTTCAATCAATCAATCAATCAATCAATCAATCAATCAATCAATCAATCAATCAATCAATCAATCAATCAATCAATCAATCAATCAATCAACCAACCAACCAACCAATCACTACTGATCTGCATTTAGGGCAGTCGCCCAGGTGGCCGATTTCCTATCTGTTGTTTTCCTAGCCTTTTCTTAAATGATTTCAAAGAAATTGGAAATTTATTGAACATCTCGCTTGGTAAGTTATTCCAATCCCTAACTCCCCTTCCTATAAATGAATATTTGCCCCAATTTGTCCTCTTGAATTCCAACTTTATCTTCATATTGTGATCTTTCCTACTTTTAAAGACACCGCTCAAACTTATTCGTCTACTGACGTCCTCCCACGCCATCTCTCCCCTGACAGCTCGGAACATACCGCTTAATCGAGCAGCTCGTCTCCTTTCTCCCAAGTCTTCCCAGCCCAAACTTTGCAACATTTTTGTAACGCTACTCTTTTGTCGGAAATCACCCAGAACAAATCGAGCTGCTTTTCTTTGGATTTTTTCCAGTTCTTGAATCAAGTAATCCTGGTGAGGGTCCCATACACTGGAACCATACTCTAGTTGGGGTCTTACCAGAGACTTATACGCCCTCTCCTTTACAACCTTACTACAACCCCTAAATACCCTCATAATCATGTGCAGAGATCTGTACCCTTTACTAACAATCATATTTATGTGATTACCCCAATGAAGGTCTTTTCTTATATTAACACCTAGGTACTTACAATGATCCCCAAAAGGAACTTTCACCCCATCAATGCAGTAATTAAAACTGAGAGGACTTTTCCTATTTGTGAAACTCACAACCTGACTTTTAACCCCGTTTATCATCATACCATTGCCCACCGTCCATCTCACAACACTATCGAGGTCACCCTGCAGCCACTCACAATCTTGTAACTTATTTATTACTCTGTACAAAATAACATCATCTGCAAACAGCCTTATCTCTGATTCCACTTCTTTACATATATCATTGATATATATAAGAAAACATAAAGGTCCAATAATACTGCCTTCAGGAATTCCCCTCTTAATTATTACCGGGTCAGATAAAGTTTCACCTACTCTAATTTCTGAGTTCTATTTTCTAGAAATATAGCCACCCATTCAGTCACTCTTTTTTCTAGTCCAATAGCACACATTTTTGCCAGTAGTCTTCCATGGTCTACCCTATCAAATGCCTTAGATAGGTCAATCGCAATAAAGTCCATTTGGCCTCCTGAATCCAGGATATCTGCTATATCTTGCTGAAATCCTACAAGCTGAGCTTCAGTGGAATAACCTTTCCTAAACCCAAACTGCCTTCTGTCAAACCAGTTATTAATTTCGCATACATGTCTAATATAACCAGAAAGAATGCTTTCCCAAAGCTTACATACAATGCATGTCAAACTGACTGGCTAGGGTGACAGTAGCATCTTTCTTTATTCATGTCAGTAGCATTACATTAATACCAAAACAGTATTTATTAACCTCCTAAGTCAATACATCTTGTAAGATGAGAGTTAAGACATGTTTCAACTTGCTACGAGTCATCTTCAGTAAAACCCCTTGGAAAAAATTACATTAAGATTAAAAATATGGAATATACATTGTTTAAGAGAACATATATTATACATTAATATCGACCAATATAAGAACTCGGAGGTAATTTGTATGAAATAAATGAAAAAAAGAAACATACTGGAAATTCCCCCGCACTCCCGCAAGTCACGCCCTCCCCCTCCACACTACCCCCTTCCAATAGCACTACCCGCACCTCACCTGTAAGAACACGGCAGTTGAGAGGGAAACTCTGCAATAAGCGAACGCATGACAGTCAAATGGGCAACAGAACGTAAGTTAACACAGTTAGCTGAGACATCTAGCTTCTTAATTACATTTATTTCTAAGTAACTTTTAATTCCATTACAGATTTATTTATTTATTTATTTATTTATTTATTTATTTCGTGTCAGAGTGTTGAGAAACTTAAAAAATATAAACAAGGTATTATATACAAATAAAACAAAATACATTTCACAAAACATGTTTCACACAATGTCTGCCCAGAAATGGGCAACAGAAATTCCCTCTTCAGTGGCTTGAATCAAGTCTTGAAGTGTACAACGAACAGGGCAGGACTGACAGTCATACAGGTGTTGGGTAGTTTGTTGCTTCCCACAATCGCAGAAGTCTGACTGATCTTTCAGATAACCCGATTTTTTTAGGTTATCCTTGGATTTACCTACTCCACTCCTCAAACAATTCAGTGCCTTCCAGGTTGTCCCTTCCAAATGATGACCAGAGGGTGAGATTCAGAAGGCACCATCCAATCAGAAAGATGCTCCATATTTGCTCGCCACATATCACAACGTGCTGTTCTTGCTGGTTTATCCAGAGCCTTGGAGACATTGAGGAAAACTTTTCCTGGACTTCAGTCTTCTGGGTGGAGGTCGATGTCCAAATAACGGGTGGTTGCTTGAGAGATCCACCTTCGACCTCTCTTGCCTTGCAAACACTTCTCGCCGAATGTCTGGAGGAGAAATACCAGCCACATCATCTGTAATTGAGACTTCCGACCTATTATACAGACATATGGGCAGAACATAATAGAATTTTTACTCATGGACAAGAGGCTGGGCCTCGCAGCACTGCAAACCGGAACACACAAGATAACATGTCCATTTGTAACTTCCATTTTAATTTATCATGAACATTAAGCAATATTTCAATGTATATTCCATAATTTTAATCTTAATGTAATTTTAATTCAAGGTGTTTTACTGCAGATGACTCGTAGCGAGTTGAAACATCTCTACTCGTAGCAAACTGAAACATGTCTAACTAACACTCATCTTAGAAGACGATATTAAAGTACTTACTGAGGAGAATAATAAATACAGTTTTGGTATTAATATGAGAGTTCAACAATCAATACGGATAAAATGAAGTTTATATTCTGTAATCAGTAGCATAATACATAAAAATTAGGACAAAGTAAACAAATTAAACTATCAGCCCAAAATCTGGCTGCATTTATTTGCCTAGTCCAATAAATTTTGAAGGGATCTAGCCTTTTGGATTACTAAACATTAGAAACAAACTTTTTGAACAGCTGGTATCACGAGGCAGGTGAACCGCCACCCACATTCGGAGAGCCTTATCTCTTGAGCCACCCACAACTGCTTTCTGAGATACAACAGGCTCCATGAAACATGTCATTGTGAACACTATGAGGTACGATGAACAGAACTGGTTCTAATGGAGATAAAAAGTTACCCATAATTACCTCAAAGTAATTTAGTTGTATGGTTAAAATCCTATAATATTGGAAAGACTTTAAATTATGCGATTATTTTACAGGTGAAAGAGCAAAATTCCACAAAAATTATCACACTTAAAAAATGCTACCGTCCAGGATATCCTGGCACGTTAAAGCTTCGGCTATGAGCTCACAAATTAAACATATATTAAAATAAATGCAATGACAGGTCAAGTCATATTTTGAAAAATAGGAACATTAAAAGTAATATATAATAGATTAAACCAATGACAGGTAAGAGCAGGAAGAGAGAGTAACAGAAAGAGGGGACAATGACAATCAATCTTCACATCTTCACACACAGCAGATAGGCTCTCTCTCTCTCTCTCTTCATGAATTTCAATTGTTCGATATATTTCTTCTCAGCTCTCGATGAGCTTCTTTCTGATTATCAGCTTTGTAAGGAGACAAAAAGGAAATCAGATGAACACAGGTTAAGTGAAAAGACAAAACTATAAAGATGATGATGATGATGATGATGATGATGATAATAACAACAACAACACGGTAATTAAACCCGAATGTCTCTATGGAAGTGAATGCCACTGAGTTACTGGAAAGGCTGGTCTGAGAGAAGCTGAGAAGTTTGAGAGGAAGATCCTTTGAAAGATAATGGGCCCAAAGATCATGACTGAACAATACAGGTTCCAAGGATAAGAGGAACTTTATCAGAAAACCGAACGACTGATGGAATCCATCAAGAAGCGACGACTCATGTCCTATGGCCAATTATTTAGAATGGAAGACAGGCGGTTGACTAGGAACAGTTTTACTCAATAGTAGACCTAACGCACATGATAAGTGGTTCATGGAGATCAGGAAGGATGTGAAAAAAATTGGACTAAATTGTGAAGACATTATTACGAGAACCAAGTACCGACAGCAGATCAATAACTTCAAGGGTTTTCATGAAGAAAAACAGCAGGTGGACAGTGGAAAGGAGACAGGCAGCCAGAGAGACCATGCAACGATACTGGGCTGCAAAGAAAGCTTCTAAATATGTGTAAATGTTGCTTAGTGTGGTCTCTTAATGGCCATAAACGTCTTTAAAAAAAAGTACAATCAGAAAAAAACGAATCACATTCTTTGGACATTACTCAGGACACCAGAAATCATAATCATCAGGAGAATAATAGAAATCTTTTTGGAAAAGTAAGAGCAACATTAGATGGATTACAGAAATCAAGGAAGATATAAGGGAACTATAAATTACATTAGAAGATTCTTTAAAGCAGACAAAATCAAGAAATTCACAAACAAAACAGACAATGGGAAGGAAGAATGTTAAGAACCAAGAGAATGAAGAAGTAGCGGGCTGACAAAAATCTGAAAACCCTTTGAGTGAGTGAGTGAGTGAGTGAGTGAGTGAGTAAGTAAGTAAGTAAGTAAGTAAGTAAGTTAGTAAGTAAGTAAGTAAGTAAGTAAGTAAGTAAGTAAGTAAGTAAGTAAGTAAGTAAGTAAGTAAGTAAGTAAGTAAGTAAGTAAGTAAATAAATAAATAAATAAATACCTATGTTGTATGGCCTCCGGAGAGGCCTGGTATAGGTCTTTCTAACAGCTGCCTATAGGCGACATGCAAGTCTATGATGAATCCTAAAGACACAAAAACCCACTCCCAAACCCCGAGAAATTAACCATTTAAGGTTAAAATTCCTGATCCGGACAGGAATCGAACCTGGGAACTCTTTGGCCAAGGACCAGTACGCTAACCATTTGAGACACATGGAGCCAGACAATATTAAGATGAAGAGAGGTGGTGATTTGATGTCATGTGGTGTCTCCGGAGAGGCCTGGTGCAGGTCTCTGTGTAGCTGATGCCATATGTGACCAGCACACCTGGATGTGTGGGGTGATGATGGTGACGATGATGTGGGGAAAAAGATTTGGAACACAGGAAAAGAAGAATATTTTTTTTGCAAGTTGCTTTACGTCGCACCGACACAGAGAAGTCTTACGGCGATGATCGGACAGGAAAGAGCTAGAAGTGGGAAGGAAATGGCTGTGGACTTATTTTAAGGTACAGCCCTAGCATTTGCCTGGTGTGAAAATGGGAAACCATGGAAAACCATCCTCAGGGCTGCCGACAATGGGGTTCGAACACACTATCTCCCAAATACTGGATACAGGCCACAGGAAAAAAACAGAAGGAGAAAAGGAACTCATACGGGTTATAATTACTTATAAGTCATGTGCAGAACAACCTTTTACGCTAACCTTTCATTAAAAAACTACAAATTGACCAGCATCATTCGAAACTTACATTTCTCATTTTCAGAACGGAAACTACGATGACACTGATTACAGGTGTGTGGATGTGTATGTTTGTACACATGCAGACGGTATAACACCAACTGGGAGAACCTGGCTCCGCACTCGGGGCAGAGTGCTGGCCTGCCCTGCGCTAGAGTCTTCACCTCGTAGCAGTAGCGCTCGTGCCGGTGGATTATGTCCACCACTGGAGCGAGCAGGAAACGACCACAGTGACGGCACTTCCTGCGTCGGCTTATACATCGGTGCCTCCTCTTGGCGTAGATAGAGAGGAACTTCAATCCACACAGATGGCAGTGACCCAGCTGCATGTTGCCGTCCGCCGAATGATGGTCTTGCTGGTGTAAGTCTAATTTGGAGCGACTGGGAAACACACACTCACACTGCCGACACGTCCACTTTCCTGCAATCCATAATGTATATCACCTTAACAGAGAAACACCGAAAGTAGCAACCAAAACTATGTGAGTTTTGGACAATGATATTTTATTTTTAGAAACAAAGTCAAAACCAGTTATAACAACTTCGAAGGGACCGCCAATTATCAATCAATCAATCAATCAATCAATCAATCAATCAATCAATCAATCAATCAATCAATCAATCAATCAATCAATCAATCAATCAGTCAATAACTACTGATCTGCATTTAGGGCAGCGCCCAGGTGGCAGATTCCCTATCTGTTTTCCTAGCCTTTTCTTAAATGATTGCAAAGAAATTGGAAATTTATTGAACAGCTCCCTTGGTAAGTTATTCCAATCCCTAACTCCCCTTCCTATAAACGAATATTTGCCCCAATTTGTCCTCTTGAATTCCAACTTTATCTTCATACTGTGATCTTTCCTGCTTTTAAAGACACCATCCAAACTTATTCGTCTACTGATATCCTCCCATGCCATCTCTCCACTGACAGCTCGGAACATACCACTTAGAAAATTCTAAATTCCCATGGAGGGAATTGAATGTTTTTCACCAATAGAGCATGTCAAAAATGTCAAAACAGATCAGATGTAAAGCTTTTCAGGCGTTTGCTCTATTAACCAGCGTTTTGTCTTAGGTTTGACACTAGACTCATCAGAGTGGGATGTGTCAGACCCTACCCACTGACCCCACTGTGATGGTAGCAGTACCAGAACTGTAGCTTAGATCCTTTCCAAAAGAACAAAGATGGCCTAGGCCACCATAGCTCAATTGGTAGAGCAACTGACGCGAAATCGAGAGGTTATGGGTTCAGATCCCACTGGTGTCTGGTTGGCCATTTTTGTTCTGTACTTAACATCTCTTCAACACGCACTAAATGTACGTAACATGACCTAATAGGTCGAAAGTCGGTATCGATTACAATGCGGTCGTGAAAATTCAATATTCATTGACTTGACCCTCAATGGGCAACTTAAATGCACTCTACAGTGTGATGGTAGTAGTACCAGACCTGTAGCTTAGATCCTTTTAAAGATGGCCTAGGCCACTATAGCTCAATTGGTAGAGCAACCGACGCAAAATCGGGAGGTTGTGGGTTCGGATCCCACTGCTGTCTGATTGGCCATTTTTGTACTTAACATCTCTTCAACATATACTAAATGTACATAACACGACCTAATAGGTTGAAAGTCATTATCGATTACAATGTGGTCATGAAGATTCAATATTCATTGACTTGACCCTCAACGGGCAACTTAAACGCACTCTACAGTGTGATGGTAGTGGTAACAGACCTGTAGCTTAGATCCTTTTCAACAGAACAAAGATGGCCTAGGCCACCATAGCTCAATTGGTAGAGCAACCGATGCAAAATCGGGAGGTTGTGGGTTCGGATCCAACTGGTGTCTGGTTAGCCATTTTTATTCAGTACTTAACATCTCTTCAACACGTACTAAATGTACGTAACACGACCTAATAGGTTGAAAGTTGGTATCGATTACAATGCGGTCGTGAAAATTCAATATTCATTCCCATACATGTTTTCTCTTAACTGTATCATAATACAAAGATGATTTCCTTATTCCTTTCCAGATGTTTTTCCATTATCGTTTGCATTGTAAATATCAAGTCTATTGTTGATCTATTTGGTCTAAAGTCATATTTTTCTTCATCTAACTGTGTTTCTATTATATCCCTGTCTTTTGTCTACGACTTTTTCCATTATTTTTAGCGCATGTGATAACAGTGTTATACATCTATAATTTTACCATTTCTTCCCATCTCCTTTTTTTGAACAATGATACAATGCTTTCTTGTTGCCCAATCTTCAGGTATCCTTTCATCCTTCCATATGGCCCTGAGCGCTCGGTATAGCCACTGTAGTCCACTGCTTCCTGCTGCCTTTGTCTTTCCCACTTGCTTTACCTTTGGTCATTGCTTTCACTGCCCTTTCAAGTTCCAAGCATGTTATCGGGTTCTCTTCTTTTTTCTCCATCTATTATTTCCATTTTCTTATCTGCTTTTTCCACCAAGCAGACATCTCCATTATAAAGTTCTTCAAAGTTTTTCAAAGATTTTCAAAATATTTTGCCATCACCTTCCGAAGACCTTTTTCGACATGTACTATGGATCCATCTTCTCTCTCTAATGCCTTGATTTTTTTCTTGATTTATTCTTTTCGATTTTATTACTCTGTATAATAGTTTCTGATTTCCTCGACTATCTTGCTCAATTTTGTTTGTAAACTCTTCCCAACATTTCTCCTTTTCTACCTTGATACTCCTCTTTACTCGTAGTTTTGATCATGTGTATTTCACATGTTACCTTTCTATCTTATTCTCATCCCTCTGATAAGTTTTTTGCTTTTCCTTATCCATTCCTTACTTCACCTTGTTCCTTTCTTTTATTTCCTTTTTTATTTTGTCTGTCAACCACCATGTCCCCTTTCCCTTAACCTTTGCTTTTGTTTTCCCGCATACCTCAATTGCTGCTTCCACAATGTACGTCTTAAATTGTCCCACTTTTCTTCTCCACTTCGTATTTCCATGTTAGGCAACTTCCTTTTTATCCGATCTCGGAATACCATTCTTTTATCCTCCTCTTCCAATTCCCAAATCCTGATCTTTGGTTTCTTCTTCAGTACAAATTTAGGGATTTTTACTTGTTTTAATTCCACAATTAATAATCTATGATCACCTTCCATACTTTCAGTGGGGATTATCTTCGTATTCATAACATATCTTCCCCATTCTCGGTCTGTTATTAAAAAATCGATGAGTGTTCCATACTGTCCATCCCAACTATATCGGCCGATCTTATGGCTATTCCTCTTCATAAAACATGTTTCTTAATTATCAGGTTATTTCTGATATAAAAGTCCAACAGTTTCTCTCCATCTTCATTTCTATCACCATACTCGTGTGGGCCCAGAGCATCCTCATATCCCATTCTATCAATATTTAAATATTCAGGAAATGATCTTTCATGAACATAGAATCATACCTTCAGTTATGACCATCAACCTGATGAATCTAATTACTTTTTTAAAGTAATGAGAGTATTACTGGGCTCTATGGAACAGTTGAAATAAAAATATGTTTATTACCACCTACAATAAACATATTTACACAATTCTGGTTGGATCCATCTGAAGTATGATAATAATGACTTACAAGTGTGGGAAATTATTTGCCCATGGGTCTATAAAGTGTCGGTGAACATTAGTTACCATGTCAAAGTGGGTTTTTCTTTTTTATTATTATTATTATTATTATTATTATTATTATTATTATTATTATTATTATTATTATTATTATTATTATTATTATTATTATTAATTCATTCGCTGGGGCCATCAAGGACCATTTTAAATTGTTACATTTGGCAGTGAACTTTGCTTTCTTTTGAGCCCAGAATTCCCTCATTCTTTCTGAGTGGGCCTCCTTGCGTTCCTCTGTCGAAGGGACACTGTGTCTTCTTTTCGGTTGTTCGTCTCGGTTTAGCCGGTGTGTCGCTATCTTTTAACGGAAAAGCCCTCTGTCAAAGGCGTACTCCGGTTTGACCTGTAGCACTTGAAGGTCTTCTTTGGGGTTTCTAAACCAAGGCATCGTGGTTTTATTAGGTATTGAATCAAATATGTGGAAGATCTATTTGGTCAACCATTTCTGTCCATTCGTTTGGTTGACCATAAAATCGTGCCCGTCTTTTGTGAATCATGTCCGTAATTTTCTCTATTTTGTTACAGACTTTCTTGTTGGTTCTTATTTGGTGGATGCCATTCTTGCAGTTGGAACCCATGATTCCCCTAATTATTCTGCGCTCTTTTTTCTCCAGTTCTTCGAGGAGTCCTTTACTGGCATTTAGGGATAGGATTTCGGCTGCATACATAACTACTGGCTTCAGAACCATTTCACAGTGACGTATCTTAGTGTTTTTAAAAATTACTTTTTAAGAAGTTTACAGCCAATAGAGACCACAATAAGCAACTGTAATTACCTGTTGCTCACGGTAAAATTTTCTGTAAAATTTATTGTACAATAATTTAATTTTATAAAATCTCTGTTGCTCACGGTCAAATTCAAGTTGTATAAAACTTTTCATAAAATAGGACATTCCGTAAAATTAATTTTACGAAATGAACCAATCAGCAAAGCTGACATCACGATAATGCTGGCGTTACGTCGTGAGAAGACTGTGAAGCTCGATTGTAAACAAACACTTCTTTCTAAAATGGCAGGATCTGGGTGGACTAAGGAAGCTGTTAGTGTTTTACTGGACGGATACCAGAAATATCCTTGTTTGTACGAAGTTAAAACGCCGCTTTACCACAACAGAAATGCAAGAAGAGAGGCAGTAAACACAATCGCCGAATTCCTATATGAAGGCTGGTCTTCTAACCTCAACTAATTTTTGACCAAGGACAGCAATCCTCTACCTTCTTCTCTTCTTTTGATCCAATCCCAAGTCCAGCATTTCCTGGCATTTCTTTTCTTCCTTTTTATCACTGTACAACACATAATTGCAGCAAGTTTTGCTTTGTTTGTTAGAGCCATACTCTCAAACTAAGTTGAACAGCTGATTCTTTGTTTTAAAGTTTATCAATAGATGGCAGCACATACACATCTTAGTTCAGAAGTGAGTTCATAGATGGCCATCCTGATGCTTCCACGGATTTTATACAATAATTTTACCGTGGGCAACACAACTTATTTTCATCAAATTTTTATAAAATTAATTGTAAAACAAATTTTACAAAACATTTTCCTGTGAGCAATAGGCATTACACATTTTTAGAACCCTTCTTTGCAGCCCAGTATCGTTGCACTCTCTCTCTCTGGCAGCCTGTCTCCTTTCTGCTGTTCTTCATCACGAAAGCCCTTGAATTTACTGATCTGCTGTTGGTACTCGGTTCTGTTAACATCATCCTGATCCTTCCTGACCTCCCTGAACCACAAATCATGTGTTAGATTATTATTATTATTATTATTATTATTATTATTATTATTATTATTATTATTATTATTATTATTATTATTATTATTATTATTATTATTATTATTTTGTGACATTTGTATTATATACAGACTTATAGTTTCCTGTACCTATGTAGGTATCTACCTACCTACCAAAAATGTGAACATTTGTCAGTAAAGTATACTTCCATCCTGTATATTACCAGCACTTAGTTGCCAAAATTCTTAGCATAAATACCAGATGATTATGATGCTTGTTGTTTAAAGGGGTCTAACATCTAGGGCATCGGCCCCGTAAATATAAGATAACTTGGAAATAGAGAGAGGCACTAACTGACCTGTGTGGATGGCCATGTGTCTGGTGAGCAGCTTCTTGTGGAGGAACCTCTTCCCGCAGTGCTCGCAGGTGACGGCACCGTTGCTGGCAAAGCAGGCGTGGCTCAACAGATTCTCCTTGCGGGCAAACACGGCCAGACACCGGACGCACGTGAACTCCCCCGTGTGCTTGCGGAGGTGGCGATAAAGATATAACGCCTTAAGGAATTCTTTGTTACAGATGTCACAGCTGTAAGGAGGACCAGCATCCACCTGAGGAACTAGGCCATCATCCACTTCCTGGAGGAAAAGAAAACTACCAATAAGGCTGACAAGTCAGGTGGGTGACACACCAAATTTTTGAGTGCAAGAGATACAGTACCTAACAAAAGTTTTAGACCAGCAGCAAAAATCACTTAATGAACTCCTAGTCCTACATTTGTGGTACGAATTGGTCTACAAATATTTTCTGGCTTATTCGTGATGATATACAACTTATGAAAAAGAACCACTGAAACATCGACACAGCCACCAGCCTGATAAAAAATATTATTTTTTATTTCTACTTAAATCCTTAAAAACTTGAATTTTGGAACTTACCTTAATGAAGTCCTCACTGCTCTCCACTCTAGCATAGAATCAATAATGAATAATATAATGGTATTTGCTTTACGTCCCACTAGCTAATTTAATGGTTTTTCACAGACACCAAGGTGCTGGAATTTAGTCTCGCAGGAGTTCTTTTATGTGCCAGTAAATCTACCGAGACGAAACTGACCACCTTCAAATACCACCGGACTGGGCCAGGATCGAACTTGCCAAGCTGGGGTCAGAAGGACAGAGCCTCAAGTGTCTGAGCCACTCAGCCCAGCTAGTACAGAATCTGCTACCATATGATATTAATACTAATTTCATGTTTGTTGCTTCTAACTTACGAGTAAGATATCTTGAGTCCATCCAGCCTTCACTCGCATACAGTAAAACATAAATGTTTATACATTTCTAAATATATTCGAGTGTGATTTGATTGAATCTGACGATGTTCTTTCAAGAATGAAACATCATTCTATTTGAATTACATTGTTTCTTTTCCAGGTATAATTCTGTACCAATATGTTTTCTTTTTTCTCAGATAGTTTATATAAGTCATGATCAAAAAGTTTCTGTCTGAGGTCGTTGCTTCACTGGACATGCAATGTAGTGTGACTCCGATGCTGGTATATAAGCACGGACATGTAGGCAAAGGGATCAGTGTGGCAATTGTGTAGTACTGAGGTGTGTGCGTTAAATACGCCCAAACAGGACCAACATGCTATTATTCTGTTCCTGACTGCTGAAGGACAAACTCCTGTGGATTTCCATAGGAGAATGAAGACTGAGTATGCCTGTCAAAAACCACTGTTGTGGAGTGGTGCACCAAGTTCTGTGCTGGTCGATGGATGAGGTGATTAGGGCGAACCAGCGCATAACTATTGGTGCGCTAGCAATGGATCTCAACATCAGCTTCGGTAGCTTCGCTTCCTGTCAGACAAAGACGTGCAGCAGGCGGTTACGGACTTCTTCACGCAGCAGGACACACTGTTTTACCACACGGGGACCTTCAACCTGGTGCGTAGGTAGGACGAGTGCCTCAATGCTCATGGCGATTTTGCGTGACTGGCATCCCGATTCAGGACTGTACGGTCGTCGAATGGAAACTTTTTGATCGCCCCTTATAAATGTATTTATTCAAAATTAGTTTCAGAAGACTGAAGAGCCTAACAGTTATAAATTATACCAATGTCAGACCAAATGTTTATCAACCAATTAGAAAGTGTTCGTGAACATGAAATTGATCGACCCAAGTCAACATTAACAAATTTGAAATTAAAATCACAGGAATAGAACCAGCTTTTGGGTGGTTAGGCCGTGTGCATTATGCAGAGTTTCGTCCAGACGTGCCATTTGGACTCATCAGCTGGAATGGCACGCCCCTCCAGGACTCTGCTTAGCAGTGGCAGACCAAACTGTGTGGCGGGGCAGAGTCCTGGAGGGGCGTGCCATTCCAGCTGATGAGTCCAAATGGCACATCTGGACGAAACTCTGCATAATGCACACGGCCTAACCACCCAAAAGCTGGTTCTATTCCTGTGATTTTAAGATCTGCGGCTGTGAAAGCCTTTTTTGAAATTTGAAATTTTTACAAATGCAATCATGTTAAGTGTAACTGCAGACCCATGAAAAGGAAAACATCTGGAGAATATTACAAAGGTATGCTACAAGTACATATGATGTAAATACTAATTTCATGTTTGCTGCTTCTAACTTACGAATAAGATATCCTGAGTCCATCCAGCTGTCACTGCTGTACAGCAAGGAGGCCAGTGGGAAGACCTAGGAAGAGATGGCTACACCAGCTGAGAGAGGACGTGGAGAAAAGAAGAGGAAACTGGCAGTCAGTGGTGAGAGAGAGAAGGTATTTCTGGACAGACAACGATGAAGACTCATTCAACACTACCCTACCCGGCACACTGTAGGTGTTCTATGATGATGACGACAACAAAGCCATTCCGAAAACAGACCAATTTAACAATAGTTTCACGTGTATGAGTGTGCTAGGTTTTTTAATGTAGACTTACCTTACTCGACAATGGATACATGAAACGAAAAATTTTAAGGTGCTGTTATTGTTTGGGTAGAACACGTATATCACCGAAAGTATTTAACCTACGATTATGTTTCATGCCTCAATTGACAGATAAAAGAGGAGAGTATTTGCTGCAAAAAATATATAAAAATCAGTAACTTAGCTTTCATGAAATAGCGCTTCAAAGTAAGGCAAAATTTAAGCTAAATATGTGATGGCGCTGTGTTGACTAGCACGCTCAGTTGGAGCTGATGCTGTGAATACATTGTGGTCAGTTGTATAGAATAACAAATGGAATAATGGAAAATAAATATTTGATTAGAATTCGGCAAAAACATGCAAAAGAAAGAGCTGAAATGAGAAAAGTGAATGATGAAGGAATTCTGCTATTAACAAGTAGGAAGAAGAGTTTGAACTTGAAGAAATCAACGAGCACTTTCCCGAATCAGGAATATTAGCATTAATATGGAATGGAGAGTTCTGTTTAGATACAGCTCCAGACCAAAACCTCTTTTCTTTTTCATCCCACATCAAGCACTGAGTAACAAGTATTAAAACAACATACCTCAACCAACATTTCCAGATCAATATCTGCAGCCTCTGCTTCAGTTTGTTGTTCCTCAAGAGACTGTGAGATGGCAGATGTTGGTACAGTCATTACAGAGCTCCCCTCCTTGTTATTATCTCGTGGCGGTTCGGTAGTTAGAGGTGTCATCCGCCCGTCGAGCGGTGCGTGTAAAGAGTGAGTGGGCGTCGACAACATCAGTCCTTGCGCAGGCACCGCCGGTGGTTCTGGTGTAACACTCAGGGCCTGAAACCCTTTGTCAGCTGCATCAACCTCGACCAAATCTGTAAAATCCTTGACGGCGATCAAGGCTCTGCTGCTGTCATCTTGACTCAAAAGGAGATCGGTGAAGTCCTTCTGAACTGGCTGGAAATTCACCTCACTGCAGATGCTGTCCATGCTAAAATCACCCCTGCCATTTTCAAGCGGAGCTGGACTAACATTGGGCTCACCAAAGCTGAAGCCAACAGACTCTCCTGACAATGAACTAAGATGTTTCTTGCACTCTTCTATGAACTGTCCGATGTTATTTACCTCGCTGTTGTCTTCTGTGGACACTGCAGCATTAGTGTTTGTTTTTACTGCAATAGAAAGAGCTGTATCTTTACCACAATCTTGAGTTGCTGGTTCAGTTTCAAGGAAACTAGTCTGGGATGGGCACTCCAACTGCTTCC